>NC_046663.1:35465260-35481577 GCF_010883055.1 Belonocnema kinseyi | reverse complement strand
TTTGCTCGACACCTTGACAAATGTAACTCCATGTAGAAACATGCGTTTAAATAAAATATTTTACCAAAAAAGTTACCCACGCTTTAACTTGACAGACTGTAAGCATCGCACCCCAGCAGTATTACCTTGCAGTATGCCACCAGTATACGTACCTTCACTGGTAAATTAATATTGCTGTCATATGGAAAATAAACCGATCCCATTACTAGCCTTTCTATACTTTGAAGATCCTTGACTATCATCATGAAATCCCGACAATATAGCTCAAGCAGCGCAGCGATATTGACTATCTTTGCCAATATGCAAGCTCTTGGATTAGCCGCCTCACGGTCCTTTTAATAATAACCATGCCCTTCCCCTGAAACCCCTTATATTATCTCTGACTAACCAGGATACCTGGATTAGCGAGATACCTGTGTGCCTCGCAGACATGTCTATCTGCAAAACTAGAGGCGCATTTGCTGTGATGCAAGCTTATTTGGGTAATGGCTGGAAAGGGAGCAGTGATTTATATCTGTTTTTGATTTTCCTGTACACCGACAGGCTTCTCCTGCCCCTGGCTGGTAACCTAGAAGTTGACCTGTCGTGCGTCACTATACGCTAGGACGCTGCCTTGAGTAAGGGGCCGTTGTCTTCAACATATTTTGGAGCAACTCAACTCCTCCCACCTTGAAAGATGCATCTTTCCAAGGCTTTGCCTTGACCACCGCCTTGTGTACCCAAGCTTTAGGCGCTAGGTCGGTTGCCGCAAATACAAAGACTTCTCCCCTATAGGAGTAGGTCCTGATTCTTGGACAATGATCTAGGTACACTATTTCGAGCGTCTTTCAAGCACTCTTTGCGAACAGCTCAAATTGCTGTGTAGTGCGCATCGAGCCCGGGTAGATCGTATCCGCCACCACCATCGTCAGGGGGTTAGCCCACTGAGCGGCTGTCAATCCAGCTACTGAACACTCATTGTTCGTCGGATTCTAGGCTGTCTTGTGCCTCTTCATAGGCTAAGTCCATCCGGTGAGGTGCCCTCTGAGCCCTTTTCTCGCTTCTGAGCCTCAGTGCTGGTTATCAGCGTTCAAGTCGCCGATGTTCCAGGTACCACAGCTACTCAGCCAGCTCGCTGCGCTTGCCTCTTTGGTTTACTCTTCAGGGAACCGTTGATGCGTTTCTTCTTTTGGGGGAACTCATTAGCCGCTCCCGTTTTTATAGCCTAATTCAGAGGAACCGTCAATCCCTCAGCTTCCGGAAGAGCTGAGGCCAAAGGCATTTTGTGATCTATTTTGATTTCTACAAGTAGCTAGGGAAATAAAATGTTCGCTTCTGCAGGGCCCCGCATGCAAGGGTAAGTTTTAAACCCACGCATCCTTGCGGGAGTTGCTTAGAGTGGGAAGGTTTCTTGTAGAGAGAGAGATGCGCGGGCTTGAGCTTCACTGGAGCCATAGGTGCTCCTCTCTCCTACACCTGGTTCTGGTACTCGCTCGGCACAAGGAAGAGCACCTTCCTTATCCTGAGATGGACATACTTACATTCGTCGGTAAGTCTGTACCTACCACAAACAAGAAAGCTCCTACCTTCCCGCGACCATGCGTATCAGCCCCCTCCCCCCTATCTGGAAGAAACGCCGTCTGCCAGAGGTTTTTATATTTAATATTAAAAGTGTGGCCTTCTGCGATTCGTCTAAAATAAAATAAAAGGTATTCGAAATGTTCTTAAACATTTGTATTGGAATATTAAAAGTCAATTTTCATCAAAGTAGTAACCCTAATCCAAGAGAAGATAATGAGCAATAATAAATTGTTTAAACAATTATGATTGTTGACTTTCATTATTATCTTGTTTTAAATGAAATGTTGAAAGGAGGGGCATATTTTGAAATGACTGCGTTGGCCAAAGACAGATTTTATGGTTATAAAATCTTTGAAAAAAATTAATGAAGATAAAATATTTAATTCAATACAAAACGTTTGAATTTCCTAACATCTGTGAAAGAAATATATTGCGATTTTAACAAAAGAGATTTTCTCTTTAAAGAGATGAATTTTTAACACAAGAAACATAATTTTAAAAACAAATGATTTTCAAGTTGTCAGTTGCGTTAACGACAAAATGATTTAAGAAAAAACAAATACATTTTCACCCAGCAAGATAAATTTTCAGCCAAGAAAAGTAACTCTTTTGCCATAAACGATCAATTTTTAAAAGCATAGTTGAAATTTGAACGACAAATTATGACTAACAAAAAGATTGAATTCTACAAAAATAATTAGACTTTCAAAAAGTTTTTGAATTTCTAACCAGATATTTGAAGTTTCAATAAACAAAGATGCATTTTAAATTAAATGGTCGATATTTAAATAAGAGATTAAAAGTTAATTAAATATTTGAATTTTTAAGAAAAGAAGACATTTTTCAGAAGAAAGTTCAATTTTCATTAAAAAATTGTATTTTCAACGAAGGCGACTTTTCTGCCATAAGATATAAAATTTTTAAGTTCAAAAGTCGATTGTTTCAAAACACAGTAGACGTTCAAAAGGGAACGGATAAATTCATAAAAAGGTTATTTTAAAAAAAAAAATTTATTTTGGACCAAAAACTGGAACAGATAACTTATACAATATAAATGATAAGGCCTGAACTAAAACCACAATAATTTACTCTTTAGATAAGAACGGTGACGACAAACATTTGTTGCAGCAAAATAAACTAATTTTCAAGACAATTATTTAAAAAAAGACATCCAAACAGATGAATTTCCAACAAAAAGATTAATTTTTTATTGAAAAATACGAATTTCGCACTTATCAAATTTAGAGGATAAAGTTTTAGTCATACATGCAACAGTTAAATTTTTGAGCAAAAAATAGAGTTTTTGACCAAGATTTTGTTTATTACAAAAACAAAGTTAAATTTTTACATCATTTTTTAACGTAATTTAGAAAATCAACTTTTTAACGAAAAAAAATTCATTCGCGGCGCCGCATGTAACAGTTGATATTTGAATTAAACAATTGCTTTTTTACCAAAAATAATAACTTTTCAAAAAAGAAGATTTTGTAAAAGTAATTTAATTTTAGATGAAAAAGGAGATTTTTAACAATATGGTTGTATTTTCATCAAAATGATTACATTTTCAACCAAATAATAGAATTTGTAACCAACCGGGACCAATCCCGAACCAAAAATATAATAGTAGCCCTTTCAAATGAAAAAAATGAATTTTTACCCATAAATATTGTTTTCTTTTTTATAAATGGGTTTAAGTTCTAATTGTTATCCAAGTTTGTACCTTGTCTTCATCAATATCCCGCAACCCTCTGTTACGAATCTTAGTTTTTAGAAACCCCCTCAAACTGGTTACGTATTTTATGAAAAGTACCGCGCCAGGCTACTTTCTCTTTTAGGATATTTTTTGCAAAAAAAAGTATTCTTTTTTTTAATTTGAACAAATTAGGAGCGATGTTCATGAAACTTCGTAGTGAAAAAAACAGGTTACGCACGTCCATGCTTTTTTTTAAATTAAAAAGAAATACTCCATTTTGTTTATTAAGGATAACAATTTGTTTTAATAAAAAACGACCTTAAACTACAACTTTTTGTTTCTGGTCCCTTCTGCAATTTTGAATACATCGATTATAAGTATAAAAATCATAAACTTTACTTTAATTTTTTTTAGCTAGGTTTTAAAATTTTATTGTCCTAATTCGATTAGAATAACTCACATCTACGGAACTGACTAATTTGAAATAAATTTAGAAAGCCTCACCTTTTTTATTTCAGATTTAAAAGAAATATATTTTATAATGAATAATCATTTGCAAAATGAGTATGCAAAATATTCACAGTAAACAGACAATAAAAACTACCTCACTTTCGAATTATTAGAGAAAAAAATAACCAATAAAAATTTGGAGAAAGTGAAAAAAAGTCAATCAAAAACCACCTCTCACTTTTTCCTTTTTACGTTCTTTTTATACTATCAGGGAACAATATGTTTCGAGCTAATATATTCCTCCTCATCAAGGAATGATTATAGGAAAAACTAAGGTTATAGGAAATTAAAATACCTGATAAGAAATTATTTCGAGTGATATTAATTAACAGTTTATTTAGTTCAATATAATCAATATCTTTAGTGAGAAAAGAATTGTTCTATAAAAGAGTTTTTTTGCTTTCAAGTAAAATAAACCAACTCGAAGCAATTAATAACTCTGTACCAAACTTTGTTTTATCTTGAAAGGTTTCTTTTTAAATCAATAGCTTTGTTACCTTCACTTTCCAGAAATCACGTCTCTATAAATCCTCTCTTTTTCTGATTTCTCTAGCGATAAAGAATTTTATTATCATTCCAATTGACGTGATGACCATGTATAATTGTATGCTTTGAAACTACTGAGTGATATCCAGGACTTCTCTGAAAATTATTTTCATATTCTTCCTTCCTATGTTTAATGATATACAATAAACTTCATTACAATCTTTGTAATTACTTTTAAAAACTACACATTTTTTGTCTAGGGTTTCATATCTGTCTTTTTCCAATTTTACAATAATGTTGCTCTGAAAAGGAACTCTATATATAGAACCCAAACCTAATTTACCCAACATTGTTTTCGAAATCTTCAAGATTGTTCCAAAATATTGAAGAGCAACATTGTTATATTTATTGTAATTTTCTCTATTGATTTTATTTTTTTATTGTTTATGTTTTATACATAATTTATTGTTTCAGGTATATGTTTTGCAAAATAAAATCAAAAGAATAATAGTTAGGAAAAAGAATTTGTTTACATAATTCAATTTTTTTAATGAAATACTGAATTTGATTATTTAAGGTGTCTATCGATCAAATATTTAATAACTCCAATATAGTTTTGAACAAAGTGATTTAAGAGAAAACTAAATTTTATCCATGAACAAATATTATTCTAAATAAATAATTTTACTTCACTATAAAATTTGTTTCTACATATTTTTGAACATTATTGACAGAAGAAAAAATTTTAATTATAAATGATAGTTTAATAATGGAAATTTTTCTGTTCTTATCATTATGCTAACAGACTATCATTTGTAAACTTTCTTACATTTTGAAAGCGATAAGAAAATTAAAATTATGGAAATAAACTTATTTAGAAGAATTCAATAAAAAATCGGAAGCTTTTAAATAATTATGAAAGATTTCAGGAGATGAGATTTCTTTAAGATTTCTGGAAAAGTTAAAAATTTTTAAGGTTTGTGTTTAAAAGAATAATTTTAGGTTCTCAAGATTTTAAAACGTTTTAAAAAATAATATGAAAGACTTTGAGACAATTTTTTTAATTTTTCAGGATTTACAAAATTCTCAAGTACACCTAACTTTGTCGGGTGTCAACAGAATGAAAGAAAAGTACTTAAGATTCATTCGCAAATTTTTAATTAATTAAAACACCGGATATTGAAAAATATTCCAAGCAATTTTCAAATATTTTGTTAAGTTTTTAAACAGAGTCTAAAATATATTAAAGACAAATTTTGTAATTTTTTCTTTTCACATAATTTTCGAAAAATTTGAAAAAGCCTAACAGATATTCAGGAGTTTCGAAACGATTATAAAAGAATTAAAACCTGTGCAGAATTTTGTACGGTTTCACGGAAATGAAAAAATAGTTTCCTAGGAAATATAAAAATAATTGCTTATTTTTCCAAAAATTACTTTTCAAGAGAATCTTTAAAAACATTTCAAAATATCCCAAAGATGGTCAAAGAAGAATCTGAGAGATTTTAAGGTTTTTTTTTAATTTGGCAAAATTTTAAAAAATTCAGCAAAATCTTCAATAATTTTGCAATATTAGGAGGTTTTATGGATCTAAACCGAATTAAAAAAATTGGTGTTTAACCTTCGTGTGTAAACTTGAAACGGTTTCTTTTTTTGAAAAAGAACTTTCAGATTTCTTAAGATTTCGAAATAAATTTCAAAAGCTAAAAAAATTTTGAAATGTTTCAAGAGAATACACAAATTTTCTTAAAATTCCTTTAAAAATGTCGAAGGTTATAAGGCAATTTTTTACATTTTAAATTATTTTTTAAAACGATATGAAAAATTTGAGACAGTTAAAAACATTTTTAGGAATTTTAGACGTTTTGAATAGATTGGAAATTTTCAAAAATTTGAAATATTTCCGAAAGTTTCTCAAATAATTCTTAATATTCTTCAGATCTTTGAGGAAGAATCAAATTTTTTTCTAATATAATATTTTGTAAAATCCCATAAAAAAAAAATTTCTTCAAAATCTTGTAGATTCTTTTTTGACACATCTGAAATATTCGAAACATAATGTAAAGGGTGGAAACTTCATTTTAAAAATTCCTCAATTTTTCCCTAAACAAATTTCAAATTTTTCCTGGCCATTAGTATTCAAATATCAACATTTTCATATTGTAATAGTTTTAAAATGAAATCTATTATAAAAGGAATAAGACAATATTTCAGACACAAATTTAACATTTTATTTTTTTATTAAAAAAAAACTTTCCTAGCATAGAAGATGAATTTTTAACAAAAAAGTATATTTGTTGATGTCGAAACAACAAAATAAATTTTTTCTAAAATTACTTAATTTTAAAATCAAAAAGACGATTTTTTAACAGATAAATATGTGTGTTTAGACATAAAGGAAAAAATTTTAACTGACTTCTTGAACCTCCGAGTCGCGACACGAATTTTCTGTACAAAAATTAAATTTTCAAGTAGATGATATGGATTTTTAGAAAACGTTATTTTTAAACAAAAATATAAATATTCTTCAAAAAAATATTTTAAAAAATTTCGACTAAGTAGTTTAACTACTGCCCAAGCCGTTGCATTGTTAATTCAAAAAGATTAGTTTTGAACAAAATAGTTCATCTTTAGATTGAAGAGATCAATTTGCAATTTAGAATATGAATCTTCATAAAACATAATTTCAAAAAGAGGTTATACCAAAATTTTAAAACAAAATAGTTGAATGCTCAACCAAAGATTAATTTTCAACCAGATTTATTTTAATCGAAAGAAGAAAACGTTTCTACTAAAACAGATAAATCTTTAAATCAAAGGAGAAATTACAAAAAAAATGGTTGAATTTTCAAGCCAACATTTGCATTTTTATCGAAGAATTATGAAATTTCTACAAAAATAGGTCAATTTTCAAAATCAGAGAGAAATTAATATATATATATCTGAAGTATCAAAAAAAAATTTTTAGTTAGTTTACTTTTCAACACTAAGATATTATTTTTTTCAAGTAAATTTTCCGCAAAACTGTTGTATTTTCATTTGAAAAAGACTACGTTTGACCTTTTTAGTTGCAAAAAGATAAATTTTCACCAGAAAAATTAAATTTTTATACAAAAGTTATGATTTAAAAAAAATAATTGCAATTTTGAAAAAATTCCTAATTTGAAATAATAACGTACATGAATAAAGGACCCTCCCCCCACCAAAATTCATCAACTTTATTATCAGGCATCTTTCTAATATTCGATTCAATGGCTTAAATGATTTCAATTACTTAACTATAATTTCCCCCCCAAATTTGTTGCTTGAACAGTTATCTAATATCCAAAAAGATTTTATTTCTTTTGTTTTTGAAATCACAGCTCCTCGATTCACATCAATCCTATTGCCCAGATTTCTTACTATTTCAGTAAAATCCATTATTTTCCACAAGAAGAATAAAACAAAAATTAATAATTATTACTTTTACTTTTTTTCAGAAGAAGTTTACGGTTTCGATGTAAGAAATTTTTCAATTCGCAAAAAACGTTTAATACAATTTACAGAGCTACTAAAATTTATTTTTTAAATTTATTTTTCAAAAATAAAAATGCATACTAATTTACAAAAATAAAGTGCTTGGAAATATCAGGCAGATTATGGCAGACGATCAATATAATAGTCTTTTACAAAATTCCGGTTTCAGAAATTACTCAATTCTAGAACAAACTTATTATTATTTTTTAAATTCATAAAATATATTTAAAATAATTTATAAGTATAAGGGCATACCTCGAATTTACGGAATATAAAAAAATTGTAAAAACTTTAAATTATCGAACACAGAAGGTATCAAAAATTAGAATAAAAGACGATAATCATTTTAAATTCTAATGGAAATAACCAAGGTAGATATACAAATATAATTTTAGATTTCTAATGAAAATTTTAAAGTTAGTATTTAATGTTTCTAAACTGAAATTTTTAATTTTTGAAAAAACTTTAGGAATTGAGAAGACTTGATCGTGAATATTATCAAATTTAAATTTTTTTAAATTTGTCACATACACTTAATATTTCAGATCAATTAAATGACAAAAAATATATAATTTTCACGGAAGCAGATTGTAAATTAAGTGTTTCAAAATAAACTTCAATTTATAAGTAATTTTTTCTCAATTTGTAATATCTGTAAATGCAGAAGATATCATTTTTATTATAAAATTACAAATAACTTTTTGGACAGTTCATTTGAGGATGATGTTTGATTTTTATGCAATGTTTCTATTTGTGAAATAAAAAATTACCTTAAGGTTTGCTACATAAATAATTTGAAACTTATCTAATTAATTTAAAAAACGAATATTCTTTTATAGAAACTGAAAGTACTCCTTGATTCGTCTCTAAAAAATCTTGATGCGGCTTTTCTGTCTAAACGATTTCAAAGAAAAGTACATTTTTTCATAGTTCTGCAATTGTTACAAACGAAATAATTGTCAGAATAAGAAATTAAAAACATCATTGCATTCCTCTAGAAAAATCTCGATTATGTGTTTCTAAAACATTTTTTCCACGATTACGGCATTTTTTACTTAGTGTGCATTTCCCCTGTACCTGTGGATATGGATCTGTACCTTTTCCAATTAATTAAACAAAACTGAAAGTCGTGTTAAAAATTGAAAACACCCCTGGAATCTTCTGCAAAAAATTTCTATGTGATTTTTTTGTTTAAGCAATTTTTCAATAATTACTTTTTATAGTTTTGCAAGTTTTATAAGAAAAATAATTTTCGAATTGAAAAATAATAAGAAAACATTGTATTTCTCTTAAAAATATATCAATGCGTTTTTTTGCTTTTTAACAATTTTTTAAAAAATTACTGCTTTTGTTGTTTAGTACCTAATAGTTTAAAGAATTGTTTTAAAATAACCTTATCGAGATATTTTCGAAGGGAATGCAATGCTTTCATTCATTTTTCAATCCATTTACAAAAATTTCAAAACTATAAAAAGTAATGTCATTGTTCAAAAAATTGTTTAAGCAAATAATTAATTAAATAAGGCTTAAATACATACATATAATAAACTTTAAGGTGGTAATTAAATTCCTATTTTAATACAAATAGGAATATTTTGGGTGCTTAATGTTTATTTTATTAATCATTTTGTACATTTTTTAATCATTTATCCAGTAACCTGAATTTTCTCAAAAATAATGTTGGAAACTTTTCATTTTAAAAATTGCAAAGAAGCTTTTTACATTATTTTTAGATTCTTTTATTGAAGTAGCATTACAGAAAAAAAGATTTTTTCAGATATCCACTCTAAAAAACTTCTTTGGCCTCTGACAATTATTAGCCAAAATTCTTGAACTCAAACTTTCTAATTTAAAAAAATCTATAAACATTGAAAATATTGCATCCCTTCATTTTCCTCCTGCGCTTGAAGATACAAATGTGTGATTAATGAAATTTCTCAGATAAAAATAAATAACTTTTATTCAGACAGAACTGCTGATTATTTATTTATTCTACAAATCGTAGAACAGCAAAGAGAATATATATCCTCTAAATTTCGAGCAATTCTAGGAATTAGCTAAATACCAATGAGGGAAAATAAAAACAGAATTTGTTTTCCTAAAAACAGGTTTTCTGGGTTGACTTAAAAAAAGAGCAAAAACTGAAAATTTTTTCTTCAGAGGAAAAAAGATACGCGATTAAATATTATGCATGAATATTTGCTTTTAAAATAGAAATTAAAAATTTATTTCAGAAGTTTCCAGTGGCCAACACCATTCAGCGAGAAAAATTTCTAGGTCGTTTTAGGATCCCCCTTGCTTGATGCATTGCATTTTCTTAGAAGATTCCTCTTTGTTCTTTAATAGTGTTTATAGACATTTCTGTTGCAGTAAATCAATTCTTCTTTGAAGAGAGACAGAACGAGAGAAAGAGAGATTCTACTGAATCGTAAAACAGATTGGTAAATATTATCTTGGTCCACTCGCGAATACTCTCTGTTCAATTGAAAGTGTTATAACTAAAAATCACTGCTGACTTTGAAACGTGATTTCTCCTTTAAAAAAGAAAGACTTTTAAAAAGAACTATTGGAAAGGTTTATGAAATTCCACGTTCAATGTAAACTTGTAAAGATACTGTTGGCATTTTAAAGAAAATATACTATTTGAGAAGTTTAAACAAATTTATATTTAAGAATTTCTCGAATCTTGTAAGATGAAGACCCCAGTAAGTGACATGTGACCAGTGAGTGACACCCAGGATTAATTTATTT
The DNA here is from genome assembly GCF_010883055.1 of Belonocnema kinseyi. Taxonomy (NCBI): domain Eukaryota; kingdom Metazoa; phylum Arthropoda; class Insecta; order Hymenoptera; family Cynipidae; genus Belonocnema; species Belonocnema kinseyi. Next base: position 35,471,061 of record NC_046663.1, on the reverse strand, counting down.
ATTTATTAAACAGTTTAGTCGAAATCAAAATATAATTGCATGTTTAGTAAAAATCAGCATGCTTTAATATTAAATTGCATATACATGAGTTTAGGGAATAATTTTCAAAGCAGTTTAATATTGCTGTCACTAACACTTCCACTCAAATGAAGCGCATAAGAATCACTCTTTAATTTTTTACGATTCTTTAATTTTGGTACGATTTTGATTTTTTCAAAATTAAAGTTCATTTAATTATAATGAATTTAATGCTCCAAACTTTTGTTTCCTCTATTTGTTTATTAATAATTTATAGACTCAAAGTATGGAAAAATTAAAATTGTGTACATAATAATTTTTTGCGGCTAAATAACTGATCACGAAAACTTCATATGGTCTTAAATGAATGTTTAGGGACTCATAGAATACAAATCATTTATTCATTATTCCATTTATTTGTTATAAAAAAATTTTCTGAAGTAATTGACAAGTAGTCATATTATCGGTAAAAAAAATTGTTGTTAAAAGTGTTTTATATTAATGCAGGAATGACACTTACTTGCAAAACTAATTTAAAAGTTAATATTGACCATTGATATATGCAATTCATCTGGAAAAATATTAAAATTTAAGATTTTTTAAAATTATAACTTCCTTTAATCGCCAGAACGACTTCAGGTATTCCTTAAAATAATGAATATTTAATAATATAAGATAAAATATAACAATTTTAATTTTGATAAACAAATGCAAAATTTTGGCCCTTTCGCATAGACATTCTTTTTTGCACTGAAAATCTTTTAAATGATTCGACGAATGACTGCTAGTCACAGAAATATTAGAAAAGTTGACAATAACGACTATTATTAACAATTCTTGTAAGAATATTTAAACTTAAGGTTTTATCAAATGTAAATTTTCTTCGATGGCCAGAATGGGTGCAGATATTCCTGAAAATAATATATCTTAGATAATATTTGGTAAAATGTAACAATCTGAATGTATATAAACAATTAAGATAAAAAATGTCAAAGTTCGGCAGTTTCACGTAGCAAAAATTGTGGTTCGTTCAAATGAAAAATTGAAAAATATCATTGTTTCCGTGGTCATTGTATCAAGAATTATTTTTTTTTAAAATAGCTTTCAGTTGTTGCAATATTCTCTTTTAAAAAGGTGTGCAGTGGACTAATAGTTTTCTTTTCACAGTTTTCTTTTCTATACTACAATATATTTGTTCTCTTTATTTGTCTGGTTTTCTAGTTCTGGGATTTTGTGTCAATAATAGATATAAGTATTAAATAATTTTAGGAAATTGTAAACAATTTGTTACGTGTAATATTTGTGCAAAAAATGGGTTTCCATTAAGATAAAATGGATACTTTAAAAGTTCTTAGAAAGACGCTATCCGATTATTTTACTTCTAACTCTAATAGAGGTGTGGACGATTTGGTGCAGTATTTAAAATGACAATTTTTTAGAACAATCGTTTAGAACAATTGTTACTATATTTTTTTGGATTAGTTTTGTAATAAAATATCAAATTAAATTAAATATTATATAAGTCACTAAGTTATCATTTAGTACTTCATTTAAATAAAGTTTACGTAATCAGTTATTAAAGCGTGAAAAATTGTTATGAACAAAATTTCAGGTTTTCCATACTTCGAGTGAAAAGATTATCAATAAAAAAATGGGGTAGATAATAATTCGGAGCTTCAAGCTCTTCAGAATTTAATGAGCAGTAACTTTAATAAAATTCAAAATCGGACCAAATTTTAAGGCTCTGGACATTTTTAAGTCTACAATTCTGAACCGATTTTCAACATTTTTGTGAGAAGTGATAGGCAATAATTGCATAAGAGCATTTATGGATTAGATTTTTGAATTTTTATCATTTTATATTTTTTATATAAATTAACAAAGTGCGAAAATGAGACATATTTTAATTATTATTTTTTATCTGTGAAGAAATAACTTAATTTATTCCATTCTCGATTGTAATAAATGTTCAAGTATATAAATAATTAACAGGATATTGAATCTGATTGCGATTAAAAAAATAATATTAACAAAATATCAACATCGTAGAAATTTTGATTGCAAGGTATATTTGTTAGTGGAAATTGCTCAATTTTATCGACACGATCATATTTGTTGATAAAATTATCAAAATGTTTATAAAATTAACAAATGATACAGAATAAGCAACGTTTATTGCTAATTATTACCACTAATATAATTTCAAGGTACTAAGAAAGAAAAAAGAGTAGTTTCTCTCCATAAATGATGAAACTAGGCATTTTTAAATAAAATTGGGATCCGTGACAAAAAGCCTAAAATTGGTTTTTAAAATAAATAAATAATATCAAATGACTAATTATTTTCGCTAATTATTACCCCTTATTTAATTTTAAGGCACTAGGAAAAAAAAGACTTAATTTCGGACAATAAATGCTCACACTCTGCATTTGTTTATAAAATTAACAAGTAATATTAAATGACCAATCTTTACCACAAATTATCACTACTAATATAATTGAGCCCCTAGATACAATAACTCGCTGAGCGCTCGAAAACGCGTAAAAGTATTGTCTGCGCGGTGACATTAAGAGTCAAAATCAAAAGTCCGAATTTGGAAAAATGAAAAATACTGCTCGATAGCTTTTTAAAAATGAATGCATGTACCTGTTCAAACTTTTTTCGTAAACATTATAGTTCCCGTTAAAAAAAATAAAAACTGACGATTTTTGAATCGAAAAATCCATGTTTTTCAAAACTTAAATCGCCGCTGAACAGCCATTTTTCAACTTATCAAAATTTTTTTTTTTGAGTTCTGTTCAGGAAGGTCTCGCGTTGAATACAGTATCAAAAAATAAATCAAAAGTTAATACTAATTGAATGTTTTTTTAATCCGAATGAAAAACCATGTTTTTCGACGTTCGTGTTTGAAATATATCGAGGAAATTTTCGATTTCCACAGTGTATTTGCGCTTATCGTAATCTTAAGCGTATTGTTAAACTTTTTGGAAAGTTTGAGCTTCCTCAGACTATTATTTATATAAAACCTAGCGGGTTAAACACAAACGTGCAGCGCGATGTGATTGAATTTCGCACGGGCGAGCTCCGCAGTGTATCGTACTAGCGAAAGTATACACTGCGGAGCCTGCCCGTGCGAAATTTAATCACATCGCGCTGCACGTTTGTGTTCAACCCGCTAGGTTTTATATAAATAATAGTCTGAGGAAGCTCAAACTTTCCAAAAAGTTCAACAATACGCTTAAGATTACGATAAGCGCGAATACCCCGTGGAAATCGAAAATTTCCTCGATACATTTCAAACATGAACGTCGAAAAACATGGTTTTTCATTCGGATTAAAAAAACATTCAATTAATATTAACTTTTGATATATTTTTTGATACTGTATTCAACGCTAGACCTTCCTGAATAGAACTCAAAAAAAAAAAAAAATTTGATAAGTTGAAAAATGGCTGTTCAGCGGCGATTTAAGTTTTGAAAAACATGGATTTTTCGATTCAAAAATCATCAGTTTTTATTTTTTAACGGAAACTATAATGTTTACGAAAAAAGTTTAAACGGGTACATGCATTTATTTTTAAAAAGCTATCGAGCAGTGTTTTTCATTTTTCCAAATACGGACTTTTGATTTTGACTCGTAATGTCACCGCGCAGACAATACTTTTACGCGTTTTCGAGCGCTCAGCGAGTTATTGCATCCAGGGGCTCAATTTAAAGGTATGGAGATTACTTTTTCGCTATAAATGACACAACCATGAATTCTTTTATGAAATTTGTCTAAAATTAACAAATAATATCAAATGGCCAATCGTTATCACTAATTATTACCACTAATACAATGTAAAGGTACAAAAAAAGAAAACCGATTGCTATCGGCCAATTAATTGCCTAAATTATGTATTTGTTTATATAACTTGTTTATAATATGAAGAAATTGCACCAGAAAACAACACCGAAAAAATCAAGAATCAAAATTTGTAAGGTTTATCTTGTAAAGTTAGTTTTTGTTGCAGAGAATCTTTCTTCGCAAATCGATGTAAATTTTATCTTCTGTTTTTTTTGTAAACTTTTCATGAGTAAAGATGACCGCGTCGATAAAATCAAGTAATTTCAACTTACAAATATACAAACTCCTGTTAAAAAAAAACAAGAATCCAACGACCAAACTTGGACCACAGCCAAAAAGTGTGATAAAAAGTAAGTCGAAACAAATTATGGAAATAGCCAAAGATGTTGAATCAAATATACACAAAATTCATATTCTTCATTAGCAGGATTTCCGAAACAAGGTGTTACACTTGTCAAAGAGCTTTGTTGCTGAAAATTCTTTGCATATTAGTAGTGTTGATCTTAACATTTCTCAAGGTTTCATGATGACAAAAGAGTTTCTTGGAAACATCCCTCACAGAAAAAAGTGAAAATAAACTTTACATCGATTTCCGACGACAGATTCTCTACAAGAAGAACTAACTTCACAGATAAACTTTACACAAATATCGGTTAAACTTTCTTTTGTTTTCCAAGACAAACACATGTTTTTTGAAAGACGCGAACTTGTCTAAACGAAACTTCATTGCTCTAAAAAATTTCCTGCAACAGATTTTATTCTTAGTTTTTTCTTTGCTGATATAGTTTGCATGAGTGCTGATAAAGGCAGTATTACTGTTTGTATGAAAAAATCAGATTATATTAGGGATATAGAGAACTTGCTTTTTAATCATGGTGATTTTGAAATATTAAATGGAAATCCTCTGAGAAATTAAAAAAAAAAACACTTTCAAGATGCTTGATAATTGGAGAAGGAAAGGACTTTTGAGAAAAGATATAAGGTGGACTGATGTTAATACTGAAGACACAGTTCTTGACAGACTTTATGGTTTGAGAAAGATTCACAAAAATGGCTATTCCTTAAGATTAGTTATTCCAACTATTAATACTCCCACTAGATTTTTGAACGAAATTTGAATCTGAATTAGATAAACAGGCAATTTTAAATAGATGAGAAAATGCTAAAACTCGTACTCGATTATGTCAAAAAGATTTAATCGAAGGGATAGTTTTTATCATGAACTCTACTTATTTTAAATTTAATGGATCTTTTAATAGACATAGGTTTGGTACATCCATACACTGTTAAAAATTTATGTCGGGATTTCACAATAAATGTAATGAAAGTTTATTACCAAAACGTAATGTAATTTTACAATACATGAAATTGTACCGTCATAATACAGTATTGTGAAATTACAACGATGTTTTGTAATTTCACAATATCCAACAAAATCTGCATTTAAATGCATGTATTGTAAAATCACAATGCATGTTTTGTATAATTATATGACATGTATTGTCAAATTCCATTACGTTTTGGTTATAAACTTCCATTAGATTAATTGTGAAATCAGAACAAAAATTTTTAATAGTGTAGATATAATATTTTGGTAAAGTTGGAAACTTATACAATATTAGGAAAAATTGTGTTTTTAACTTTTCTATAAAATAAAAGGGTAAATACGCATTCTGGGATTAACATTTATTATCATAAATATGAAAGCTTTTAGCCTTTCTTCACAAGATTTTCCCGCAGTATAGAATTCCTTAAGAAACAAAATTAAAAATTTAAATTTAGAGATTTATGTTTTTCATCTGAAAGCAAAAACAGAACCTGATATTTTCGCGGTTACTTTTAGAATGTCTTGATTTTTATTTTTATACCTCAAAATAATATTATCTGCAGCAGAAACTCAAAGTTTGAAGACAATCGATAATTTGTATGCCAATTAC
>NC_046663.1:35455736-35465160 GCF_010883055.1 Belonocnema kinseyi | reverse complement strand
AACACACATAGCTCAAGAAAATATTAAATGTGTTTTCGTAGGTTATGTCAGAGATTTTCACAGCATTTTTCAGAAAAATATCGATTATTTACAAATTTTAAGTTTCTGATGCAGATTATATTATTTCGCAGTATAAAAATAAAAAAAAAATAAAAGTTACTACGAAAATGCCAACTGCTCTTTTTTTGCGCGAAAACCTTAGATTTAATATGAATAATCTTTGAAATAAGCTTATCTTATGCCTCACTTTTGATTAAATTATTGTACTCCGAAATTGCATAAAATAAAAAGTATACTTTCGGCCGATACATATAATATAGCGCTGCTTCGCAGCGGCGGATACACGCAGCTTTCAATTCACAATACGTGTATTGTAATTTCACGTCAAAATACCAAAATTGTGATTTTACGTTATATTTTGTATTGTGATGTATTGTAAAATCGCAAACATTTTTAACAGTATAGTTTCAGTCATTTCTCTGATTTGAGCAGAAATAGTTATAGAAGATTTAAAAGTTTTTGCTTTCAGGAAGTTAGATTTTGTTTTGCCTTTTTATTTTCGGTTTGTCAACGATACCTTATTGCGTGTTCCTCTAATAATGTTGCAGATAGTCAGTGATGCTTTTAACAGTTTTCAGTATAGAAAAAGTACATATTCAAGTAGAATTATAAATTTATTTTCTGCTAACCGGTTTTAAAACAAAATTGCAGTAATCAAAAACTTAGTGGACAGAGCTCTAGGTTTGTCCTATTTTTCATTTCAGACAAGAAAGGTGAATATTGTTAGGAATATCCTTTTTCTGAATCATCACCCGAAAAAATCCATTGAGAAAAATATTACAATAGAGTTCAACAAATCAAAAACAGAGTAATATTTTGCCTGTAGATAACCAGAAAGAATTAAAGGAATATAGTTCATTTGATACTTTTGTTCTTCTATTTTTTGGTCAAATTTCTAAAACTATTAAACTTGTGTTAAAAAAGTTTAAATTCCATTCTATTTCCCGTATACTATTTGAAATAGATTCAGTTATTAATTTTTGCAAAGATCCTTTAGATAAATTTGAAAAGGATGGTGGTGTCTGCAAGATCACTTCCAGGATCTAAGATGAATTACGTCGGACAGACTGGCACACTACTTGATACTAAGATAGAGGAACACAAGAGTGATGTTTGTTTGGGACGCTGTAATAAAAGTTTTCTAGCTAAACATACAAAGGACTTTGTTGATGTTCTCTATCAGTTTGACAGGAATAATTTTAAAATTTCGTATTGTATAAATAATGACAGAAAGAGAGAATTCATGGAAATACTTTATATTAAAAACCAAACAAGTTTATCTATCGTGAAGTGATTTGATGAAACAAATCAAACCTTTCTTCAACCGTTGATATTTATTAATTGCAAATCGTAGATCTCAATTATTTATGTCTTACGGTCCAATTGTAAATCAAAAATAAATTGTGAGTAAAAAAAAACATTTTCTTCGAAACTCAGATATTTATTAAATAGAAGGACTCCTTTTAATCCTCCTTACATTTCGGTACACATGCGTACCTTTTTCAAAGGATCTTAACCTAAATAATTTTATTAAAGATTAGTCATTTTAGTCTAAAAAAGTATGATGAATAATTACGTAGATTAAAATACATTGTTACCTGAGTTGATGATGGTTCAAAATAGTCAAACAGATTTAGCGTAAAGTTAGGACGGACGAACAGAAATCGAAAGTTTCAGAAATACATGAAGAATACGTATTGAACGATGATATAATAGGCATGTTTTCATTGAAAACCACTGATGAGGAAGCGCGTAATTGATTTTCAATTTGAAATGAGAATTTTAAAAAATGTGTATATGTACACATAAATATCTATGCATACATATATACACACATATACATGCATACATATACAGATGGTTAATATTAAAAACATTATTTTATAATACTCTGATAAATTTTATTAAAATTTCGAATTTCAGTCTATAAATTAACTGAAATCTTACGATATTTGTTTATAAAAATAGACTCAATAATACGTCGTTGATAAGTATTTTTTTCTGTGGCAAATATTTTAATACTTTTAAAATCAAAGTAATGATTGAAATTACAAAATTGTTGCGACAGACCTGTGTTAAAATTCCCAACTTCACAATCTCCTTTATGTTCAGCAATTCTAGTTTTCAATCTGCTTCCAGTTTCACCTATATAAGCTTTATTACAACATTTACATTTAAATAAATAAATAACGCCAGATACATTTTCAATGAAATCGACGTCCTTTCTTGTTAACAAATAATTATCTAGAGTATTAGTGTTTTTAAAATAAACATTAATATTAAATGTCTTAAGTGAATTTCTTAACCTTTCTGATAGGCCCTGAATGTAAGGCAAAGTAACATTGAAATTAAATCTATTGTAAGTATTACTCCAATTACTTTTCTTGTTAGTTTTATTACTGTCATAGTAAATCTCATTAATGCGTTCTGTAATGATGTCATTTACAAACTCAAGAGGATAGTTATTCTGTACTAAAGTTGTTCTTAATAAATTTAAATTTTCTTTTCTAAATTGAATGTCAGATAATTTTACACAGCTATCTACTAAACCCTTAATTATACCAATTTTATGCCCAAATAAATTATGTGAATTATAGTTTAAGTATCTAGCATACCAAGAAGGTTTTCATACCAATTGGTTAACAAATCACCATTTGGAGTTTTTATAATTTTTAATTCAAGATAGTTAATAAGATTATTATTCTCACATTCATGAGTGAAACTTATACAATCTTCAATACTATCAAACTCATTTAAGAAAACTTGAATCTTATCTGTAGGAATGATAGTTAAAATGTTGTCGACATATCGTTTGTACAAAATAGGTGTGAAATCTAACAATTGTAAAGCTCTTTTTTCGACATCTTGCAAAACTAAATCAGAAACTACTGTAGATAACGGTGAACCCATAGGGCAACCCGAAATTTGTTTATAAAATTTATTATTAAAGGAGAAAACAGTACCATTAAAAACTGTTCTGGTAGCTATTAAAAATTAATTTTTAGTTATTTTTGTCAAGTTATGATTTAAATTAAGTTTTTCTGCAATGCAATTTAAAGCGAGATCTAGTGGGATGCTGTCAAACACGGACACAACATCTTAAAAAACCATCGAACGGGTTTTTTGTACATTTATATTTCTTAAACAATCTTTAAGTTCTCAACTATTTTTCACAAATGAGTCAGTGTTTATAAAAATTGGTTTTAAAATATTTGAAATATACTTTGATAATTTATAAGCTGGAAAGCCAACAGTAGAAACAATTAGTCTCCAGCTTAAATTGGGTTTGTGAACTTTAGGGAGAGCATAAGCTTTTGCTATAACACTATTGTGAGTTTTTAAATGGTGTGCATATTGATCGTTAATTAATCTTTTATTTTCCCATCTAGTAGCTATGTCATTACATTTATTTTCAATAGTTGGAACCATACTAGTTTTAATATTCTCGTATAAAATATCATTCTGAAGGGTGTTTTCAACTGTAATGTTATAATCGTCTCTATTTGCTGCAACCGTTAAGTAACTCTTATCAGCTATCATAAAAATTAAATATTTATGATTTTTTTGGAAATTTTCAACTAATTGAACAAATTTTTCTAAATTTTCAAATTTGTTATTGTTACTGTGATTTAAGACTATTTGAGTAACATTTTTTCGAATATTAAATTTTAAATCTTCTTCAATATTTTTGATAGAATTTTCAATATTTGCAACTTCAACATTGATAGGAATTCTATTAACATTTAAAGGAACTTCAAATTTGTTTCCTCATGCTAAAACTTCAGCAACATCATCAGGGATTTCAACCGTTGATAATTTCTTAAAACGTTTGTTTAATCTGAAATTAGTAATCTCTCTATTAAAAAATAAAGACCTGTTTTTTAATAAGACAAATTTTTGTATACACTTATTACGTTTTAAGTATTTTAGATTACGAAGACTTAAATCTTGTGAATCAAAAAACTTGTTCAAAGAGCCATCAGATATAACTTTTGAGAAACGATATTGTAAGTAATTTGAAAACTGACATAATTTTTGAATATGTTTCACAATGTTTTCAATTTCTAAACGTAGAAATTTTGTGTGGAAATTGAATTTAGTTTTTTTTTTTAATTTTGAGATTACATTATAATTTAAATTAGTTACATTATATTTACTTATATTTTGTTGAATATGTGTTGGAAATAAGGCATTATTTCTACACTTTATTAAGAAAGTACGCTGTTCCTCAAGCATAACTAATTTTCTATTGGTGTGTAACTAATCTCCAATTTGTTGTCTTGTGACTGCGCCATATCTCTCAAGGATGTAAGATAAATATGACCCATGTTGTCTAAAACGTTGTTGACTTGTTAATTGTAAAGTAATTTGATGAAACAAATCAATCCTTTCTTCTACCGTTGATATTTATTGATTTCAAATAGTAGAGTACAATTATTTATGTCTTACGGTCCAATCGTAAATCAAAAATAAATTATGAGTCAAAAAAACATTTTCTTCGAAACTCAGATATTTATTAAATAGAAAAATTCTTATTAATCCTTCTTACGTTTCGGTACACATGCGTACCTTTTCAAAGATTCTTAACCTAAATAATTCTATTAAAGATTAGTAATTTTAGTCTGAAAAAATATGATAAATAATTACGTAGATTAAAATACAGTGTTACCTGAGGTGATGATGGTTCAAAATAGTCAAACAGATCAAATTTCAGTAAAAAAAAAACATGTAAGTCAATTGTTTAAAAAAAATTAAAATTTAGTTATTTAGAAATCTCAAAAATACTGAGACTTCAATCGATTAGACTACATTTTCAAAAAATATAAGGAGAGAAAACCAAATTGGCGTAGGTTAGGCCGGACGAACAGAAATTGAAAGTTTCCGAAATACATGAAGAATACGTAATGAACGATGCTATAATAGTGTACATATGTACACATATATACATATAGAGATGATTAATATTAACAACATTATTTTATAATACTCAGATAAATTTTATTAATATTTAGAATTTCAGTCTGTAAATTAACTGAAATCTTACGATATTTGTTTATAAAAATAGACTCAATAATACGTCGTTGATGAGTATTTTTTTCTGTAGATAATAACCTAATACTTTTAAAATCAAAATCAAAGTAATGATTGAAATTCCAAGAATGTTGCGACAGACCTGTGTTAAAATTCCCAACTTCACAATCTCTTTTATTTTCAGCAATTCTAGTTTTTAATCACCTGCCAGTTTTACCTATATAAGCTTTATTACAACATTTACATTTGATTGAATAAATAACACCAGATAAATTTTCAATGAAATTGACGTCCTTTCTTTTTAACAAACAATTATCTAAAGTATTACTGTTTTTAAAATAAACATTAATATTAAATTTCTTAAGTGAATTTCTTAACCTTTCTGATAGGCCCTGCTTATAAATTATGAAAGTATATTTCAAATATTTTGAAACCAGTTTCCATAAACACTGAATTATTTGTAAAAAATATTTGGGAACTTAAAGTTTGTTGAAAAAATATAAATTTACCAAAAACCCATTCGATAGTTTCTTGAGATGTGGTGTCCATGTTTGACAGCATCCCACTAGATCTCGCTTTAGATTGCATTGAAGAAAAACTTAATTTAAATCATAACTTGAGAAAAATAACTAAAAATGAATTTTTATTATCTACTACAACAGTTTTTTATGGTACTGTTTTCTCCTATAATAATAAATTTTATAAACAAATTTCGGGTTGCCCTATGGGTTCACCGTTATCTCCAGTAGTTTCTAATTTAGTTTTGCAAGATGTCGAAAAAAGAGCTTTACAATTGTTAGATTTTGCACCTATTTTTGTACAAACGATTTGTCGACATTTTAGCTATTATTCCTACAGATAAGATTCAAGTTTTCTTAAATGAGTTTGATAGTATTGAAGATTGTATAAATTTCACTCATGAATGTGAGAATAATAATGTTATTAACTATCTTGAATTAAAAATTATAAAAACTCAAAATGGTTATTTGTTAACCAATTGGTATGAAAACCTTCTTGGTCTGCTAGATACTTAAACTATAATTCACATAATTTATTTGGGCATAAAATTAGTGTAATTAAGGGTTTAGTAGATCGATGTATAAAATTAACTGACATTCAATTTAGAAAAGAAAATTTAAATTTATTAAAAACAACTTTAGTACAGAATAACTATCCTCTTGAGTTTGTAAATGACATCATTACAGAACGCATTAATGAGATTTACTATAACAGTAATAAAACTAACAAGAAAAGTAATTGGAGTGATACTTACAATAGATTTAATTTCAATGTTACTTTGCCTTACATTCAGGGCCTATCAGAAAGGTTAAGAAATTCACTTAAAAAATTTAATAATAATGTTTATTTCAAAAACACTAATACTCTAGATAATTATTTGTTAAAAAGAAAGGACGTCGATTCTATTGAAAATTTATCTGGTGTTATTTATTTAATTAAATGTAAATGTTGTAATAAAGCTTATATAGGTGCAACTGGCAGGAGATTGAAAACTAGAATTGCTGAACATAAAAGAGATTGTGAAGTTGGGAATTTTAACACAGGTCTGTCGCAACATTCTTGGAATTTCAATCATTACTTTGATTTTGATTTTAAAAGTATTAAACCCGTGTAGAAATAGCCCGGTTTGACCCGACCAGAAGAAGGTTTCTGGCCTGAATCTGACCGGGTCAAACCGGGATACTATTCTGTTAATTGCCCGGCCGGGATCTGACCGAGTTCCCACCGGGACCCAGTCGGGCCAAAAATGGTGCATAATAGAAGTATCATAACCTTAAAAACATTAAATAAATATCAACAAACAACTGCCGTAAGTGGGTCGTTTGTAAATATCTGACAGGCGAAAGACCAATTTTTTCGTGTTTTAGGTGTTTTTTATCAATTAGGAAAGAAGAATTAAACTAATTTTAATTATATGGTTTCCCACTTTCGGTTCTCTGTGAGAAATAACTTTTTCAGAACGAGGTTTTGAATTACGTTATAATGCTTGAACGTAATAACGATTCGGCGACTTCCGGACTCTTTAATGAAAAAAACGCAGTAAAACGCGGGTGGATGCCAGGTTATACCTTAAGAAATTTGTTAAATTTCATAAAATTGTATCCAATTTTCTAAAGCAAAAGGATTATTTATAAAGGTAAGTGAATTATTTTTTTAATATGTAAGCATTACTAATATTCTTCAATATTAATGTTAAATCAATTTTCTAAACCGGTTCCATAGGTTAGGATGTCACGTGAAACCCCTGAAATTTATTTTATCTCTTGTCAAAAAACCTATGCAAACTAAGTTACGCTTAGGGCAAATTTGTGATGCAATTTAACTTTAATTTCTTACAATGAAATTTCTTACAGAAACTTAAGAATCATAACCTATCATTTAGTCCTTAAATTGAATCAATTTTTGTAGTTAATATATTTAATATTATGAATGCAGTTCTTAAATTGAAATTCTAACATCTTTTTACAGGTGGAAATAATAGCTGACAAAGATTCTTATCTCTACCAGTTGGTAGAATATGTTCGCTGTGGTAAAAATGCTCCAGTAAAATGCGATCGCAGAGCCTAGTCAAAAACCGGTCGGATTCCGACCGGGTTAACCTATTTATATCCGGGATCCGATCGGGTAACCCGGCCGGGATCTGACGAGCGCAGCGTGACCAAACCAACCAGAATCCGACCGGGCAGCCTGACCAGATTCCGGAGTCTGTCCTAACCTACGATAATTTGGTTTTCTCTCCCTATATTTTTAAAAAATGTAGTCTAATCAATTGAAGTGTCAGTATTTTTGAGAATTTTAAATGACTACATTTTAATTTTTTTTGAACAATTAATTTAGATGTTTTTTTAAACTGAAATTTGATATGTTTGACTATTTTGAACCATCATCAACTCATGTAACAATGTATTTTAATCTGCGTAATTATTCATCATATTTTTTCAAACTAAAATTACTAATCTTTAATATAATTATTTAGGTTGAGACCTTTTAAAAAAGGTACGCATGTGTACCGAAATGTAAGGAGGATTAAAAGGAGTTTTTCTATTTAATAAATATCTGTGTTTCGAAGAAAATGTTTTTTTGACTCATAATTTATTTTTTATTTACGATTGGACCGTAAAAAATAAATAGTTGAAATCTACGATTTGAAATCAAGTTTATCTATCAGTTTAAAAAGTGATTCGGATAAGTTAAACAAAAGTTATACTAATAAGATTATGCACTCAATGTGGAGGTTTTTCATTAATTATGTTTTTCTTTTACTTTTTCTGTTTCTGATGTAATAGTGACAGATATTTATAGTCGTAGTATAGATATTTATAGATATTATAGCAATAAAAATAAAAAAGACGAAAGAACTAAAAAAAGATGGAAGGGAATGTGGTTGGCTGCCTTCTCATTTTTCTTTCCTCTTTTTTCTTTTTATCCAAAAATTATTTAACAATTTTTTTCAGATTACAATTGGAACTTTTGTTTTTGTTTTTTGCTGTGATATAAATTTGTTTGTTTGATTCTTGTTATCTTTTAAAAAAGGACTTTGCATTAATTTTATGATTCGACGTTAAATAGGATTCTTAATTTGGATTTAAATCTAATTTAAATTTCTTAAATCTCTACAGATATACTTTGCAAGAAAAAGTTTCAGAATGTTGATATTTCGTCAATATATTCTGTTTATAAGAATGCGATTCGATATCCTCTTAGTTATTTAAGTTGTTTAGATACCTCGACATTCAATTTTAATGCGAATGGAATTCATTAAGTTATTTATTTAAAGATTTCACTCTTTCATTATCATTTCCGCTCTTTGTTTATTGATATAAAAATAGATAATAATAAAATTTTTTAAATCTACTTCATAGACCCTCTTATGCAACTATTTCTGATCGCTAATCAACAAATTTGAAAATCTTCTCAACATTTTAGGCTGTATGTTATTTTGAAAAGTAAATTCCCGATGGAGCTCACTGTTTGGCGCAACCAGCGGAACCGTGCAACAGCTTGGACATTTTTTGTCATATCTTGGGAACCCATGAAGATTTTTAAAGTTTCAATAACTCGAAATGAAGATAAGCCTATAAAAACTCTGTGATATAAATCAAAGATTTTTTTCTACACATTTTCTAGGTCATGCAAAGAGTTGCAATCGACGTATAAAATTCAAGAAATTATTATTTTTTCAACTTCTCACACGGTATATTTTTTCAAAATATTACAAATACATCTGTTATATCATCAGCGAATGGTACTTTACCGACAGTAAATAACTTTCCACAACCGTGAAGGCAGATCATAAAAATAATAAATAATATAA
>NC_046663.1:35448559-35455636 GCF_010883055.1 Belonocnema kinseyi | reverse complement strand
ATAATAATAAATATTAATAAAAAGTAATTTTTTAAATTTAAAATTAATTTTTTTTAAAAAAGATCTTTTTCTTTTCGCGCCACTGAAAATCGAACCAAAGATATTCTAATTTCCGGTCAGGTGCTTGTCGATTAAGCTATTAGAGAGATCAAAATGAGAACTTTAATTTAAACAAATTTAATTTTGCATTTTAAAAAATTATTTTCTATCTAGTCTAATTAAGACGATAAGCATTTTCTATTACGGAAGATTTTTAACTTAATCGATATTGTGGATTATATGCCTCCGCGGTTGTGGAGGGTTATCTACTGTCTGTAAAGCACCATCCACTGATGATATATAAGATTTATTTAAAATAATTACTTGTAAAATTAACACCTTGCTAAAAATTAGCGTTATTTTCTCGAAATAAATTTCTTATTCTAGTATTTTTAATATCTTAATGGAAAAGCACATGTCCGGAAATCAGAAGTTTTGTTTTTTGATTCCCAATGAAGCGAAAAGAAAAAGATGTTTTTTTCAACAAAAAAAAATTTAATTTTAAATATTGAAAATATCAGAAGGTGTAATCACGTTTAGAGGTCAGCAGTGATTTTTAGTACCACTTATGCTAAATGTTGAGTGAAATTGTATTCAATTTATATTAAATTACAACTATTACCTCTATTTAAAAATAATTTTTTTTAAATTTCATAAATATTTATAAAATGATTTTAGACTTGTGGAGTACTAAAATGTATTTTAGAAAGCTTTACAACAGGGTAGCATTCATGTGCCTACTATAAATCATAACACTTACATGTCAAATATCTCCGATGACTAAATAGCGTGTTTACACAAGGGGTTTAGTGGATAATGACCAGTAAATCATAATTAGAAATCAGAGCCTTGTTTCCTAAATAATATATGAATTATGCGAGCTTAATTGCAATCCTATAAAAACAACTTTGTTTATAAACAACCAGCAATAAAAACATATGCACATTCATGTTTTTGGATTTTTTATTTCCTATTATTAAAATTATAAACAAATTAAAAATTCGCTTTCAGCAAATTTTTAAGTAATAGTTTAAATAATGATGAAGAAATAATTGAAACCATTAGTTAAAAAGGAACCTACGTAATGCTTTAACATTTCATCCACTGAATTCTTCAATAAAAAGTATAGTAATAAATAATAATTAATAATTAATAATAATAATTATTTTTTGAGAAAACTAACACATTTTTTTACAAATATCGCTAAAAAGGTCCAATGAGGTTAATAAGTTGTATGTTATTGTAATTTTTCATTATAGTCCTCGAAATCAGAATTCTGATTACAAAGAGTGTACAGGAAAATTATTTAGAACTAAGGAAAAGCATGGAAATATTTTAAATTAACCAAAATTTAAATAAAATGTGCATCGGGGAAAAGGGATTTTAGCAGAAAATTTAGTTAGATCCAATTTCTATAAATGACATTTGTTTTGCATTTCAAATTAAAATTTCTGTATTTTGCCCCTTTTTTAAAAAAAAGCTGATATTGATAATTTTAAATCGAAAGAGTTGGGAATTAAAAAAAAAAGATTTAATGACTGAATTTTAAACGCATACATTCGATTAATTTTGGATTATATAAGGCTTTGGAAAAGGATAGATTTTCGAATGGAATGAAAAGTAACTCAACTTTTGTAGTAATAGAATTTAAAGTATTTAAATCAGCAGCTCTCATAATTAAAAATTTGTCAATTTCTGATTAATTTTATTAGGAAGGAATTGAAATTCTACTATTTGTAGCTTAAACCTTATAAAAGTTAACAATATGATTTTAAATCAAATAAACTCGAAATTTTAATATCACAGATTATAATTTCAGGAATAAAATTTCAAACCAACAAAAAATTAATATGATCACATTTAAAAAATTTTGAATAGGATAATATAAAATACAGATGAATTGGAATTGTATCATTTCTATTAAAGCGTTCAAAATTGAGTAATTTAAAATTGAATAGTTTTAAATTCATACAATTGTCAATTTAAAGTGATTTAAATTCGACGATTTGAAGTTAATAAATAGAATTAATCTTTGGAAATATAAACTGACAAAAAATCATTCATTAATCTTTGAAATTAAATTTTAAAAAAATTTCTTTAAATAAATGTGTTTTTGAAAGGAAAACATTGAAAATGAAAAAATTTCTACTATGGGACGCTGAATATTGAATAATTCTAAAACTATTTAAGATAAATCGGTTCAATTTCAGTTCAATTATTTTAGATAGATTTCAATATTATGAAAATTGCTCATTCTGAATTTTTTATTTGTAATTTGACAAAAATAATCATTTTCTTGTTAATTAAAAAAACATTGTGAAAGCAAAAATTTTTAATTGATCGTTATCATGGAAATTTTCTACTCTAAATTAATTGTAATCTTAAGAATATAAGAAATTATGAAATTACTGCGGTGTCGATTTCAGATTGTTTAATTCTGACCCATTTCGATTTTCAACGTAATTTATAATTTTTCATCCTTTAATAATCTACTTTTGAATCGTCATTCATAATTATTATTGATTCTTCAAATTAAAAAACAAATAGTTTTTTAATTTTTAGGCAAAAATATGTTAATTTATAACAAAGAAATTGAATTTTCGGCCAAGAGCATTGGTTTTTTTAATATGAAAAGACGAATTTTCCACTAAGAATATTCATTTTCTATCCGAAAAGATAAATCTTCGACAAAATACATGAGTTTTCCAATAAATATTGGAACTTTCTTCAACTTTCATTTTAGTTTCTTTTACGAAAAAAGACAAATTTGCAAAGAATTACATACATTTTCAAAGAAATAGTTTGAACAGTGGATGTGCTGCAAGTCTAATTTTTTGGATTAATTGTTGGCGTACATTTTTTCTTTTTAAAACATTTTTAAATAATCAGATAAATTTTTTAACTATTATAGATCATCATATAACGAAAAATAAAATAGTTAAATTTTAATTTTTGAAAATTAATTTTAATATGAAAAATGTTTTTTCTAAAAAAATGGTTAAATTTTTTAACAAAGAGTTCAATTTTCTACCAAACTGTTGAATTTACAAACCAAGGAGAAGAATTTGGTGAAAAAAATCGAATTTATAACTAGAAAAAATAATCCTAAAACAAAATAGTTAAATCTTAAGCCGAATAACAATTAATTTATGAAATAAAAATGTTCATTTTCAACTGAAATTGTAAATCTTCACGCGAAAAAAACTTGCAAGAACGTAGGTTAACTTTTATCCAAGAAGTTAAATTTTTTACCTAAAAAGGTAAATTTTCAACAAAAAATTTGATGGCTCAAAATTACAACAACAAAAAAAGGATTTTAATTCAAAAACAGAGGCTTTAACTAAAACAGAATTTCAACCCAACAATTGAATTTCTAACAAAAAATTGATACCGAATCGTTGAATTTTCGTGCCAGAAATGTTATTTTTTCCATAAGAAAAAACTTTAATTTTCAACATAGAAGCTAATCTGTTATTATTTGGGAATATTCAAAATCGAGAATTTTATTATTCGGGAATTTTCCAATTTTATATTTTTATATTTCAGCAATTTTATTATTTGCGAATTTTAATATTCGGGAATTTTCCAATTCGATATTTTTATTTTTCGGCAATTTTATTTATCGTGAATTTAATTATTAAGGAATTTTCCAATTCGGGAATTTTAATGTGTCGGGAATTTTATTTTTCAGTCGTACCCTAATCTTCCGCGGAAACATAGTAATTTTTGAGTAAGTCAATTACATCTTTAGAGAAATGTGAAATTTTTAAGAAATAAGAATAATTTTACAAAAAGACAAAAAAGTTGATTTTTTAACTAAATATTTCAATTTTGAACCTGATAATAAACATTTTAACTAAAAAATATAAAGTCTTAATCAGAAATTTAATATTAGATTACATACATTATTAACCAAAGGAAAAACAAATTATCAATACATTTTTATAATTTGTGGAATTTTAAACCCAAAGGTATAATTCAACAACAAAAAAGTTAATTTTCAACCGAACATATCAATTCTTTATTAGGCAGTTGCAGCTTCGATTTGAAATAATGAAATTTTAATAAGAAAGATAATATATATTTCGCAAACAAAAAAAGAACGGAATTTCAATTGAATTGTTTAATTTTGAAGTCAAAAATAAAATTGTTTAAGCTAAGAATTTACATTTTCTGCCAAAAAGAATAATTGTAAGGTATGTAATAAATAAATATTTATTGATAAATAATTAACTGAAGAATAACATTTGTGATAAATATTTAAGTTTCTTTTTTAATTTATCATAAATCACATAAAATTTGTGAAAACATTTACATTATTTATGATATCTTAAGTGAGTCTGAGGCCTGTAAATCTCAAATGGATTATAAATGAAAATTTTTTCCTATTCTGTGAATTCCTTCTTGGATTAAGAGTTTTATTTTTATTGGCACCTTTTTCGAGGGCGGGAAAGGTCAATGCACTTTTTCATCGGATAGGGGTTGCATTATCGATCTTTTTTGCTTAGCATTTGATCCTTTGGAACAACAAGTGTGCAGATGTAGACGAGACTACACGGCCTTGTCCTAACATAAATAACAGAAACTTTGGCATTTGTCCAAGCCTATCAAGCAATGTCTGCCGCTACCCGAGACCCAAATCGGATTGTTATCACTGCTTCTACGGTCTTTACAAGAACCACCTGTTAATTAATTGTCCCTTTTTTTAAGGAAATTAGTGCTAATGACATTTTACACGTATCCATGTATAATCAGTTACATGTATCTTACTCTGCTTTGATTAAATTATAATTTGTGTCTCTGGTAGTATTAGTCCAGGCATCTTGTAGGAAAAAAGATTTGTACCGTATTAAGTAGGTTCTGCGTGTTTTTTTACTAAAGCGGTTTATTAAGCGGTCCTGATTCAAATTTCAAGGTTTCTAGGAATGACACCCGTGCGTCCCGGAAATATTTTTGAAAAAAGTTTTAAAAAATTAACAAAATTAAAGTAGATTAAATTCTGAAAAATTTGAGGGCAGAAAAAACTTTCTGTCTTCAATAGGTGCCGAGTTACGGTCATTTAAAGAACCCGGATTTTATGGAAAAAAGTGGCAAAAAAATCCAATTTCGAAGTCTTTATCTGTACTTTCGAACCTGTTAATTTTACAAAAAAAAATTTTTAAGTTAAATTGAAGTCGACGCAATTTCGAGTATATTTCTACAAAAATGCAATGATCTAGCACCGATAGATCATAAGTTATAACCTGACAAAGTTAACCGCCTTTGACGTATTTTTTCAAGGAAAATTACTCATGTTTAGTTTTAAAAAAAATCACTTCTCCGTCAAGTGTTGAAAAAGAAAAAGTTGCAGGGCAGGGTATTTTGCGTAAATTAAAAAAAATTTAATCTTCTAGTCTTCACAAATCAAGAGTTACGACCCTTTGAAAAAACATATTTTCTTCTATTCTGAGCTATTTATAGCCAAAACAGTTTTTTCAAAACTACTCATTTCGTACATATCCTACTGAAGAACGACAACAAAAGAAATGATAGAGGACTAGATTCTGCGTAAACTAAAAAAATTATAATTTTTTAGCTCATATACATCACTACTTATGACCAAATTTACTATGACCGTATTTGAGCATTTAAGTGGCATATATATGCATTTTTAGTTAATTTAAGTTCAATTTTTCCCTTTTTGTTAAAAACAATTGAATGTTTAACAATTATTTAAATAACAGGCTTTAATCTATAATTTGTGTAAATATTTAATGTATTTGAGATTCAAAGTGCCAGTAATCGGGACGGTTTTAGTAATACACCAAACTCTCACTTTCAGTCACTCCGTACTTAGCCTTCCTAGAACTGCTGGCTCACACAGTTTTTCAGGGGAGTAGGGAAAGAGCGGTCGCGAAAATACACACACAAACAAACAAACAAACACACACACACACACACACACACACACACACATATATATATATATATATATATATATTCTAATTGGAAACGAGTCAGGCGGCCTTCACTTTTTACGCTTCTGTCTCCCCGAAATCAGTCCAAGGCTATTTGAAGGCAACCCCCGACACTTGACTGAAAGCGAGAGTTTGGTGTATTAAAACTTGGTTTTAATTTGAACATATTATTAAAAATATATGTTAAAAGTAACATTTAACGATAAAACTCACTTATTTTTAGAATTTCATAATAGCCAATAGAAATTGCATTTATTCAAATTAAATAAAAAGCAAGAAAATTGACATCAAGATTACTGGGACTAAGGTCGCGAATATTAGGACGTTTACCTTACTTTGTGAAAATAATTTTTAAAATATCTGTTGTCGAAATTAATTGAAAAAATACCAATTAACTGGTTTATCGGGGAAACCACTATTAAAAATCCTTTAATAATCGACCTATAGGGTGGTGTGGAAAGAGCTCATTTTATAAAATATTCGTTCAATTTTTAGTATTTTTCATATGAACTAGTACAACGTTATAAAACTGATACCTTTAATAGCATTTTTTATCAATAATAAATAAGCAATGTTAAATCAGTCAATTTGTATTTCTTTTATTTAATTTCGAAAACAGATATTGTGCAACTAATTTTCACAAAGTAAATAGATAAAATTTGCACGAAAATGGTAGAGTGAAGCGTATTGTTTAAACAATTGATTGTTTTTCAAAAAACAAAAAAGATAAAAAGTGAACTTGGAATGAACTACAAATGCATGCATGCTACGAAAATGCTTAAATACGGTACCAGTACATTTTCCAATACATACAGACCCTTTCTAATGGAACGGGTCAAAGTTTCATGATCATAACTCTTGACCTGTATGAGTTGAAACATTTTATTTCTATTTATTTTACGCAGAATTTAGTCCCATATAATTTATTTTGTTGGCGTTTTTCTGTAGGTTATGCACGAAAATATCAGTTTTCCAACAAACTTTTATACGAGGGTGGATTGATAAGTTTCCGGCCTGACCAAGAGATGGCGCCACTAGGCCTACCTTGAGGTGGCGTTCTATAGTACCATCCTTAGATAGC
>NC_046663.1:35442469-35448459 GCF_010883055.1 Belonocnema kinseyi | reverse complement strand
CAGCCTTGGAGGAGATTATGTTGAGAAATAAAAAAAAAAAATTCTTAAAAACGTTGTTTTTCTTGGTCAGGCCGGAAACTTATCAATCCACCCTCGTAGCTATAAATATCTCAAAATAGGAAAAAAATTATGTTTCTTTAAAGAGTCATTGCTCTTGATTTTTTGAGCCTAGAAGATTTTTAAATTCTTATCCTAATGAGAAGGTATTGGTTTTATGTAAAATTTCAATTTGTCACTTTTCATCAAATCTCCAAATTTTGAGACCCACTGAGTCAGAAAAAACGATTTTGACGAAGGCGTTTGTCTGTCTCTCTGTCTGTCGTCTGTAGTCTGTATTCTGTAGGTACGATAACTATAAAAAAAATGATCATATTGAATTCTGCTTTGGCACATCTTTTTAAGGTCTAAAGAAAGAACAAGTTCGTAAACCAGCTATTTTGGATCAAAATTCGAAAAGTGAGCGCATTTTCAAAATTTTTGAAACTGCATTTTTTAAAAATTTCAAAATTCTATGACCAGTTATTGATAGTACTCAAAAACTCAAACAATTTATCCGTTAAACTTTTTTATATGAATAGAAAATTATCAGAGTTAGAGCATTTTCAAAATCCAAAAACAATCTAAAATTGACATTTTAAGCCAAAGAGCGCATGATATAAACAAAAGTCATGAAAAGAAAAACGTTCCTTTTTGAAAGCACTACAAGATGATTATAACAAATTTTTCAATTTGGTCGAAAAGTTGAAAATTCAAAATTTGTTCTTACCAAAAATTTTTGAAAGCACATTTTTTCAAGATTTCAAAATTCTGTGTACAGTTATCCATAGTACCAGGAAAGTCAAACAATTTATCCTAATGGCTTTTTTATATAAAAAGAAAATTATCAGAGTTAAAGCATTTTCAAAATTAATCATTTTTCGATAGGACGAGTAGATTTTCTTTAAATCGTAAAAAATAAGATAGAAAAAAAATGGAATTTTTAGAAAAAGGACAGAAAAGACGAAAGAGGACATAGGATTCTATAAAGAACACTATATAGGTTCCTGTATTAGACCCTATGCAAATGCGCAGTAGTTTTTCTTAAATCGTAAAAAACAAGATTAAAAATAAGAAAAAATTAGAAAAACAAGGAAATAAGAATTAGCATGTTTTAATTTTTATGCATATTATGAATTGTAAAGATATAAATTTATTGAAATGAGACATGTTTCAGCGCAGCTTAGAATACAATTTAAAACAAAACAAGAAACAAATATAAAAATAATCATGATAAATACAATTTGCTCTTTATTTTGAAACTTTTCAATAATCAATCCCAGGCAGAGTTACATAAAAAATTTATTATATTTAATATAAAAGTGTTGTGTGCAAGGTAGAAACGTTGACTTTTTGGACAAAATCGAGTGCGAAGCACTAGGTACGTGATGAGAATGTGTTCGTTAAAGCCGGACGTGCCGGTGACGTGCCGTAGGTGCGCTCAAACTCTCAAACTAAGATTTTTCCACACAAGAGGATTCACAATTACAAAATTACAGTGGTGGATGTTTTGAGTCTTAATTTCAAAAGGTTTGTAAAAAAATGTGCGAAAATATAAAGACCGAGCGCGTAGCGCGAGGTAAATACAGAATCAAGCGCGAGAACCAAAAGTCGCACAACCTAGACGCGCAACCTAAACGCGCTCAAACTTGAGAGCCGTGCGTATAGCGTACGATGACAATGTGCCCGTGTAGCGGCCAGATTTTTTTTTTTATTTGCGGAGAAATTCCTGGGCTGCGACTTTTTTTCTTGCAGCACTTATGTAGCTTCACGGAGAAGTCAAGTATTTTGAAAAAAAACTGAACACGAGTAATTTGCAGTGAAAAATAGGTCAAAAGTGGTCAACTTTGTGAGGCTATAACTGATGACCTATTGCTGCTAGATCAATGTGTTTTTGTAAGAATTACTCAAAATTGCGTCTACTTCAATTAAACTTTTGAAATTTTTTTGTAAAATTAACAGGTTCCAAAGTACAGATACAAACTTCTGAATTGGGTTCTTTCGCCTTTTTTTTCCAAAAAATTCGGGTTTTTTGAAGGGACATAGCTCGGAGCCTATTGAAGATAGAAGGTTTTTTTCTCTCACATTTTTTATAATTTTATCTAGTTTAATTCTGTGGTTTAACATTTTGCTCGAAAATGCAATGCGGCGGGTCAGTCTAAGCAAACGCGATTTTTGGAACTCTTTTAAGAAATAACTTCCGGCGGCATGCGTGTAATTTCTAGGAAAATTGGAGTTTTACTCAGGACCCCTAAATAAACCGTTCTAGAAAAAAACGCACATTACCTGATTAATACGTTGTAAAAGCACCAGATGCCTGGTCTATATACTAAGGCAGTCAATTAACACATAAGGAATTGCAAATTTATTTATAATTATAAAAGAAGTCAAATTTTTTTAATCGATAATTTCGGTTACAAAAACAATACATTTGCAGAATTTCTGAAAATAAAACTAATAATCAAACAACAAATTCTGGATAACCACCATTAAATGTTTTTATTGCAATTTGAAAAAGAACAAATTTGCCTGAAAAAGAAAAAAAAATTACATCTTAGGACAAAAATAAACAAGAGGAGACAAAAATGAATAGGCAACTAACGAAATCTTCTCTCTCCTCTTTTTTTTTTATTCAATTTTTTTATTTTTATTATTATCAAATCAAAGTGAAAACATATTTGTAAGAATAGCTAAAAGCTTTTCAGCACTTATTCATCACCCGTATCAAGGCTAAAAAATTTGATTAGGTAGGAACAGCAACGAAATCACGATGCTCTTTACCTGATAAAAAGAAATTATAGTTTTACAAAATTTAGAAATTTCCTATATAATTCAGTTATTAATTGTGATTATTTAGAAAGAATTTTAATTAATTTTTTAAATAAATAGATTTCTCTGCCTGTAATAAAATCTCTAATGCGCAAAATGTCAATTTTACTTAAGAGTTGTTTTTATTTTGAGCTAGTTTAACACATTATTGCTCAGTTTTTGTTTAGAAAATTTAGTTTGCAAAATAGAAATGATTACAAATTTTATAAGAAAGTGTTCATTTACCTAATATTATATGAAATTTTTTCAATTCCTTCAAGTCTTTTAAATTCTGCAGAATTCTCTTCAATTTCTTAAAATTTACGTAAAATCTTTTAAATTCTTTTAGAGATTTTCAAATTAGTTTGAAATATTCAGACTACAACTTAAACTTGAAATAATTTGAATTCTTGTAAAGCTCTTCGCATTTTCTTTGAAATTCCGCACAATTTTCTTATTCTGTGAGAATTAACTTGTAATCTTTGAAATTTTTCTAGAGATTTTTGAATTCTAGGGAAATATTCAGCAAATAACTTAATTTATTTTGAATTTTATTAATTTATCTGAAAACGTGAAATTCTTTAAAAATATATCCAGTTGTTTTAAAGTTTTGAACATTTTTTTGTGATATTTAGAATGCACGTTTCAAATGTTAAAAAACTATATTTTAATTAAAAATAAAACAACAGTTGTCTTTACCCTATAAAAGCAAATTTTTAACAAAATACATAAATTTTTAACTAGAACAGATTAATTTTCGAATAAACAGTTGTATTTATAACTGAAAAAATTGAATTTATATAAAAAAAGACTACTTTTTCACATGCTAATACATTTTTGATCCAATTTGTAAATTTTCTACGAAATTGTTGAATATTCGACGGAAAATGGGACTTTTCTACAGAACAGTTTCATTTTAAACAAAAAAAGATTTATTTTTAATAAGGTAATTGCGTGTTTACAATTATAGGTGAAATTTCTACAATACGAGGGGAATTTTCAAACCAAAAAGATGAATTTTTAACAAAATAGTTGAATTAATAACAAGTAAACATTTTTCACTTCAGAAAGAAAAATAATTCTGTGTAATTGTTGAATTTTCAAACCGAAAAGGAGAATTTTCAAGAAAGGAGTTAAATATTTCACCAAGAACTATGACTTTAAGAAAACTCTTGTATTTTAAAAAAGTTAATTACATTTTAAACAAAATAACACAATTAAATCGCTATTACCAAAACATATTTACATTTTTTTATTCCGTTATATTAATTCGGTTAGAATTTAAATGGCAAAACAAAAAAAAGAAATGAATAGATCCAAAAGCATGGGATGAATTAATTTGAATTTTAATAATTTATGGACTGAATATAAAAATTAAGAAATAAATACAAGTGCAAATATTAGAAATATTTCCATAAGTTAGTTGTCAGTTTAATGAACATTTTATTTTATTTAGTTAAAAAAACAAAATTTTGTAAGATAGATTCTTTTAAATCAATTTGACGAGATTATTATTTTCATTAAATTAAAAACATAAGTGTATTAATATAACAATATAATATATTATATATCAAGCTCTCTAAATGTTAAAATTTTTTTTAACTTTTAAAACATAAATTAAATCATTTCATCAAACGAAACAAAAAATGCATTCAAATAGTTTATAGAACTATTTCTACTGAGCATACTGGGTTTTATTTTTTGACTTAACAACTTTAATTGCCTCTAAAATGAATAAAATATTGATACTCATGTATTTGACGGAAATTTGTCACACATAGTCCTTTCGTTGTGATTTAAATACTATGATAAACGTAAAATTTAGCTCTACAATAACATTTGTAGATTTCTTCTTTGCATTAAACATTTTTATAAACGAATTTAACAAAAAGTTTTTCATTTTTTCAAAAATTGAAATTAAAAATTAATCTTACACCAACTGTAATAATTATTTCACAAACATTAATAAATCTTCTTTATATTCTTTATGTTATAAGTGGAAATTTTGACGTAAAAATAATTAAACTTTGAATAGAGAAAAATGTTGAACGGGACTTGCGCGGATAATGGCTTACACGAAAGTTACAGAGCACGCAATTTTCTGACACAGCATGATAAAATCGAGAAAACGCTAATTAAGCTTTTCAATCTGACATAATACCATGTTACGGATTCTATGGGGAAGTTGTCTACACGGGATAACTTTTTATGTAGAATATTGATCAAATCTGATTGAACTGACCTCCATTAAATTTCATTAGCTGCTTCCCAAGCTGGACAGTAATTAATTGATTTTGGAATTTAATCTGCAGAAGTAATTAATTATTTTTGATTCAAAAGGGATTCTTGTGTAATGCCCGTACTTTTCTGAGAATTGATAATAATAAATGAGATGAAGAAGGAATATTGAAAAGAAATTAGGAATTGCAAAAATAGTTTAAATTCAGATCAAATCAATTTAAAATCAGACAGGGTTCTGCAGTTCAAGTCGCAGAATATCTTAGGAACGAACATTTTTTTTAAAGAACACTAGGTGATAAGTATTTTTTCGATTAAAAAAAAAATTAAGAAGTTAGGCGTATTTTAATTTTGCGCTTTTTTCAAATAATACGAAATTTTTATTTAAAACTCTATAACTTATAAATTAATTGAGAAATTTGGTGCTGGCCTTTTATTCTAATAGCGTAGATTGTCTTCTTTTTGAATCCACCGGAAAATTTGAAAAAAGGTCAAAATTACAAAAATGGCGGCGGTTATTTTGAAAAAATTCAAAAGCAGATTTTCTCTAAGAACTCACCCTTATATTTTTGCCCAGTTTTTTTACGTTGAGAAGGTATCTTGTACGCTTAATGGTGGCTAAATAAATGTTGTGGCCGGTTAATATTTTTTTTCTAACAAACGAATTTGCTAATTTTTCTCGTAAATAATTTGCTTGCATATTCCTTCAAAATTTATGCTAATAAAAGAAGGGTATCTTATAAGCATTAAGCGGGCTCGATCGTTTTTAAGGCCAAGAGAATTTTTCCCCTAAAAATCTAATTTTTGAATTTTAATTATTTCAGGGAAACCGCCGCCTTTATATGAATTTTAAACTTTTAACATTTTTTTCTCAGATTTGACAGAAAAAATATGTATTTCCTAATCTT
>NC_046663.1:35357859-35442369 GCF_010883055.1 Belonocnema kinseyi | reverse complement strand
GCTTCTCTGCTTTCTTTAATAAAGATTTGGTCCCTAAAAATATTTAGCTTAAAAAGTTAATCAAAAAATAATAAAAAACCTTTTATTGTTAAAAAAATAGTTCTTTGAAGGAGTATTTGCGGGTTACGAATTTTACCCACGTAAGCCGATAAATGTGGGAAAAACGCATTTTCTGTGTATTTTTAAATATGAATGTTTAAACGAGTTTGGTTATATAGAATTTCTCACGGCAATCCAGGATTTTATAACATTTAGAAAACAGCTATTCGATGAAATAAAAATATTTTCTGATTGAAAACAAATATTTTTGATAGAAGAGCAAATTTTCATTTCACCTTTTTTTAATAATAGGAAATAATTTCCTTCTTACTCTCCCTTTATTAAAAGAGATAACAAAAAATGAAATTTGGAACAAAAGCTTAGAATATCTTAATTGATGATTTGGGGTTTATTTTAAAAGATTCATCCTAAGCTTCGAAAATTTCAAGATATGTCAAAAAAGAATCCTAAAGATTCCAAGACAATTTCTTTATTTTTTCAGGATTTTAACAAATTTTAGAACAATTTTGAATAATTTCAAAATATATTTCGAAGCACTAGAACGCATTTTTTTCATAAGATTCCATGAAAAATTTTTATTGATTTTTTATTTTGGAATTTATTTTTTGAAAACATCTCAAAAGATTTTTAAAAATCTCAAATCATATTGAGACGTATTCAAAAGATATAGAAATAATTTAGCCTTAAAGAGATTTCGATGAATTTATAAGAAAATGTAGATTTTTAAAGTATTTTTCAAGATTATTTGAAATATTTATATGGTTTTTATTTTACAAAGTTTATTTAAAGTGGCGATTTTAAAAATATTACAGAAAATTTCAAAGGATTTCTCAAAATTTCCACAAAAGTAATGCGGAAGATTTTGAGGCAATTTTTATTTGATTCCGAAATTTTTTTTTAATTATAGGAAAAATTAGAATCCTGGTAATTCTGGTAATATTTACGCTTCTGGTCATTTCTGGTATTATTTAAAGTGAATAATCTATATCAGCCTGAAAGATTTTTTTAGGAATTTTCAAAGTTTTGAGAAGATTTAACAAATTTTTAAAATATTGAAAAATTTCCGAAACTTTTTAATAATTCACAAAATTAAAAAAAAATCGAATTTTAGAATGACTTAAATATCTTGTATACTGATTCAAATATTTCTTACAATTTTACAAATTTCTATAACATAAGAATATTTAACATCTTCTACATACATTTTCTTCATATCTGAAATCCTCAACAATCTTTTGATTTTTCCCGATAAAATCAGGAAAATTGAGAAAGAAATAAAAAATAAATAGGTTTTTTAAATTTTTATCTTTAAATTATAAGAAGTTAGAAAGTTAGAAATTCTTTTTTTGGTTCAAATGAATTTTTTCCTGAAAATTTAACTATCCTACTTTTAGTTGGCAATTCAACTTTTTCAGTTGACAATTCAACTACTTGGTTGAGAGTTGAACTACTTTGTTAAAAATTAATTTGTCTGTTTGAAGATTCTTAATTTTAGTTAAAAATGGATTTTCTGAATATTTAATCATTTAGTTAAAATTTCGTTTAATTATTGTTTAAAAATTAATTTGTTAACTAAAAGTTTAGGCATTTAATTTTTTGAAAATTTATCTTTTTTATCTCATAAATCATGTATTTTGTTGATATTTTATTGCTTTTTTTGTAGAAAATTGAGTCTTATGCTTGAAAATTCATCTTTTTTTTTTGAAAAATTAATCTCCTTGCTTTAAAATTCCTCTTGTTAAGTGAAGATTAGTTTTTTTACTGAATTTTTAAGGTGAAAATTCAAACATTTCATTTTTTATTGTAAATTTATCTTTTCCAGTTGAAAATTTTACTGGCTATTTTAAAATAGATGTATTTGATTAAAAATTACTCTTTTTTGGTCGAAAAACAATCTTCTCGCTTGGAAATTAATTTTTTTTTGTAAATTCGTTTTTTTAGGAGAAACATATTTTTAATTGACAAGTCAATTCTTCCTTTTTTTAATTGGAAATTCTACGTTTTTTTAGAAATTTATGTATTTTGTTAAAAATGTGTCTCTTGGAAAGCCAATATTGCACAAAATTAGTTGCTTTTTTGTTCAAAATTCGTATTTTCCTCTAAAACTGTAGCTATTTCATTTTTAGTTGACAATTTATCGTTTTTATTTGTCAATTCAACTATAAGGTTAAAATTTGAAATACTTTGCTAAGGATTCAGTTTTTTACATTTTTTAAATTCATCTATTTTAAAAATTATTTTTTTCTGGTTAAAAATCAATTTTTAGATGAAAATTTAACTGCTTGGTCCAGAGATAATTTATTTTTGCAGAAAATTAATTTTTTGGCTTAAAAATTCATCTTTTTATTTGAAAATTCAAACTCTTTGTTAAAGGTTTATCTATTTGGTTCAAAATTCAACTGTTTTGTTTTAAAGGCGATATTGTTGATTGAAAATTTAACAATTTTGTTGAAAATATTTCTTTCCGGCACGAAGATTGAACTATTATGGTAGAAAATTCTTTTTTTTTTTTGGAAATTTGAGTATGTTCTTGAAACTTTTTTTTTAATAATTGTTTTTTTTAAAAAATCAATTTTTTTAACTGGAAATTTAAGTATTTTATTTTTAGTTAAAAATTCATCTTTTTAATTTGACAAGTCAACTACTAGGTTAAAAGCTGAATTGTTTTTATCAAAATTCCTTTTTCTTTTTTTTTCTTTACATTTTATTAAATTCTTTAAGGTGAGCTATTTTGTTGAAAAAAAAAAATTTTGTTGTTGGAAAAAATCAGCTTTTAACTAAAAATTTAACTACTTTTTTGAGAATTTATGTATTTGCTTTAAAAATCATCTTTTATAGTAGAAAATTATTGTCCTTGGATGAAAATTTTGTATTTGATTAAAAATTGAAATATTTGGTAAAATTGTTATCTCTTTAATTAAAAATTGAACAATTGTATTCAAAAGGAATCCCTTTTAGTTAAAAATTCGCGTAAGTATATTTTAGGTAGAGTAATCCACCATAATTTTGTCTACTCTAGAGTAATCCTCTGCAATCCAGAAAAAAAGTAGAATTTCCAATTTAAAAAAAAGAACAATTCAATGGTCAATTAAAAATATGTTTCGCCTGAAAAAAACGGAATTTATAACAAAAAAAGATGAATTTCTAAGCGAGAACATTATTTTTCGACCAAAAAAGAGTAATTTTTAATAAGACACGTCAATTTTAAAAAAACTAGTAAAATTTTCAACTAAGAAACATGAATTTACTATAAAAAGTGGAATGTCTAAATTTTAAGCTAAAAAAATTCAATCAGAAAACTAATCTATACTTAACAGAATGAATTTTCAAGCAAGGAGATTCATTTTCAAAACAAAACGATGAACTTTCTAGCACAAGACTCAATTTTCTATAAAAAAAACACAATCCAACCATTTGGTTAAAATTTGAAATACTTTTCTGAAGATTTTCAGTTTTTCACATTTTTTAAATTCATCTATATTAAAATGTATTTTTTCTGGATAAAAATCAATTTTTAGCTAAAAATTTAACTTCTTGGTAGAGTGATCATTTATTTTTGTAGAAAATTAATTTTTTTGCTCAAAATTTGATCTTTTTATTAGAAAATTCACACTATTTGTTTAAGGTTGATCTATTTGGTTTATCTAATTCAGAGTAATCCTCTGCAATTCCGAATAATCTAAGGTAATCCAGAGTAATTCCTAATAAACCGGTGCTCCAGAGTATTTCCTAATGAACAGGTGATCCAGAGTATTTCCTAATAAACATTTAATTTAGATTAATCTGGGGTAATTCGGGTAAATCCACCTCCGCTGTGCCGCATTTTCAGGTGTGCAGATTGCACAATGATCGCAGAAGCGTTTGAGTGAAATACGGATGCACATGTTAGAGCCCTATTGAGTCTTTCATCAAATACGTATCTAACCGACCCGATCCAAGGCGACGGAATGAACGAGTTTCACAGTAACGAGTAAATTGTGCCATTTGGTCCACAATGTGCCCCAGTTGGAAGTAGGTAGGTACCTCCGGGAAAGACGTCACCGAGGGAGAGGAAGACCCCTGGTGGGTCCGACCGGGGCTAATGTAAGTCGAACTTGAGTGGATATTTTTAACCAAGTGCTATTTTCAGTTAGTGTGTCGAGCGAGTCTCAAAGCCAGTAGACTGGAAAGCCTCGACTCGGCTCGGCTCCTTTCTTCCGATGGGCGCCGCGTTCTGTACATTTCTACAAACCTTCGACATTCCATTTGTACCTCGAAAAACTTTCGCGACCTTTTTAAATCCCAGATTAAAGGCTTTCGAGCAAGTTTATACTGTGGCCGAACAAGTCGCGAATAGCGACTTACCGAAGCTCTCTGATTCTACAACTCTTCCCCCACAAAAACAAGCCAATCGCTGCATGCCTCCAGAGTACTTCACTGATTGTGAGTTAAAAAGAATTGTCTGCGGAAAATTTTTTAAAAAGAGGGTGAAAAAAGTAAAAAAGCTTGTCCACCTTCTATGTTGACAATTGGTAAATCATTCAGCGGATGGTGCTACCTGACGTTTTGCACACATCAAGCCAACACGACTACACTGAAAAAATATTCACTTCTCGAAAACCGTTTCAATTAGACCAACATCATATGCAACTGGGAGCACACGAATTCACGTCAAAAGTTTTCTTCATATTCCGCAGTGCAGCACAATTTCATGTAGCAAAATTCTGTGTTAAATTCGCCAGGACGTACATAGTCAGCCACTTATTAAGATAAACGGACCTATTCATCAAGATTCAAGACAAAGTAAGCTGTTGAAAAGAAAACAAAAAGGACCTCTACATAGAGCTACTTGATAAATGATGCAATTAAAAGTGCCGAGTTCGAGTACTCAGTCGGATCAATACAACAAACGAAACACAAGTTCCTCAGTGATTATTAACTCCAATCAGAAATTAAGTCCTGGAAATAGCTAGAGGCTTTCCAGATTTCTATTACTTTTAGCTTTACGTTATTTCCCCCCTAATTTGCAATTCAGATTTTAATTGATTCCTTTTTTAATTAAAATGAGGTACTGAAATTAATTTGCAATCAGATTCTTTCTGTTAGAAGA
Organism: Belonocnema kinseyi; assembly: GCF_010883055.1. NCBI lineage: Eukaryota > Metazoa > Arthropoda > Insecta > Hymenoptera > Cynipidae > Belonocnema > Belonocnema kinseyi. The sequence continues at coordinate 35,437,220 of NC_046663.1, read as the reverse complement.
GCAGTTGATACTTTCAAAAGAGCTTTAACAATCGCCAATGATGTAGGGGAAACCACCTTATGGTAGATATAATGATCCTGCAGTACATAATAATTAATTTAAAATAATATTTTTTGTGAAATAATTAACTTAATTTAATTGATATCCAAGGCACAATAAGCATTAACATAATAAAATCGATTATTTTTCTTCTATTTGTGCTTATAATTAATGAATATCTACTGTAGAATTATTTATTCTAGGGTGGTCTCCCCTATTCGTTACAATTTTTGAATGATAAAAAAACATTCTGTTTTTAATATTTAAGGCAAGAAAAACATATTATTTACTAAATAAAAATGATCCATTTTATATATAAAAAAGATGATGCCCGATTTTTTATACTGATTAATCCACTTTCACATTATCATTATGGTACTCTATCATGGTCCAAAAATTCATTGGTATTTTTTGCGAATTTTTATATATATTGCTCCCAGATTTGTTTGAATTCACTAAAAAAGATCTTGTCTTTTTTTCTGTTAACAAAATTTATATGTAGATGACGTGCAAGCCCCATAAAGTTTAGCACAGATTTCCCATAACAAAAAAATAAGTTTTTGCAAATTTTAATTCGAATCGTCAATATCAGATGAATTGAGTTGAAACGGAATACTTCTCTTCGTTATTAGCTGTATAATTTTTTGCTGTATTTTTTTATTGCAAATTGTTTTTAATACATTAAATACTACTTTCTACCGATAATAAAAAGTGTAAATTAATTGTTTAAATCATTTATTATCGTTTCTTGAATTTTTCTCTTGAAATAGATTCAGAAAGTCGCGGCTTTTGCACATTTTTAAACTTATTTTCAACTACTTATTTGGATCAAAGCAGTGCTTAATCGAATTAAAAAAAAACTTTTAAAAAAATATATTATTTATAATAATATTCTTTCAGAATAATTGTAGGAAGGTACAGTTTTTTCTAACATTTCTCACTCTTTGTCTTTTTTTCAATTAGAGTGAGGTAATAATTAATCTAAGGTAAGAAACATAATTTTTTTTTACACTTTTTGTTCATTTTTTACTTAGAGCGAGGTTAAACTTAATGCGTTTCAACAAAAATAATCGCTTAAACAAATTATTATTGTTCAGGAATGCATTTTAACAAAGTAATTCTAGATATTTACGTTTTTTCTTAAAATTTTTACTTCTTGTGAAATTTTCCCTAACCAAGGTTCTAATTATTTGAAGTTTAAAAGCAAATTTGTTTAGACAACTTCTTACTATTATTCTCTTCAAGTAAATTTCTTATAGAGAATATACTTAAAGAAAATATTTTTATAAACAATAATTAATTATTGAAACAATTATGTTTGCTAATATGCATGAATTATTTTCGCATTAAGTAAAAAGTGGACAAAAAGGTAAAACTTTATAGAAAAAGAACAACTATCTAACAATGATAAAAAAGAAGATAGTTATGAGCAATAATAATTTGTTTAACAAGTGAAAAGGAGACAAAAATTTTAAAATGTCAGAAAATACCGCAACTTCCTAACATTATACAAAGAGAATGTTATTGTAAATAATAATAAATTGCTTAGGCATGTATGTTTGTTACTACTAATTATATAATATCTGAATATAATTGAAAAGTGGAGCAAAAATGTAAAATTTAAAGAAAAAAAACCGGTACTATAGAGCCTTATTCTAACAAAATACTAGTTTGAATAATAATAAATTATTTATGTTAAAAAATAAGGAAAAAACTTAACTCTCTAACTCTATTCTAAGAGAAAATAGCTAAATGCAATAGTCAGTTATTTAAAAAACTTGTTTTTTCAGCTTCAATTTATTGTTACAACACTAAATAAAAAGTGGACAAAAAGTTTGAAATTTCCGAAAAAAAATCAACTTACCAACATTTTCATGGAAGAAAATGATTATAAATAAAAAAATTTTGTTTAAATAATTAGGTTTAAAAAATTGCATTAATTATTACCTTATTCTAAGAGGAAAGTTGAAAATTTTAGAAAACATCGAAACTATCTAGAATTACTGCAGGAGTAGGTAGTTATAAACATTAATTATTTGTTTAAACAATTATTTTTGATAAGTTTAATCAAGTATTACTACACTTTAAGTGAAAAGTAGACCAAAAATTAACATTTTACATGATTAGTAAAGCAGTTATAAATGCGTGTTGACAAACATAGTTGTTTAAACAATTGATTATTGTTCATAATCATTTTTCCTTACAAAACTGCTAGAAAGTTGTGGCTTTTTTTGAATTATTTTACATTTTGTTATCTTCATACTTCGTGAGTTAACAATTATCGGAAGTTAGGAAAAAATGTAAATATTAATAGTAATTTAAACAAAAAGGCTCCCAGTAACTACTTCAAACAAAGTTACATTTATTCTGATTCATCTTGTGAATTTAAAGAATATTTCAAATACCTGCATTAATTTTCTCCTCACTATATGAAAAATGAATAAAAAGTTGAAAATTCAAGAAAAAACCACAGATATCTGACATTTTTATAGATCAACATAGTTATAAACAATAATAATTTGTTTCAACAATTATTTTCGCTGAATTGGATTAAATATTAACACACTTCAAGTGAAAAGTGTAAAAACACTTGAAAATGTGAGGAATAACCATAATTGCTACCATTATTTAAAGACAATATTATTAACAATAATAATAATTTGTGTAAAAAATCATTATTGTTGACATTAATTAAGTAATAAATCAATCTGTTTGCAAATTGGACATAAGGTGAAATTAAAAAAAAGTGACTTTCTAACTCTATTCTAACGGAACATTTCATGAAAAAAATAAATGGTTTAAACAATTAATGTTTACATATAATAACAAGTACAAAGAATTATTTTATGTATTAGAAACGATCTGCATTTAAAAAACGCAAAAAAATCATAAGTACCGCTTAATACTCGCAAAACCCTTTTTTCATTTATGGGCTTATTTTGGAACCCTATAAAATAAACTAACCTAAAAAGATAAATTATCATCAAAAAGTATAATAGTTGATATTTCAACAAAAAAAGATTAAATTTCATTGAAATAAATTTAACTAAAAAGATTAATTTTCAAGAAGTTGAGATTTTTCATTCATGAAAGAAAAAAATAATATAAATGGTTAAACCTTCAAATCAAAAAGAGAGTTTTCTGTATAAAAATAAATTTTTCAACATAACAGATCAACCTTTACTCAAAAAATGAATTCTTAATAATGTAGTTTAACTTTTACACACGAAGGTGAGTTATCAATTTAAAATATGAATTTTGCTTTAAATAGTTGAACTAATAACGAACGAGATGAGTTTTAATCTAAAAAAAATGAAAACCTAAAAAAAGTGTTTCAACGAAAATTTACAAGCAAAATAGTTAAATACTCAAGCAAAAAAGATAAATTTTTTACTAGACAATTGTATTTTCCCACAGTAAAGATGAAATTTCGATTTAAATAGATGAATTTTTAAATAAGAAAGACAAATTTTTGAAATTAAAAAAACAAATGTTTCAAATAAAAAGTTGAATTTTTATCCAATAAAGATGCCAGTTGACTTTTCAACATGAAAATATAAATTTTTTTCGGAAACTAAATTTTTTATGAAAATTTTAAATTTTAACCGGAGAGGATGACTTTTTAACAAAATAGTTAAATTCTCACATAAATGGCTGCATTCTTTTATGTTATAAAGACGCAATTTCTACTAGAGAGATGAATTTTGAAACTAAAAAGATATATTAAAGAAATAAGAGTTGAATTCAAATTTTAAAAGATTGAAATTGACGTTTTAGCATCAAAATAGAAATTTTATTCAAAAAGTAAATTTTCGATTAAATTTACACTCAATTCATGCATTTAAATATAAAAAGACGAATTTTTTCAGCAAAGTTGTTGAATTTTCGACCGAGCTGTTGCATTATTATATAAGAAAGATGCATTTTCTTCTACAATACATCAATTTCAAAATTCAAGCGAAAAATTGAAAAAAAATCAATTTTTCGTCCAAAAGATGTTAATTAATCTTAAGGAAGAAGTAACTGCAAAAAAATATACAAATACAAGGAAAACAAATTACGAACAAGAATATTAGTCAACTTCACCGCAAAACTTCATTTTAAAAATCCCCTAATTTTTCTCTGAAAAATAAAATATTCAAATATCAGAATCCTAAACTTTGTAACATTTTTAACCTAGAATCTTTTATAAACGGAATAGAATAATTTAAATTATAATTGAAAAACTTTAAACATATTTTTCTTGACATTTATTTCAAGTTTTAGAAATTCCCTAAAATTCCCAGTATGTTTTGTTGTTGAGCTTCAACGTTATTTGAGTACGGTCCCTAAAATTGTTAACAATTCAAATCACTTGAAATGTTTTATAAAATGATTTGAGAAAATAGTGCGAAATCTGCAAATGAACTGTGATAAGTTCCTACATGCAAAATATGTTTCAACTCTTTTGAACTTCATATCGCCGTGCGTGACGAATGCCGCAAATTGGATTTTTATAGTAGGTTGTCATTTCTGTTCGATTTCCATCAAATCTTCGATGGGAAAGGCAAAAGCGTTTGAAGTCTGTTAAATTTCTCACAGTTTAAACTTTTTTATTTCACAGTGGATGAGTAAATCGAAAGATTGCTTATTATTTATATGATTTGCACCACTTTTTATGCTCTGTTTCTAATTATTTTTAAAAAATATATCAACTTTTGGCTGTTAAAATTACTTTTTATACTATTATATACTCAGAAAAATGCCTGTTCAAATAAAACAATTTTTTCTGCACTAAAAGAGTTTAAAAAAAAAATTTCATCAACTTAAATATATATTTGTTTCATTTAAAAAAATCATTGCGTAACTCTAAATAATTTTATTTTAGTCACCCAAATCCAATATTTTATACATGGGATAAAACAAATGTTTCTTTCATTTGAAAAGAATTTTACTGATTGTATATGTGAGCCGCTACGCTTACTGAGCGTCCGGAAAGAGCCACAACTTATTCTGAGAGTCCGGAAAGGGCCACAACTTGCTCTGAGCGCCCGCAAAGGGCCAGAACGCGTTCTGAGCGTCCGGAAATTTCCACAATTCGTTCTGAGTGGCCAGAAAGTCCCATAACGTGTTCTGAGCATCCGAAAAGTGCTACATTGTTTTCTGATGGTCCGAAAAGAGCAATAGCTTGTTCTGAGAGTCCAAAACGAGCCACAACGTGTTATAAGCGCCCGCAAAGAGCCCGAACGCGTTCTGAGCGTCCGCACATTTCCACAACGCTTTCTGAGCGACCGGGAAGTGCCACATCATTTTATGAGCAACCGAAAAGAGCCACAACCTGTTCTGAGAGTCCGCAAAGAGCCGCAACTTGTTCTAAGCCCCCGCAAAGAGCCAGAACGCGTTCGGAGCGTCCGGAAATTTCCACAATGCGTTCTGAGCGGTCAGAAAGTGCCATAACGTGTTCTGAGCATCCGAAAAGTGCTACATTGTTTCCTGAGGGTCTGAAAAGAGCAACAGCTTCTTCTGAGCTTCCAAAATGAGCCACAACGTCTTCTGAGCACCTGCAAAGAGCCACAACAATGTTCTGTGGGCCCGCAAAGAGCCCGAACGCGTTTTGAGCGTCCGGACATTACCACAACGCTTTCTGAGCGACCGACAAGTGATACAATGCATTCTGAGCGTCCGGAAAGTGCCACATCGTTTTATGAGCACCCGAAAAGAGCCACAACCTGTTCTGAGAGTCCGCAAAGAGCAACAACGCGTTTCGAGCGTCCGGAAATTAGCAGAATGCGTTCTGTGCGGCCGGAAAGTGCCATAACGTGTTCTCTGAGCGTCTGGAAAATCAAACATCATTTTCTGGGAGCCCGAAAAGAGTCGAAACTTGCTCTGAGAGTCCAAAAAGAGCCAAAACGCTTTCTAAGCCATGCTCTTTTGAATGAGGGCTATCAAAAATTTTTTCTTTCTTATGGCATTACGTGCTCTGAAAATGCTTAGTTCAGCCAAAGCTGAAAATTTAAAATTGTGTGAAGAAACTGATATTAAAAATCGATTTCTTAACCGATTTTAACGAATTCAATTAAAATTAAAGCTAATAAAATTCTAGATCAATCTTTTATGGCAAAATTTAAAAAAGTATAAATTATTTATTTCCTTATTTAATAAAAATAATAATTTTTTTTATTAATTCCGCTTTTCGATAAATACTTAGCTTGAATTCTAAACACCTAAAATCAATAGAGCAACTATCAAGAAGAGTTTTCTGGAAACTCAGCAACTGTTTAAAAACTTATTTAATTTGTTGTAAGCAAATAAGTGCGTAACAATGGATTTATAGTATTGAGAAGTGATTCGTCAATCGATTCGCACTAAACTTGAGCAATTCATAGAAAATAACAGTTTTTTAATTGAATTCATAAAAGATAATTGAAAATTAATTATTTTATGACTGAATTTTATAAAAAAATTATCTATAACAGATATTTATCAGAATTTGTTGTTAATTAATAATGCGAGTTAGTAACAAATAATAAATAATAATAATTCAAACAAAGAGGCTTTCAGTAACAACTTCAAGAAAAATTTCAGTTTGAAGTGATCCATACATGAATTTAAGGAAGATTTCAAATATCTGTTTTATTCTAGAAAAATATGTTTACAAAAGGGAAAGAGATTGTTTGAAATATAATTTTTTTCTGATGTTTATTTATTATATGTTCATAACTGAAAATACAGATAAAAATTAAACATTCCAGAAAAAACCGCAATATTTCAGCACTTATATAACAAAAGATAGTTATAAACAAGAATAAATTATTTAAACAACTAAGTTTGTCAACTTGCATTAATTTTTACGCAACTAAGTGAAAAGTTGCATAAAATTTAAAAAAAATGCAGGAGAAGAACCGCCACTCTCTGGCATTAACATAGATGAAGATGGTTACAAATGATAATAATTTATGTTAACCATTATTTTTGTTATATTTAATTAAATATACTGCCACTACAAATGAAAAATAGACAAGTATCTAAAAAAATAATGGAAAAAGCCGCAAATTTCTAACATTAGGCAAAACAAAATATTATCAACAATAATAAATTGTTTAAGCAATTATTTTTGTTAACTCAAATTAATTATGACTTGGCTCAAATTAAAAAGTGGAAAAATATATTGAAAAATTCAGAAAACACTGCGACTTTCTAGTATTATTATAGAAGAACATAGCCATAAGCCATAATTATTTCTTTAAACAATTATTTTTCTTAAATTCAAATAATTATTACCAAACTCTAAGTGCAGAGGGAGCAAAAAGTTTAATATTTCAGACAAAACCGCAACTTTCTAAAATCATTAATGTAATATTATTAAAAATAATAATTAATTGTTTAAACAATTAATGTTAAATTAATTTAGTGATTTACCTCAATCTCATTAAAAAATAAACTTTATTTGAAATTAAAAAATGCAATTTTCTATAATTATTCTAAAAGAATATTATTAAAAAGAATAAATTGTTCAAATAATAAGGTCTATTACCATTATTTAAGTACAACCTCATTGTAATTGAAAATTTGATAAAAAGTGCAAAATTTTGGAAAAAACCGCTGCTTTAGAACTCTATTTCAAGAGATAACAGCTAGAAACAATAATGAAGTGTTTAAAAAATTTATGTACACATATACTATAATTATTACTATGAAGTAGTATTTTCTGTATTAAAAACAATATATATTAATAAAACCGCAAAAAATCAGAATTAGCTCAGACAATTCTCAAAACTTATTTTTGCACTCCTAGGGGTTTTTGGTCCCTTTAAAATAGACTTATAGAAGTGATATTTGAAAAGTAATATTTTATTCGTATTTATTATCTAGTAAAGAGAATTGTTGATTAGGATCTCGATTCACCTAATATTGACGATTCCAGATGAAGCTTACAAAAACAGTTTTTTTCTTATGAAAAATACGGATTAAATTCCATGAGACTCTTACCACCTCTAAATTTCATTTTTTTAACAACAAAAAAATTGGATTTATTTTTTTTTATTCCAAAAAAAATTTCGGGAAATATACATAAAACTTCAAAAATAAAATTTTTAAATGCATTTTTGAGCACCCTCTGGATACACTTCAGAATATTTTTTAATGTCTCAAATCTTTTAAAATAGTTTAAAATTTCAAAAATCGTCCTAAAGTAAGTAATGAAAAGTTTTTTCACATAAAAGTTCCTTCATTCTCACGTAATTAATGAAAAGTTCTTTCACTAAAAAGTATCATTAAATTTAATCAGAACTTCAAAATGGACGAAAGAGATCTCTTGCAAAAAATGTACAAAGGATCCGGAAATAGGTTTTGTAATTCAACATACTTCGGGTGCTACAAGAAAAACTAAGATCCGTTTTAAAAAAATGGTTCCACTCTCTTCCGGAAATTCGACCCCTATTTTTCCTGACATTTCCAGAGTTCTTCCCCAGACATGTCTTATTTCACCTTTTGCTCTCTCTGGTAGTTTCCGTCTTGAAAATTACCTTCCTTTTTCTCTGACGATAAAGACGGAAGTACGAAACTGAATAAGATTCATAAAGTTCAAGGTAGTCTTTCTACCTTTTCTTTCTAATGACGTCAAAGGTTTCCGCATTTTTTTCTATTGGATCCTCTTTTCTGTCCTTTCTGCAATTTTGTATGTGGCATACCGACACTGAATCGCAAGTAATTTGCAATTAGTCGCCCGCCGAAGCGACACCACCCCTTTTCCTTTTGACCCTCGGAGCTACACCAAAGCGGTTTCCTCTACACCCTTTGGCTCCTCGCCTCTGACTCATCCCCTTGACTGTGAGGCTGTAGCTGAACTCGTCTGTATCTCTATAGGTTCTAAAGATAAAAGCTCTGGCCAACCCCCAGCCACCTGACTCTAGAGAATCAAGCGCAGGAGGCACGACCAGTGTCTTTTTAGAAGAGTCACATTAGACGTTAAAAATTAAAAACTTCGAAACCCGGCACGTCGGTGCACAGTTGGGCAAAAAAAACCTCCGTGGGCAAATTTATCTTTAAAAGACAATAAACATCCGGTTTTAACTTTTTTTTTTAACAACAGCTAATAACATTTCTTATTGAACTGTCATGATTTATTTTTAAATTTTTGTTTATTTATAACAACAATGAAAAAAATTGGACTTTTGAAATATACCGGTTTTTGAAAAATGCTTTGATTAGATCAAAAATACCTAGAAATCTAAAATCAACTATTAAACAAAGACGTTCGAAATTCACTTTTTTCGTTTAAAAATGTCCAGAGCTTTTAATTTTTGTCCGATTATGAGTTAAAAAAACATTCAAGTTCATTCAATTCTAAAGAGCATAACGCTTTGAGCTTCCGTCTCCTCTGTTTGTTTATTAATAATTTTCTCACTCAAAGTATGAAAAAATACCAATTATGTTCTTAACTTTTTGACTAAATATTTTTAAAGTGACAAGAATATTCTATTCATAACCACTTTATTAAATTTATTTTTGTTTGTATTAAATCATTATTGATAGAAGATAACATTTTAAATTTTGTTAGTGTTTTTTTAGCATTAGGAAATAATTTGTTGTTAAAATAATGCTACCATACTATAATTTTTTTTAACTTTTTCACACTTTCAAAGAGATCAGACAAATACAATTGTATGAAAAAAAAACTTGAAATATATAAATTATTATTTAGGCTTTTATTTTAAGGCATTTTTTAGAGTTATATATTAATACTATTATTTCAATAAATAAGGAATCTTCAAAAAACTCTAAAACTATTTAAAATTTGAAAATATTTTAAAAGAAAATTAGAACAGAATGTAGATTTTTTAAGTTTATGAAATAAATTCGAAACGATTAGCTAAGCTCATTAAAAATATTTGCTTACTCATCTCCAATTCTGGATGATAAGAGACTTCGCTTCAGATAGTAATTTTTTTTTTGCAATTCTAGGGAGAATTTAAATTGATTTTTTCATTTTGAGAAACTAATTTTAAGAAAATACTTTTAAATATTTTTAAAAATTTTCAATGATTTCTAACATTTTAGATAAAAATGTAGAAGATAGTGGACAAAAATTTTCAATTTTGCATTTTACAAAATTTTAGGATAAATTCGAAGAAGTTTCAAAGATATTTAAAAGTATTTTAAATATGAAACAAGAATGTTCAACTTACAAAGATTTTAACCAATTCAAAACCAAATTTCGAATTTCGACGAAAAATAAATTTCGAAGCACTTTAAAAATTTTAAAATGTTTTAAGGGGAAAAAGTCTTAAAATTTTTGGAAAAAACTTAAATATTTCCTTATTTTACCAAATTTAGTTTTAGAGAATTTAAAAAGATTTGAAACAGCCTAAATCATTTTCAAAATTATAAAACGAATCTACAAGATTTCAAAGAATGTTTTTTAAACTTTGCGGAACTTTTTCGAAATTAAAAAAAAAAATTGAATAATTTGAAAACATATTGAGAAGTTCTTAAAAACCTTTTTTAGTAATTCGAAAATAATTCGAGTCAGTTTAAAAGATGTTTTAGAATTTTCGAAGTTTTGAATTGATTGAAAATGGTTTAAAACTTTCAAAGATTTCCAAAAATTGATCAGGTAATAATAAATATTTTTTATGAGTTAAAAAGTCAAAAATTGAAGCAATTAAAAAAAAACCTGAAAAATAAATACTTATTCAACATTTTCATTTTGTTCTTGGAATTATTTTTCCCTAAAAATTATAATTCATTTAAAAAATGGTTTATTTATAAATATTTGTTTGTTAAAAATTCAATAATAATACTGCACATTTTTGTTAGGATAAATTGTATTCAGACCTTACAGAATAATTTCCATATCTCTTATGGTCCTTTATATTTAGCTTTGGCCGCTAAAGTCCTCTATTTTAAAAACTTGGTCCCTAAGGTACCCCATTTTCAGTGGAAAACACATTTCTTTTTATATTATAAATAAAAAAGAAGTATATAAACATTAGACTGTTTCAGTTTCATGAATATTTTTTATTTCTCAATTAGTATTTGAAACCCCTTCTTGAATAGCAAATATTGATCAATTGGTAAATTTTTAGTGAAATAATGGCGAAATGGTGAACTTATCCTGAAAAGTATGTTCGTGATGCATCGTGGTTGGTGAATAGAAGGAAATGGACAGTAACGATATCTCGGCCTATTCGTCGGTGATCAGAGAGTGGCAAGGAGGAAGTTTTCGTGGCAGAAGTGGAAGAAGAAAAAAGAAACGACAAAAGCCATGGAGCGAAAGAATCGCAGATTGGACAAGAGCCTTTATAGCCTTTCTGTTTAGCAACGTTGGCATCGTGTGCCTAGTGGTCAGTTACACTATTGCGGGTGCATTTCTCTTCCAGTTTATTGAAGGAAAAAACAGCCTCAAAAAAGCCAGTCACGTACTCAATTTAAGAAACGACACTGCTTTCCGCCTTTGGGAACTCACGTCTCAGGTAATATTTGAAATCCAATATTTCAATTTCTATTAAATACTTTCGAAAAAAAATTAGTTACAGAAGGCGCCGTGTCCTGAAAATCATACAAAAGAGAGTTTCGTAGCCCATGAGGACGTTCAAACCTCCTCTTTTCACATTTTCCCTATCTTGCTAGCCTTACTTTCTCCTTTCCAACCGCGTTTCCCCTCCCTGCTCTTCACTCATAGATTCTCTATCGTTTGGAAGTTTTTACTTCTTTACTTTTTCCTCTTTTCCCAGAAGCAGACATCAAGTCCTTTCTTTTACTTCCCTTGTCCAGCTAACACTTCACCTTCACTACTTAATTGTACTATCGTCATAACCCTCTCTTCAATTTCCTTACTACACTTCCTTACTTATAATCATATCTTCTTCTGCCTCTTACTTTCTCTTTATCTTCTTCCTAATTCCCTATCACTTTCTGTACTCACTCCTCTTACATTGAGCTTCAGTACTCATACTTTTCCCTTCCTAATTAACCTTACTCTCCTGCTCATTACCATTCTCTTCACCTCTCTCTATTTTTTATTACTTCTACGCAACTTCTCTTTACTTTTTCTATCTGTCCTTCCCTCGATTATCGCCACTACACGTTCACTTATTTCTTCTCGTTTCTCCTACTTTACCTATCCTGATTTCCCCTCATTTAACATCCCACCTTCTTATTTCCAATGTTCCCACTCCATTTATCTACAATCACGTACCATTTCTCACTTCCAATCATTTTCCTCTCATAATTTATCGTCGCTTCTTCTACACCTTCTTATTTTCCCTCACTACGCCCATTTCCACTCATTTTCCCTCATTTTCCCTAGTTACCCTCTACTCATTTTCTCTAATACAACACACCTTATTTACCCACCCTTCTTTTACTTCTTCTGTCCCATCTCCCTTAGTTTATCTTCCATACTATTTTCTCACTTCTCCTTACTTCCATTAATTTAGCATCCTTCATTTTCACTCACTTTATTTGTTTTCTCCCCCCTGTATTTCTAAGGATCCTCTACTTCCCCACCCCTCATTTCCCTTATTTCTTCTTCTTCAATTTACTTTCACTTCCCCTACTTTCTCTTCAATAATTTCTTCTCATGTCGCCTACGCCCACTCGTTTCCCCTCACTGTTCCCATTTTTACTCACTTCCTCTACCTCATCTCCCCTCATTAGCAAGCAAGGGAAAGCATTAGCAAGGGAAAGCAGGAAAAGTGAGTACTTTTCCTGCTTTCCCTCTCCGATTTTCTACTTCTGCTTCTATTTGTCTCTCACTTCTACTAGCTCCACATACATCATTTCCATACATTTTCTCTTTCCTACTATCCCTACTTTCGATTCCCTGCTTCTACTTCCTTTTTCCAGTCAAGACTTTCTTTCCGCTACTCACCGCATTGCCTTCATAGCGCTTTCTTCACTTTTATCACTACAATCTCATACTACCCGTCCTTAGAATCATTTTCTATACTACCTCTGACTTCTCCTACACCCCGTTTCTAATTTTCTATCGTTTGTTCTACTCAGTTCTTCCAGATTAACCCTTAATTTTCATGCTTCTCTCTCCCCAATTTCCCCAACTCACCGGCTCATTACCACTCACTTGAGCTATCTTTATTTTCCATTACTTCTTATGATCTACTTCCCTTCATTTTCGGAATGTCGCTTATTGTCGCTACACGTCCACTTATTTTACTTTGATTTTCCTACTTTTCCTCTCCTGAATTCCCCTCACTCAACCTCATAGCCCCTTTTTTTCACTATTTTCACTTTGTTCATCTACAGTCACCAACCATTTCTCATTTCCTATCACTTCCCTTCAATGATTTATAATTACTTCTGCTACCCCTTCTCGTGTTCTACCACCACACCTATTTTAACTCATTTTCCCTACCTATCCTCCCCTAATTTCCCCTAATAAACTAAAACTTATTTACCCGCCCTTCTTCTACTTCTTCTGCCCCTATTTACCTTAATTTCTGTTCCATAATACCTTATTACATCTCCACACTTCTATTACTTTGGCATCTTTCATTTCCTATCACTTTATCTGTTTTCTTCCCCCTGTATTGTATTAGATCCCCTACTTCCCTATTCCTTATTTTCCTTATTTTCTCCTTTCTCATTTCCGTTCATTTCTCCTACTTCTTCCCCACGATATATTTTCACTTCTCCTACACCTGATAATTTCCCCTTACTGTTCCCATTTCTGCTCATTTCCTCTAATTTATCTCTCCTCTTTACCACTCAATTTTCCTACTTCCCCTCTTCAATTTTTTACTTTTACTTCTATGACTTTCTCTCACTTCAACTAGTTCTACATATCTCATTTCCCCTCACTTCCTCTACTTTCTCTCTCCTCTTTTCTTTTAGATGAAATACTTCTCCCCGCATTACCTTTTATTTCCCCTAACTTTTTCTGGAGGATCCACACTGAAGTAAAATTTGATTCAATTTTTGGTGTTTCCAGTTTTGAGCCCTTATTCACCTTTCAAATTTAGTATTCCGTAACGCTCTAAGGAAACCCTCATAATTTTGGTCTGGTGTCCCTTTGCCCGTCCGTTAGTCGTACATTTTTCCAGAAAGATTAAATGAGTGGAAATAAGTGTAGGGAAAGTGAACAAATTCAGAGGGAAATAATTGTAGGTAAAGTAAAAGAAATCAAGGGAAATAAGGGTAAATAAGAGGTGGTATCGCTCGGAAAGTGAGGAGGAAGGGTAAGGTAAAGTAGGAGGAGAGAGGATAGGGAACCCAGGGAAAGTCAGAGGGAACGAGAAGAGAGAAAGTAGCGAAAGTGAGAGGAAGTGAGGTAAAGAAAAATAGGCAAAATGTGTGAATGTAGGGGAAATAAGAGGGAATATATAAAGCAATTATACTAACTGGTCAGAGAATTCCGATAATTTCGCAAAATTCCAATTTTTTAGCAAATTTATAATATTTTTACCACATGGAATTCGGAGAATTTTTTAAGCATTTAGGAAATCATTTTTTTTAGAAAATTCAAGGAATTTCAGGATATTTCAATATTTGAAAAATTCAAGGATTTAATGGAATTTGAAGAATTGTTTAAATTCAAGGAATTCATAGTATTTCAGGATTTCACAGAGTTTAGTGAAATTCACAATTTCAGAAAATTTTCACATACAGAGTTTTTGACGAATTGAAAAAATACGAGGAAATTAGAATATTTAAGATATCCTGGGAAGAGGTAATTCGGAACATTTCCAAAATTCAAAATATTTAGGAAATTCAGGCTGCTAAAGGATTTTAAGAAATTCAGATAATTTCAGGGATTTCTGAACGTTTAAGGAATTCAGAATATTCCACAAATCAGGAAAATCCAAATAGTTTGGGTTTCAGGACAGACAGACAGCTCAAGTAATTTAGAGAATTCAAGAAATTCTGAGATTTTTACGCATTCAAGAAAATTTTAAGAATTCGAAACATTTAAGGTATATATTATTATATATAAGGTATATATTCCAGAATTCAGGGAATTCAGAATATTCAAAGACTTTAAGACAGAGAAATTAAGGATTTTATAGAATTCCATAAATTCAGAGATTCTAGGTAAATTATGGCATCTGCTAAATTTTTATTCCTCTAAATATGAAACTCTTATTTTTTTAAATATTGAAAGCTGTCATTTTTTAGTTTATAAGGCTTTAAATTTGATATCGTACCAGTTTTCAGTAATTCAAATTCCAAAGTTTTTAATTTAAACAGTTCTTAATTTTAAAATGTTCCACCTCTAAGTTGTAAAACTAATTTATTTTATTTTATTTTTTGAAATATTAAGTAGTTGCATGATATAAATTGGTTCTTTAAGGTTTTCAATTCAAGATTGTTCATCTTCAAGCATTTATTTAAGTATAATGTGAGGACATTTCAGGTTAAAATAAATTATTCTACTAATCGTTGGTTTCAACTTCTTTTTTAGTACTGCAATATAATTATTTTCAAAAGATGAAAGTTTGAAAGACTTAAAAATGAAACAAAACCTTTTTCGAGGTTTCGATGTATGGTTTCATTTCAATATTGTATGTGTAACTTTAAATGATTGCGCATTAAAATAATATAATGCTGAGAGCTTGAAGCTGATCAACAAAATAATTGTTTCAAAATTTATAATTGTAAGAGATTAAAGTCTCTACTCGCGCTTGAAATTAAAAAATTTTAATCATCATAGATTTGAGTAATTTAATTAGTTTTACTAAAACTACTATCAGAAGTCAATTATTAATAATAAACACTTCTTCAGAGTAAATTTTCAGATGGGATGCTGAATATTACAAAGAGAAACAGTTTGACAGTAAGGTTTCAGTAATATTTCAAAATTTAACTATTTAACCATGTAATACTCGTAAATCGAGAAAAAATAATTTATTTGCATAAATTTACGAATACACATCTAACTTGTCACTCTTGGCGTTTATTCATATGTACTTGTATTTTTATTGCAAAATTAATTCTCTCAAAGTAACCATCAACGGTTGACAGATTCTCAAATTTCTCAAAGGAAAAAGATAATTTATGTCTCAAAACAGTAAGAATCAAAGGTTTAAGCAAATTTCTGGTTGGCATAAAATTTTTTTATTGATAGCCGTAAATTATATTGAATATGTATCATAAATACATGAAAAATACTTTAAATAATTCAAATAAAATATTTCACTTTAAATTTTGTAATAAAAATTAATTTTAAACTATTTGGCTTAGGGCACCTTTATAAAGTGCTCTAGAAATCTAGAGGGGGGGGGGGGGATCGAAGTAAAAACTGATGGTTGATAATGGTAAAGTTTAATCATAACTTGATGAGTTTGAAAACTACTTTTATATTTCAGAGTTGTTTCTTTATCCCCTATTTTTCCCCATTTTTTAAAGAATTATTTTTTTCTGTTTTCGTGAAACTTGCCACTCGTCCCCATTTTTATTTTTTGCTTGATTTCCGATTGATTTGTTAGTTTCCAATAAGAACAGAAAATTATTTTTAGTTGAAAAGTCTTTTATCTTTTTGCCTCAAAATTTTATAGAAATGTGAACTACTTTGTTAAAAAATCATCTCTTTGATGAAGCTTTATCTCGTTGGTTGCAAATTTGACTATTTTATTTTTAGAAAATGAATCTTCTGATTAGGAATTATCTTTTAGATGAAATTTTAAACTATTTAATTGGAAATTCAGTTTTAAAATGTGAATGCTTTGCTGAAATGTCCTTTTCTTTTTAACTCAGATTTATTTTTTTCCAATTAAAGTGTAACTATTTCACTTTTGGTTGAAAATTGATACTTGGAAATAAAGATCTTTTTGAGTTCAAAATTCAAATATTCGTATATTCCAACTATTTCGTTGAAAGTATAACTGTTTGATTAAAAATGTCTTTATTGTTTACTTAAGAATTTTTTTGCTAAAGATGTAACTCTTCCACTTATGTTTAAGAATTAATATCTTCAATTTAAAATTGATATTTGTAGGTTGAAAATAAAATTGTTGGGTTACAAATTAATGTTTTTTGTTGATATTTTTTTGTATTAAATTAATTTTATTGTTACAAAATCCAAACTGTTTGGTTGAAGATGTAATTAGTATGTTAAATACTTATATTTTTTTAATTAAAATTTACTACTTAGTTTAATTTTAAACTTCTTTTAAATACTTATTATTATTATTATTATTATTATTATTATTATTTAAAGATTCAACATTTTAGTTCAAATTCATGCTCTTAGGCCGATAGTTGAACCTTTATCGACAAATTTTTTTGTATTTTTCTAGAAAATCACACAATTTTGTATTATATTAACTTCATCTGAAAATCTATATTTTTTATTTAAATATCCAACCATTTTTTTGAAACTTGAATCATTTTATTAAATATTAACTCTAAGATAGAAAATAGATTTTTCGTTAAAAAATCACACTCATGAGTTAAATATTCAACGGTTTACATATAATTTATGTTTTTAGTTCCAAAATCAAACAATGTTTTTATAAATTAATGATATTGATGTGAAAATTAACTATTGAAAATTCAAAAAATTTTAATTAACTATTCAGTTAAAAAAGTTTCTTTTTGGTTAAAAAATCAAATACTTGGTTACAAGTTGAATTACTTCATTAGGAATTGATTTCTTAAAAGATTCACATTTTTGATTCGGAATTAAATTTGTCTTAAAATTATTTTGTTTACTGGTCCAAATTTTTTTTTAACTGTATATTTAATATTTCCATTTTTTGTTAGAAACTGATCCTTTAAAAGTTAAATAATCAACTATATAGTTGAAAATCCATCTATTTTATAGAAGATTCGTCTAGCTTGTTGAAAAATTAACGTTGTTTCTTCAAAGTTAATCTTTTTAGTCAAAAATTCAACCATTTCGTTCGACACTAATCTTTTTGAGTAAGAATTATCTATTTACTTCGGCAGTCTCTTGGAAGAAAATTTATCCCTTATTTTAGAAGATTAATTTATCTTGATTTAAAGTTAATTTTTTGTTAAAAACTGAACTATCTGCGAAAGAACTTGGCTGCTTAACTAGAAAACTTAACTAATCAATAAAAAGTTTAATCATTTTTTGAAAAATTTGTCTTTTATAAAAGTTGAAACATTTTGATAATTATTTAAATGTCTTTGTAGGTTAAATATTTATCATCTTTGGTAAAAATCTTTGTCATTCGAAAGTTCAAGTATTTGGTTGGAGTTGTAATATATTTTAACTTGAATGCTTAGAAATCTGACCATGAATTCAATATTCTATTTAAAATAATTTTATTTACAAAATTTATTCCCTTATTTTCGTGAAAAAATCACCCTATTTCTCCTGTTTTGAAAGAAGCCTAAAATATGTTACTTCTCAGGGTTGGTGAGGGGGGGGGGGGCAAATATCTCAAAATTAGTAACCTATTTTATGATCCGCCCTCACTTCTTCATCTTGCTTATTCTTATTTTAACACTTAGTGTGATCAAAATGAAAATGAAAAACAGAGTTTCATGTTCTGAAATACTTTTCTTTTTCAATTAGTTAGAAATTTAATAATTTCAGCTTTTTTTATTTTTATCCACATCACAGAGAAAGTCCAAGCTTTCTCTGATCTTGAAATTGAATAAAAATGCTGCAAAAAGTTGATAACTGCATTAAGAGTTTTGAATGTGTTTGTGATAGTGAATGTAGTAGTGAACGAAAGTTATCAACTGTTTGCAACATTTTTTTGCAACTTTGTTTCAAAAAAACGGCTGAAGGTTTTTCTGTGATATTTCAAATTGTAATGAAATCCCTGAGGCGTATAAAAGTAAGTAACATAAAGTTGGAAGTCTCTTGATTGCTATTAGTTTCGTGCTCGAAGAAACAAACCAACAAGAAACTTTCGTTTTACACTTGAAAATCCCAATTGGAAGTAAGTGCTTTTAGAAACATTCCTATGAGAGAATGCACTTGACAGAGTAATTTACGATCAGATATGAGAACTTTTAATACAGAACTTTGTTCTATAACTGATGTCGCGATAAAAAAAGCCGGGTCTATTATATTCTCACAAGTTCTGGAACTTTTGATGAACTTTAGAAAAAAATCGTTTAAAATTTACAAAATAAAGTTCTCCTGGCGTATCAACGAAACGAATTGAAATAATTAATTTGTTTTGTCCATACGTGAGGAGAAATTTATATTGTAAATTTCAAACTATGTGTCGCAGCAAATACTTTAAATAAATAAATAATAAATATGCCGCAGCGCAGTAAAAAAATGACATTTTTGCTGTGAAATAATGTACAGCCAACAGAGATTAGCTGATTTGGACAACAGCCAAAAATTGAAAAAAAAACTAATCAGATTTCTAAGAGAGATATTTAGCCTGTCTTTAAAAATAGATTCTCAATTTTTTCATAAATAAAAAAAAAATGACGAAAAAAATTGCCATTTTTTGTATTTGACGTTTCCGGTGCTGGTCAATAACATGAAAGTTGTTCAAATCACTTAAGTTTCGTAGCGTTAAATTACGTGAAGATCCTATAATATTACACAATGAAAAATATATTTTATAAACAAATTATTTGTTGAAAGAATATTTTCCACTATTTTCTATCATTTTACGTTCTTTATAGTTATATGGAAATAAATTTGGATAAAAAATATAACAACAAAGAAATTTCTTTTTAATATTATTATTGTTAATATTATAAACAAATTCAATAAAGAAATGCATTCAACCAGACATTAATCGATAGAAGGATTCGTTTTTTATGTAATTTTTTTTTTAAATTAGGAACTTTATGATGATTTTAGAAAAATTGATAATTTGTTGACTAATCTTATGACTCCTGTTAACAAATAGGGGAAAAAAAATTTTGTTGAAAGGAGCCGGATTAATGCCTTTGTTTAATTAATTTGTTTATATTATTAACATTAATAATTTCAAAAAGAAAATTCTTCAACATTATATTCTTTTTATCAAAATTTCTTTCAATAAAACTTTGAAAAACGTAAAATTCAATTAAAACCATTAAAAACATTCTTTCAACCTATAATTTGTTTATAAATTTTTTTCTTTATTATATAACATTGGAATATCTTTATCTAATGTTACCTTATTACACCTAAACGATTTTAACTATTTTTATGTTATTGACGAGCAATAGAAACATCAAATATAAACAGGGACATTTTTTCGTTATATTTATTTCTGTATCAATAAATGGAAAGCCTAATCTAAAAATAAGGTCAGTAAAAACCTAGCAATCAGGGAAAAGTCAGTCATCAGAGAAAACAGTCTAAAATTCTTGGACGATCTTAAAATTTCTTTATCAGTGATCAGCAATAGTTGTATAAGATTAATTTTTTAAACTTTTTTTTTCTATTATTTATATAAATAAACTAAGTGCGAAAATGAGACATTTGTTAATTATTATTTTTATATTTAAATACATTACCTAATTAATAACTTAATTAAGTCCATTCTCGATGAAAATGAATGTTGAAGTATCTAAAGAATATAAGTAATTAACAGGATATCGAACCTGATTGTTATGAACAAATTATATAAAAAAAAATATCAAATCGTGAAAATTTTGCTTGAAATTAATGTTTATAAGTCGAAATTTTTGATTTTATCAACACGGTCATATTTGATGATGAAAATTTAGCGTCTGTTATAATTTATTTATTTTATTAACTAATTATATGAAAAAATGTATATTTAAGGCATTCATTAGTGGAAAGTTATCGTTGTTCTTCCTTAGTACTCGTCAATTATCTTAGTGGTAATAAATGATAAAGATTGGTCATTCGATGCTATTTGTTTGTTTCATAAACAAATTCTGTGAGTAAATGCATAGTTTGGCAATTTATACAAATAAATTAATTCGTTTTCATTCTTAACGTTTCCAAATTATATAAGTGGTAGAGTTTAGTTTCTTCATTCTAATCAACTTTAAATTAAATAAGTGATAATGTTTAGTGGCAAAGACTTCTAATTTGATATTATTTGTTTATTTTATAGTTAATTTTCATTAAAAAATGCACCGTTTGGGCCACTCATAGACAGAAAGTAAACTTTTTTCTTTCTTATCACCTTAAAATTATATTTCTTGCGATTTTCAGCAATCAGGATTTGGCATTCAACATTATTTGTTTATTTCATAAACAAATACATAGTTTACACATTTGTGGAAGAAGGTAATCTTTTTTTATTATTGCAGTTAAATGATATCACCGGAAATATTTTGTGCTGTTCTAGAAGGATTAGCTTTTAAGATGTCTACTAATGTGCAAACTATTTTTTTATAAATTTAGAAAATAATATTAAATGAGAAGTCTTTACCACAAAACGTTATTATTTATAGAATTTCAAGACGATCAGAAAGAAATATCGGTTACTTTCTGTCTAAAATGGTCAAATTATGAATTTTGTTATCAAATTTATTTGTAACATAAACAAATAATATCGATTGACAATTCTTCTTGACTAAAAATCACAACTTATGTAAGTTGAAGACGATTAAAAAGAGGAACGATTAATTTCTCTCTATATATGACCAAACTATGTATTTGTTTTAAATTTTTTTGATAAAATTAACAAATATTATTGAATGACCAATGTTTAATTATCAGTATTTCCACCAATATAATTTAAAGGCACGATTAAAGAAAAAATATTCCTCTTGGTCAATAAAGGCCTAATGTATGCATTTTTAAATATAATTTGTAAATAAAGTAAACGAATTATACCATAAAACAAATTTTCATAATTACATATAATCGGGCCGACAAAAGCAAGCAACTAGAACTTACTAATATACCTTGAAAGCAAAATCACCACGATGTTGGTACTTTGTTAATATAATTTGTTTATAACAATTAGATTCAATATCCTGATAATTCTTTATATTCTTTAGATACTTCAACTTTCCTTTGCATCTATAATTGTATTCATGTCACTTGCTTAATCTCACATCCCTTTTTAGTAACTTTTTTAAGGTAAAGTCACAATGGTTTCTTTTTTTTATTTTTGGGCCTCGGGAAAAAACCCTTATAGCTTTAGTCTGGTGTCCATGAGGGTGGCTCAAAAAGGCTTTCATTTTTAAGAGGGCAACGATCCCCCCAATTTCATTCCAAATCCGAAAAAGGAAATTCCCTAATTTTTTATTTTATTTTTTTTATTTTTCGATTTTAACAGGTGCCGGTTTTGACTTGAAGTTTCCCATGTAAAATGCATGGGGGAAAATCATTTTTTTGAGTTTTTAAAATAATTTTTAAGGGTTTGAAAAAATATGACGGGAAAGTATGGTGGCCTGTAGAAAATTATCCAACGAAGAATTTCATGTATCATATATATCGGTTTGACACCCCTAACACACCCCCACGAGTACCTGAAAACCGCCCTTAAAACCAAAAATTTCAATTCTTTATAAAATCGACATATTGAGCACTGAATGTTGGTCTTTTTTTACACGAAATTATTAATATTGGTCTAATGGAATATTTATTATCATTGGTTGATTAATTTCTAATTATTTAAACAAACGGAATTTGTTTAAATATTTTTTTCCGAAAATTTCTTTTCTTTCCTTAAAAATTATTACGTTTAGTCTAGTGGAATATTTATTAACATTAGTTCATAAATTTGAATTGTTTAAACAAATGGAATTTGTTTGAATATTTTTTCTTAATTTGTTTTTTTCCATAAAAATGATTACTATTTGTGTAGTGAAATATTTATTAACATTAGGTCATTCATTTTCAATCATTTAAACAAGAGGAATTTGTTTAAATAATTCAGTTTCGATTTTTTTAAATAAAAATTATTACTGTTTGTCTAGTTTAATATTTATCAGTGGTAATTAATAACGAATTAAATATTAATTTGATAATAATTAATTTATTAGTAATATTTAAGTAATAATTATTATTAAAAAACTGTTTTTCAAATATAATTAATCAAACAACGTTGATAAATATTCTGCTAGACTAATAGTAATAATTTTTAGGGAAAAAAACGAATTTTCGAGAAAAAAAATTATTTGAACAAATTCCATTTGCTTAAATAATTGTAAATTAATTACACAATGGCTTTTACATGGGAAACTTCAATTCAAAACCGGCACCTGTTAAAATAAAAAAATAAATAATCAGGTAATTTCTTTTTTCGGATTTGAAATAAAATGGGGGGGGGGGTCGTTGCCCTCCAGCATGCAACACAATTTCCATGCATTTTTGGACTACCCTGTCCATCCTTCCCTTATACACGTTTGCTGGAAGGGAGGAAGTAGTGTTAGAAGAAATAAAGGCGGGGAGGGAAAGCGATGAGGTGAAAGTAAAAGTAGGAGTAGGGGTAGCAGAAGGGAAATGGTGAAAAAATAGTTGAGAGGGAGTGAAAGTAGGAAGGGAGAAGCGAGGGCAGCCGAAGTAAGGGTGGAGAAGTAGGGAATGAGGTTAGGGTAATAAGTGGAGTTAGGAGATGGGATACAGAGGTGGTGAAAGTGTTAGAGGGGAAGGTAGCGGAGAAGTTGAAATGAGGAGAAGTATGCGGAAGGGAGTGAAAGTGAGGGAAATGATGAGAGAAAATTAGAAATGGTAAGGTCAGTGCTTGGTAGGGAAGTAGTGTGAATAAGATAGTTATCGAAAGTGTTCATATGTGGAGAAAGGAAGTGAATGAAATTGAAATTAGAAGATGTAAAGTTAGAGAAAGTTAGGCGTCGAGAAGGGTGGGTTAAGGAGATGAAAGAAGAGTGAGGAAGGAGAAGTATAAACTATGAGGAGAGGAAAGATAGGGCGGGCGGAATCAGGGATGAAAAAGGCAAAATAGGAAGAGAAGGGATAGTGAGGGAGGTAGGGGGATGAGTATTAGGAAGTGAGAATAGTGAGTAATAGGGGTAGTGATGGATGGGAAGGAAAGTGAAGGACGATGGGGGGAGGGTGAGAGTGATAAGATATAATTAGATAGTGGAGGAAGCAAATATATTGAATAATTTTTTTGATGAAAAGATCACCTTAATTACTTTTTCCAGAATAAATTAACCCATAGATTATCTAATATTGAATTAAGGTATATCTGTATATATATTATAGTAATAGCATATAACAGTAATTACATCTGAACTTCAATTCTTAAATTCTTTTCAAATCTTTGAGGGTATTTTAAAATATTTCAAAGAACTTTTGTTATATTTCAATAATTTAAAGGTATTTCTAAGGTTCTTAAAGATTTTAGGATATTTAGAAGTACTTCGTGGATTTATGAAGAGATTTAAAAAGTTTGAAAGCATTTTGAAAGATTTAATTAAAATATTTTGATGGATATCAATAATTTAAAGATATTCAAAAGAATTTGGAAGATTTTAGGGTATTTTTTAAAACTTACCAGGAATTTTAAAGAGTTTACAAAATTTGTAAGGACTTTTAAAATATTTAAAATGATTTTCAATATTTTAGGAAAATTTAAAATGTTTAAGAGACTTCAAGGTATTTCCAAGAGATTTAATAATTGTCGAGGAAGTTCCAAGAATTTTATAGATTTTAAGGGATTTAAATAAATGTATGATTTTTTCAAAAATTGATTAGAATTTCGGAAGATATGAAATAATTTTTCAGGATCTATAATACTTTAAGATATTTCAAAAGATTAGAGATATTATAAGATTTATGATGGTTTTAAGGATTAAAATAATGATAAGGGGCTTTATTACATAATTAATTAATATTACATGACATAATATGGTTTTTTTAAAGCTCTTAAGGTATTATAATAAATCCAGGATTTCAAGAAATACACTTTATTTCTTTAAATTATTTTGTAATATTTAAATGGATTTCAAAGAATTTATTTCCAAGATTTCCAAATATTTGAATGTATGTCCAAAGATTTTTAAGAGTTTACAAGATTTTAAAAAAATTTTCAAAATGTTTGAAAAAATTGTAAAGGATTAAAAATAGTTTAGGGTATCTCTAATATATTTCAATCATTTGAAAGTGATTCTGAAGGATTTGAGGATATTTTTAAAAATTGCAAGGATTTTGAAGGGCTTTCAACAATTTATGAACATTTAAATTGTTTTCAAGAGATTTGAAATATCTTGGGGTATCTTGAGAAATTGGAAGAAGACATTTTTCTCTTATGATATTTTAACCAGTCTTCTAGGATTCCAGAAAAAATGGCGTTTTATATCATTTTGCAAGATTTTATAATATTTTAATGGATTTTAAAAAATTTCGAAGATCTTTAATTATTTTTAGGTATAACCAAAGATTTTCAAGAATTTTTAATAGATTTTAAAAGATTGTAAAGCACTGCTAATTTATTTAATGAATTGAAGGGCTATCACGAAATTTAAAAAAATTAAAGGTATTTAAAACATTTCTACGAATTTTTAAGAGACTAACAAAATTTTAAAACATTTTATAAGAATTTGAAGGATTTAAAATATCTTGGTGTATTTTGAATAGAATTCAAAAATTTGAAGTGATTTCAAAGAATTGTATTGATGTATGTATATGTAGAAAATTCCAAGGAATTTTTAAGATCTGTCAAAACTTTAAAGGGATTTCAGAAGACTACAAAGGTGTTCAAAATATTTTAGTGTATTTAAAAAAATTCTGACGAATCTGCAAGAGTGAAAATTTTTTAAATTGAAATTAAAAGATTTAAATGTATTTTAAATATTTCAGAGGATTTCAAATGATGCTATGTAATTTTCAATGAATTTCTTTAATTTAAATGGTTTTAAAATGATTGAATTATTTGAAGGGATTGACAAAATTTGTACGTGATTATTTATAACGCACCCTGAATGCTTATCTCTTCATCGTAAATACTTTTAGATTATTTGAGTTATGTGTTAGGAGTTTGGACTTACGAGTTAAGAGTTATACGTTAGGATTTAGGGGATAGAAGTTAGGATTTAGGTGTTAGGGATTATGAATTTAGCTTTATGAATATTTAGTTAAGAGTTATGTGTTAGGAGTTATAAGTTAGTATTTAGGTGTTAGAAGTTATGTGTTATAAGTTAGGAATGATGATTAATTATTTATATATTATGCGTTAGGAGTTAGTAACGGGGAGTTTAGAGTTATAAGTTAGGAGTAATAAGTTAGTACTTAAGAGTTATGCGCTAGACTTTAGGTGCTTGTAGTTTGAAGTTTTGATAGTAGTTAGGATTTAGAAATTATGAATCATGAGATTTGAATTATAAATTATGAGTTAGGAGTCAGGTGTAAGGAGTGAGGTATCATTTAACAGGAGTCTGGAGTTACGAGTGATGTGTTATAAGTTTTTGTTTCTGAGTTATGAGTAAAAAGTCAGTTATCATGAGTTATTATTTAGGAGTTATCAGTTTGCAATTATATGTTAGAATTTAGGAGTTATGAGTTATAAATTAAGATTTAAGTGTAAGGAGTATTGCAGTATGTGTTAAAAGTTCTGAGTTATATGCCAAGAGTTATAAGTCATTCGTTAGGAGTTATGAATTTAATGTTAGGAGTTATGCATAATCTGTTAGTTCCTACGAATTTAGATTCAGGAATAAAGAGCCGGGCATCATTCTTTAGGCTTCAGGAGTCAGGAGTTAGGAGGCAGGAGTTAGGATTTAGGCGTTAGTGATTAGGAGTCATGAATTGGGAGTTATGAGTCAGGAAATTTTGTTGGTAAATTTATGTAGCCATCCTAAATAATCAGTTTTGTTGGTTTAATTCAGCAGTGTCAATGAAGCGTTAGCTTTTCATCAATGGGTGTTGATTAATTATTCTTGTTTTTCGATGTATTTGTTTTCAGCTCAACGTTTTTTCGGAGAGGTCCTGGAAAGAGAGAGTTCGTGCAGAGCTTCAAAATTACCAGAAAGAGATCGTGAGTGCAATAAAAAACGGATACGACGGAGTGGATTCTCTCGAAGGGAGCAAGCAATGGAGTTTCGCCGGTGCTTTTCTCTACTCTCTCACCGTCATTACGACTATCGGTATGTGCTATAAATGAGAGTCCATTCTCCACCTTTTTTTATTTTTTTTTCTCTATTCATTCCAACAGCAATTAAGGATGTTCTGGGTGTACCGCCACACAGTGTGGCAAAATTACGAAAAAATCTTAAAAATACACTGAGAAAAATGTTCGAATAAACCAAACAAAAATTGTTTTACATAGTAAGATTGAAGAAAGGAAATGTTTTGTTTTAAATAACAAAAAATTAATAAAATTTCAGCAAATTAATAATATCTACCTTAATCATTAAAAAAAAATTTTTAATACGATTAATTCGATTTATATAAAGGATTTGCTTCAATTTAATGTATATGTGCAGAGCAGGATTTCACACAATAAGGACTATAATTTCTATAATTTTAAGGCTTTGATAATGCGATTTTTTCTACCTTTTTCACTATTTTGAACAAATTTGACTAATCGATTTTTTGAGTTATCTGTACTTATAGCTTCAATTTTAATCACAATGAAATTCTGAATATTCGCCCATTTTTATTATATACTCAAACTTACTGTTTGAAAATTTATCTTTTTTAATAGAACAGTAATCTTTTTTGTTTGAAATTTCATTATTAAGGGGTTAAAAGTCCACTTTGCTCTAAAAAATTCAACCATATACATTTAAAACTCAAATATTTGGTTGGAAATAAAATTAGTTTAAGTTTCAGTTTAATCTTTTTTGTTTGAAAATTAGACTATTTAGTTTAAAACGCTTCTTTGTTAGGTAGTAAGTTCAAGTAGCTGGTGATAATTTTCATTATTTTGATGAAAATTTCATTCTTTTGTTGAAAATTCAAGTAGTCTGTTACAAAATCAAACTTTTTGATTGAAAGTTATTGTTTTGCATTAAAAAATTAACGTATTTTTTTTTTACTTCTTCTCTTTTCATTTAAGTATAACTGGTAAGTCAAACAAAAAACCTTTGAAAACTCTGGAAAATTGCTGGACTTGTATATTTGTTTATAACAATACTGAGTAATTTTATATTTCATGTTTAATATTTTGTATTACTTTGAATTGGATTAAAAGCAAAAATCTTAAATATAGCGAAAACCATTAAAAAACCACATACCATTTTTCATATGAATCCAGTTCTTCACACCAGATTATTAGTTTACAATAAAGTAATAAATGATGCTTAATTAAAAATAAGTTTACTCAAATTTTAAGATTATTTCCAGCTTTATGTTTAAATAAAGTAAACAGGAAAATTTTCTTTTTTTTTAACCAAATAAAAATATTCATAGTTTCTCATTTGCCTCGAGTCCAAGTAAATCCCCTTTATTCACATAAACTTCTTCGGTTAAAGAAAATCTTTTGTTCAGATTAAAATTTAACTTCAAGTCAACATAATTTCCCTTATTTGTTAGCTCTTTGTTGGTTCAAATGAAATAAAATATATCTCAAGCAAACTGTTTTTTTTTTAATTCAAGATAAATAATTTTTGCGTGTATCATGTCAATGTTGATTTTCAAATCCTATTTACTTATTTTTGCATTGCTTATATTTCTATTCTATTTATTTCAATTATTCAAGCTCTATCTGTCCTTCTTGAATTTTTAATATTTTCAATGTAATATTTAAAAATTGACAGATTTTTAGTTACAGATTTCAATTAATTAATTATTTTGAATTGAAAACTATTTCATCAAAAATTTTCGAGAATAAATAATAATTCCGAATAAAATGTTAAAATACGAGTGATTTGAACAGAACGAATTTGAAAATTAAACGCTTACTGCTTACTTCAGAATTTAGAAATTCCTGCTGGAAGGAAAATAAAGTTCTAAAAGTGTAATTCACAATTTGAACATTTTTAATTTCTTAAATATTGCAATGTAATAAAATAGTTCGATTTTTAGTTTAGAAAATTTATTTTTAACAAACGAAAAAACGATTTTTCAACAAAAAATATAAAAATGTAAATAAAATTATGTATCTTCGTCCAAAAAATAATTTCTAAACAAAGCAGTTTAAATTTCAACCAAGTGTCAGAAAGAGCCTTGGAAATTTGGAATATTAGTATAAGAATATTCAGTTATTATTACTTTCGCGAAATTTTAAAATTTTTAATTGTTACGTTTTCTTAGATTCGAATTTAAAATTTCAAAGTCTATACATTTATATTGTGCCATTCCTTAGAATTTTAAATTTAGAATTTTTCTAACTAATCTGCTATAAATATGAAAATGGACCTATATAAGTTGTGAAATTCTTTAATTTTTATTTTCCAATTCTTTGTGAGTATACGATTTTAAGTGTATTCTAAAGTTTTTAAGTGATTAATTTCGAAAGTTAATTGCTACGATTTTTGCGTTTTTGCCTTCATTGTTATCAAAAGAATTAACATTAGCAGATTTATAGATGCGGCCCTTTAGTCCAAAATATAAATTAAAAACTATAAATTTGTGGACATTACAGGTTAAAATTAATTATTCAGCTGTGTATTGGTTTTAATAATTTTTCCAACTATAAAATGCAATCGTCTTCGAACGTTACGTTTTCAAAAAATATTAAAAAATAACACCAAACCTTTCTTGATGTTTCAATATAAAATTATTCTGTTTTAAATTATCTCAATTTAAAGTTCTTTAATTTAAACGATTCAAGTTTAAAATAATTTATTATTAAATATTTCAAACTGAAAGTTGATTAAGTAATATATTAAATTGTTTGATTGATAGTTTCGATATTTTGGAAAATGAAAAAGTTATACAAGTTTTATAATGATGTGTTCCGGCTTATGACTTGAGTTAATTTTTTTTGCAAAATCCCCTTTTGTTAAGAAAACAAGAACTTCGAAATACATATAAAAATTGAAAAACTGTAATTGTAATATATTTGAAGAATTTTATTATTTTCACTGAAACCACTGAAACTAACATTCGGAGTCAAAAAATGTGTAGGCTTCTTATTCATTTGAAAAATTTTAGTTAATAATCTGTAATTTTATTTTGATGCACAGTTTTGAAAATTTAAAATCGATTCCAGCAAACAAAAAATATTATCTGCGAACGCTTGTCGATTATTATTATACATAATTAATTTTTTTTCAATTCATAAAAATTTGATTAATAATGGATTCTTAAAAAGCTTATATTTTTCTTACTAGGAAATAAAAATGCAGAGATGTGAAGGCACATCTACATTTGCTGCTATAAAAAAAATATTGTTGTTGTTAAAGCCGAATCGCCAGTGAGATTTTATCGTCGGTATTAAGAATAGTAGGTCTGTAAAATTTGATCAAATGTGGGTTTTACTGAGTCTCAGTTTCATTGGCAACTAATTGCATCAAGAATTAATTGCCGGCTTTGTTTTATTAAGCTGAGCTCCATAATGATCAAGCATTAACATCCCTGTTTGAAAAGTTTTCTAAATGAGGAAAGTAATTTGAATGCTAATGGATTAAATACTTAAGAGCCATTTTAAATAGTACACAAATTGAGATATATACTAATTTTTATTTACTATCCTCCTTCAGTAGATCAGGTTAATTTATAAGCTCTCTCTTTCAGTAGTAATTACGTACTCTTGTCAGACTTCAACGTTTCTGATCAAAGTCCATTATCACTACTAAAATAGTGAGTCAACAGTTCCCATGTAAAAAAATATAATTTTTACCTGACTTGCATTTTTAAATATCAATATCTTTCCTTCAGACTTGACATTCTTTCCCCTCCCTTCCTCTATTTTCCCTTTTCTTTAAAGAACTCTACTTTTCCCCTATTGTCTAACTATTTCCAAATTCTTCCCAATTTTTACTATTTTTTCTTAAAAGTTTTTTTTTTGGTTGAGAAGTCTACTGTCACGTTTTTTGTCGATAGTTCACCTCGTTTGGTAAGAATTTGTAATACTTGTTTACCAATTCTATTCTTTTTTTGAAAATTCAACTATTTTGTTAAATAGTTATCTGTTTTGGTAAAAAATTCATTCCTTTAGGTTGAAAATGCAACTACTTTGGTAAAAAGGTTTATTTTTTGTTGAAAATTAATTTTTAAATTGCGAATTACATTATTCTATTTCAAAAATATATATTTCTAATTGAAAATTGATTTTTCATGTTTGAAATTTGTTCCTTTTGTTTTAGAATTCATATATTTTCTTGAAATTTTTCTTTTTTTGATAGAAAATGAATTTTTTGGCTGAGTGTTTCAGTTGACTGTTTTGTACGAAATTCATCCTTTTGGCTTCAAAATTCCATCATTTGGTTGAAATTGTTTTTTTTTGCGTTTTTGGCAAATATTTTTTGATGAAAAATTCAATTCTACTATAAAATTAATCAGTTCAGTTTGAGAATTTTACTCTTTTGTTGCAAATTTGTGGTTTTTCTTTAAATTCAGCGTTTTTCTATTTCAGATTAAAATATTTTATTATTGAAATATTGAGTATTACATGCTTTATTGAGAGTTCATAATTTTTTGTTAAAGATTCATAATTTTATTTGAAAATTCAGTTGTCAGTTGCTATATTAAGTTTTGAAATAAGTAATTTTAAGATTCTAGTATTTTAAAAATAATTCGTCTCTTTTGTTTTAAAATTTATCTATTTTAGTAGCAGGGTCATATTTTTTGGTAGAAATTCCAACAGGTTGAAAATTCTTACGTTTTATTGAAAGTACGTCCTTTGATTGAAAGTTAATCTTATTGTTACAAATATCGAACTATTTGGTAAGAAATAAATTTTTCGTTCAAGATTTAACTGTTTTGTAGGAAGCTGGTGTTTTTGGCCCAAAAATTCCGTGTTTTGTTTAAAAACTTATTTTTCAAACAAATACCTTCTTTGGTTAAAAATTTAACTTTATGGAAAATAATTCTGTTTTTAGAAAGAATTTAAATATTTGATTCAAAATTGGTATTTTTGGTTCAAGTGAACTGTTTTTTATTTTAAATTTAAATATTTTTTATTTGAAATATCAACCATTGCATGCTTCTTTGAGAATTTAAATTTTGTGGTAGAAGATTCAACATCTTATTTAAAAATTGAATTATTTGCTTATGAATAAATTTTTTTTTAAAACATACGGGTTGAAAATTCCATTTTTTTATACCCGCTTCGTCCATTTGGTTTAAAAATTCATCGCTTTCTGTAAAAACTTTTTCTTTTTTCATAAAAATTCGACTCTTTGGTTGAAAATGATTGTATTTTATTGTAATCTCATCTTCTGGTAGACATTTTGTATTGTTTTCAAATGTCATATTTTTAGTCGAAAATTCAAACTTCTTTTTTTTACTTCGTCCTTTGGATTGAAAAATCATATTTTATGGTAGAAAAATCATCATTTTGGTAGAAAATTCATCTTTCTTGGTTGAAAATAAAACTTTTTTTTATTGAAAATTTATCTTTATTCTAAGAACTTAGCCTTTTTAGTTTAAAATTTTATTTTGTTGGTTAAAAATACAACTATTGTAGGTTGTAGTTTAATCTTTTTTAATTGGCAATTTGGACATGAGGTAATTATCAGTTGAAAATTCATTTTTGTTGGTTAAAAGTTTAGGTAGTTGGTTTTAAACACAACTGATTGATTAGCAATTATTTTTTTCTTTTTGAAAATTTATCTTTCTTCTAAAAAAATTTAGTATATTTGCAAATTCAATAATGTTTTTAAAAGGTAACAATATTTAAACTCGTATTTATTCCGAAATCTATAAGATTACTTCTGGGATGAATACAATTTAATGGATTATGGGAGGATAAACAATAATTTAAATATTGAGTGATCTAAAATCAAAAGTTTAGAGAAATAAAATGTTAAAATTCGTTAAACGAAATACTATTTTACTCAATTTTTTATATTCTGAAAAAGTTTAAGAAATACAACAATATCGACATCAGTAAGTGTAACAATTTTTTTGTACTTTAAAGTCCAGGAAACTTAATCATCGCATGGAACACGTTCTTTAGTCAGTGAAATAAAAACAAATTTTATTAGAAATAAAATGTTAAAGTTCTTTAATCCGAATAGTACTTTAACAGATATCAGTCGATTTTTCCATATTTTTAAAAACCTCTTCATATATAAACATCTGGACATAAATTTCTGAATATAAACATCTAGATATAAACATGTGGATATAAACATCTGGATATAAGCATCTGGATATAAACATCTGGATATAAACATCTGGATATAACCATATGGGAAAGATACGATTTAATCGATTTCAGAAAGCTGAAGAATTTTAAACTCCTAACTACTATTGATATTTTACTTCTTTTTCAAGAAAAAGTATATTTTTAGTTGTTAAAATTGACAAAATCTTTTTTTGTAAAAACAATTAGTACTTTTTTTAAAATTCTTAGCTCAAAATAACCAGAAATCATCCTCCAAAAAAATACAAAAAAGAAACTGGCTGTACAAGTACTTTCAAGTTGAAATTATTCAAAGCTAGCCTTTATTTATTTTTTTTATGATTTAACTTATAAATCCCTATTTAAAAAACACTATTTCCCCTTTTTGGGAGCATTTTCAGCTGTGAATTCTCTTCGATAGGTGTTCTCATATGAAAGGTCCGTTTCAAACGTTATCATAAAAAATAAATCATTCGATTTATATGCAATCTAGATATTAGTGATGCTCATTTACATATGCAATGCGTTTCAAAGCAAACATGATTATTAGTTTCAATTGCATTCAACTGGCAAGGTAAATACTAAAATTTATTCAAATCGAATTCCTAGCATGCAACGAGCTGTTACTCAGTCAGGCAAAAGTCAATTTAATAAACGTGTATCTGATATTTACTTATATCATAGTTACACAGTAAATCTCCCGGAATCAAACAATATTTTTAACCACAAAAGGGCGTTTTAATCAAGCTCTATTTCTTTACATTTCCTTAAAAAATATTCTTCAACTTCTTCACTAAGTAGCTACAAATTGTCTCAGTGGCTGATCAGTTACTAGTCACTAATTGAATTTTTTTAATTTTTGTATGCATATCACCTCAAAATTTGTTCGAATTCACAGAAAAATAAATACATTTTTTTGTTTAAAAAAAAGTATATTCAGAGGTGCGCACATTGGAGGGAAACACTTTTCTTTTGTTCAATATTCTACAGCTTTAAATTTTGTACCGAGATGCGTTTATTATTATTTTTTAAATTAAAATTTACTAAATTTTAATGAGCTCCTTTGTCAGGGATTTTCTTATTGTTATTTATTCATTATACGTTTACAAAAAGGATGAGAAAATCGATATTTTTCACAAAATTATTATTTACTCTTCAGCAACGGTTTGGATATAATTAACCTATTTTATTTTTAAGAATATTGGAATTAATTCAGATGACGGAAGAAAATCGAAAATTAAAAAACCAATAATTCTGAATTTGAAAAAATTGTTTATAATAATTGAAATTGATTATTTTCATAGAAATTGTTACTGAAGACCACTCTCACCATAATTTTATGTATTTAAAGATAAGAACCAATTTGTTTAAACAGAAATTACAATATTTTTTAAATACGTGAAAATTTCGTGATATTTGAAATGAAAAATAACGCTGAAAAATAACAATTGCTTATTGTTAATTTCACATAGAAATAACGACTGCAAATTTGTCTCAAAAAATTTAAAGTAGGTATATTGCGAAAATAAATATTTTCCAGGCCAAAGTTTTATATTCAACTACTTCATTTGTTTACAAAATCAAAAAATATTTCTGTATCTTTACAAGTATAATTAAATACATATTGTTATTATTATTATTATTATTATTATTTTATTTATTTATTATTATTACTATAAAGAACATTTCTGTGTGGAAATGTTGTCACAGGCTTATACTGCCCAACATGTCGAAGGCATTTTTGGTTAGAGTTGGATTTTTATTTGATCATTTTGCACAGGGCCCTCCCGGTATATATCATCAGTCACGGACGCATTTTTATAATGCAATCAAGTGATCTGATGAGAGCAGTCTGCCCAGACATAGTGGACAAAGCCTTGTTCTTACCCCATCATTGACGGACTGGGTTGCAGTCAAGTACACGATGGGGTGACCTACAGCTTAAGGTGGGTTTCGAACCACCAGAACCTCGGTAAAGGTACATTGAAAAATTTCTAGAGGTACCGGCTCAGCGATCGAACCCCGGACCTCTGAGGTGAAGTCCGAGTGTCTAACCAACTGAGCCACCGACGCTCCTTAGCCACCGAGGTTCTTTATTATTATTATTATTATTATTATTATTATTATTATTATTATTATTATTATTATGTGTTTTTATTAAACTTTTACTCGGGTAAACCCGGTGATACATCATAGCCACGGACTAAGTCAAGTGACTGATGATGATGATTATTATTATTATTAATAATGTTAACATTAATTTAGATGATTGCAAGGAAACCCGAAATTGAAACAATCACAAATTCTACATTTTTGCAACAAATTACTTTTAACAATTAGAATCGTTTATGTTTTATAACATTTGTGACTAACAATCATGCTCACAATAATTTAAATCATTTTTATCCGAGAACTAATTTTTCTACAGAAATTATAGTATTTTTTATTTGTTAATATAATATTTTTATAATAATTAAAAGCATACAATAATCAAATTATTTGTATTCTGATAGAAATATTGCGTTGACTGAAGGTGATTTTTATTTTGTGCAAACTGTTCTTAAAAAGTAAATATTTATTTTTGGAAAAAACCTTGATTTTTTTATAATTTGAGTAAACATGTCATAAATATAAAGAAATGAAAATGCAAAAATCTCTGATAAAAGCTGTTCTTTAAAATTTATCGTGCATTCATTTAAAAATAATAATTGCAAATCAAGAAAATAAAGAAGATTAAATCACTATCAGAAATGTTCAATTTTCCGCAAAAGGTGGAATAGTTAAATTATTAGTCTGAAAAATTCATTTTTAATAACAACAAAAGAATTTTCAACAAAATATCTAAATTTTTCAGCAGAGAAGTTAATCCATAACTAAAAAAATGAATCTTCACAGAAAAAATGAATTTTTGCAACAATAGTTGAATTTTCGTTTCACAAGATGGATTTAGCAACAAAAAGTAAAAATTTTGAACAAAATGGACGACTTCAAGAAAATAGGCAAATTTTCAACCACAAAAAAGCAGTTTGAATTAAGAAGATGAAATCTGTTTCACAAAAGATAAATTTTCGAGAACAAATGGAATAGATAAATTTTTAGAATAACAAACTTTTTTAAACAAAAAATGGATGCTTAAAAAAATAGTTAAGTTTTTAGGCAAATAAATGACATTTTAACTAATATAATGAATCCGCAACAAATAAAATGCATTTTTAACCCCATACTTGAATTTTAAACCCAAAAGATGAATTTTCTACTAAAAGAAAAAAATCTCGATAAAATAGATGAATTTTCAACAACAAAGTTATATATTCCAACAAAAAAATGAATATTTAACCAAAAAGATTAAATGTCTATCATAAAAGATAAATTTTCAACTAAAAATGGACTAGTTACATTTAAGTTTAAAAAATGATCTATTTGTGAAGAAGCAAATTATTCAATACAAGGGATGAATTTTCAACCAAAAAGATTATTTTGCAATCAAAAAAGATTTCTTTTTAAGCAAATAATTGAATTTCAAACTAAACTTTTCAAAGGAATTTTGAGACTAATCGTTAAATATTCCACTAAAGAAATTAACTTCTAACCAAAAAGATGAATTAGTCCTTATGAATATCATTACTTCACCACAAAAAACGAAGTTTCAACAAAATCCAGAAATTTTCAACCAAGTGGATGAAGTTTGATCTGAAGAAGATATGTGCTAAACAACACATGGATTAGTTACATTTTCAGTTAAAAAATTATTTTAGACCTAACAACAAACTGTCAACAAACCAATTAAATTTTCAATAAAAAACGTGTTTTCAGGAAGAATGCTGAATCGTCAACCAAAAAAATGCATTTTAACTCAGCAGTTCCATTTTCAAATAAATAGTTGAATTTTGAAGCAAGAAGCTTTCTTTTCTAAAGTGTCAACTCTATAAAGGAAATTTGTCATATTACAGGATTAGGGGATAAAGAGAAGCTCAAATTTTTGTAAAGAACTAGAAATAATTAACTGTTTGTGTAAAGGTTTCATTTTAAAAATTATGATTTAAATATTGTTATGTAAATATAAAAAATTTTTTTTTTAAATATTGCAAAAATTTTATTTTTGTTATTAATGGACATAAATGTTATATTTTTCTTACTCGTGAACTTTAAAATAAAAGCTTTATATTAAAGCAGAATATTTTAATATATTAGTGTAACAAGTATGTCCAGAAAACAAGGTGAATAGAATCTTATCGAAAATTCTGATAAAATTCAAATTAATTTTCAATCGATTTTATACACAAATTATATAAACACATGCCTTGTGGGGACATTTTAAGGCAAAAAGAAATCGTTTTTCTCTTATTTTTCCTTAAGTTATATCGCCAGCGATGCCTAATGATGGAAAGTTATTATGCGATATTCTTTATTCATTTTATCAACAAACTGCAAAAGCAGAGGCTCATTGTGGATATTTGAAGGCATAAAGAAATCGCTTATCCTATTAATTTTCCATGAATTATATCGCCAGTGATGTTGAGTGATAAAAAATTATTATCCGATATTTTTTATTAATTTTATAAACAAATGCCCAGTGTGAACATTTAAGGGCAGAAAAAATCGTTTTTTCGCCTATTTTTCCTTAAATCATGTCAACAATGATTTTTTATCATGTGAAATTATCATTTAATATTTTTAATTAATTTCATAAACATATTATACAACAAAACTTTCAACTTTGGCGTTTAAAGGTCGAAAAAATCCTTTTTCTCCTAATTTTTCTTAAATCATCTCGTCAATGATTTTTATTCACAATCTTTTGTTATTTTATATTTTTAATTAATTAAAATGTAAATAGTTATATAGCTATAAATAGTTTCTTTAATACATGTAAAACAAAAGAACATTTGATTAATACATGCGAAATAAAAGAAAAAGTTTTGCGTTTTATAGTTGTACAAATTTCCATCTTTACCAATTTCTAAAAATAATACATTTCGAAAATTAAGAGAAACAACAATCACATCAGGGGAAACATACTTTGAAGCTAGCAGGGAAAAAACAAATGTCTTATGCCTTTAAAAATCTATACTTGGTATTTTTTAAAATATAATTTGCTCACAAAAGTAATAAAAA
The DNA here is from genome assembly GCF_010883055.1 of Belonocnema kinseyi. Classification (NCBI taxonomy): domain Eukaryota; kingdom Metazoa; phylum Arthropoda; class Insecta; order Hymenoptera; family Cynipidae; genus Belonocnema; species Belonocnema kinseyi. The sequence goes on along the minus strand of NC_046663.1, from coordinate 35,399,076 downwards.
ATATTGGATGATAATTTTTCAACATTAAACCTCACTGGCGACATCATTTTAGGAAAATTAGGAAAAAAAGGATTTTTTGAAACCTGAAAATTACCAACTTATAAATTTGATTATATAATTTTCTTATAAAATAAATGAAAAATTTCGGATGACAGTTACTCATTATTGAACATCACAGGCTACGTAATTCGAGGAAAATAGTGAGAAAAAAAGATTTCTTTCTGCCCTTATAAGTCCACACTGGGTTTTTGTTAATATAATTTGTTTATAACATTAATAAAAAATATCGGATGACAAATTTGTATGATCGATAGTATTTTTTCGATGAAATTAAGTAAATTTAACGCAAAAATTAACTTTTCAAACAAAGAATTCATAGTTTAGACTATTTCTTGAATTAATTTGTTCATAAAAGTCAACTGAACAAACTCATTTTTTTAAAACTACTCTCGTGCATTAAGTCTGGCAATGCTGATCATCGAAAAAAAATCTCCAAAAATGAACAAAAAAAATGAAAAAATTGACTTTTTCTTCACATTTTTCTTCTTCGCATTGGCATAAAAGTTTTTAAAAAATCAGACCACATTCTTCTTCAAAATTGAATATTGAATATTTAAAAAAAAATACAAAAGCGGTTAAGAATTGACAGCTACAAGTTATTTTAAACCTCGTTTTTTTATTTTATACCAAATTTTCGTGGCGAGGCATATTTTATTAATTAAGATAAATAGTTTACTAATTTTAAACAATTGTAAGTAAAATGTTCTGTTTTTTGAATACATTTTGTGACATTATTTGCACTATTTATGATCTCTAAAGTGAGTCCGAGGCCTCAAAGCTAATAACCGCAAGAAAAAGAATTAAAAAAGAGGAGTAGGATGAGAAGGTCGAATCTGTCAACTCATATTGGAGAAATTTAATAACATGTTGGTCGTCCTAGAGTAATTAATTTTAGAAATTTCCGACCTAACGAGACTTCAGAACGGTTCGGCAAGCAGGTTGACGAGTCGAGAATGAAAGTAATTTCAGAGGACACCCTGGAGAAATCGGAAGGGAGCGAATATGAAGGTTCGGGAAAGATGATGGGCGATGGAAAGGAAGTAGGTGGCAATTTCAGGAATCCATCTCCTCCCTCCTCACAGCGAATATCGTACTCCAAATGTGAGATGATTAATTCCGTCTCTGGCTAAATAAACACAACCCATTAAACTGGTTAAAAGCACGATCTTTGTTGCATTATCACGTACGTTCCAAATCGCTGCAGTACGCGAGTACTCAGGCGAGTATATTGCGCAATATTACGCATTCAAATAGGCACCGATTCAGGTGATCCTTACTGTTTATGTTTCGAGGATAGCGATTTAGTAACAAGACCAGTGCGAGAGTAGCCTCGCACTGGTCAGGGCCGCATCCTAATAGTGCGCAATGTGACGCAGTTATTGTTAGGTCGTCGGGATACTGCGCTTTATCCTTGTGCTACTGTTTTTTCTAGGGTAAGTAGCAGCGGGAAACCTCCCTTTTCGGGCCCACGGCTTCTCTTATCAACCGGCGTCAATGATTGGAATGCATAAATCGAAATTGCTTAAATCGAAGGACTAGTGTATTTTAAAACTTCCTTTATTTTATCAAGCATTAAATTTAACTTCTACAATTAAACTTTTTAATTTTCATCAGATTAGGAACCGTACTTAAATTATATAACAGCTCAGCGTGGAGGCGCGAGCGGTGGAATTCTTTTCTTACGATTTGTTAAAATAAGAGAGGGTGGTCCTTAATGCAAATACGTAATTTTTGGACATTCGACAATGAAACAAATAACTCGCAGTAGTTATACAGAACCTGATGAGTACAAAACAAACCTGTAGCCAAATTGAATTTTTGAAAAAGTCAGAAAAATTTATTCTTCAGGGAAAAGTCAGGGTTTTAGAAAACAATATTTCAAAAGTCAGGGAGTTCATATCATTTTAAATAACTTTAGAACAGAATAAATTTAAGTTCTTTTATTTAAATATGAAATTGTTTTGATCCGTTCATAAAATATTTTTGGTTAACAATTTCAAAAGTTTAGGTTTCTGATATCAGAAAATTAATGGTCAAGAAAAATGAAAAATTGGTCAGCCATTTGAATGCGTTATTTAAATTTGGAAATTTTATAAATGATGTTTTGTCGTAACCCTGATATAATATTCTAGTTAGTAATTTATCTGTCTTATACTTATATTTTATTTTTTTGAAGTTGATTCCCCCTAAAAATGATCTTTTTAGTTATAAATTATATAATTTGTTTGCAAATTCAACAATTTTGTTGAAAAGTCATCTTGTTTCTTTGAAAATTAACATGACTTTTAGAAAATTCCTCTTGTTGGATAGAGGAGTCAATTGTTCTCATAGATGAAATCTCTTATGGATGGAAATTCAACAACTTTTTAACAAATTTGCCATTTTCATTAAAAAATGTATCAATTTTAGTAGAAATATCATCTTTCTTAAATAAAAATTCAACTATTTGATTAAAAATTTTACTACTGTGTAGAAAATTTACTTGTTTATTGAAAATTTCTCTTTTTGGATTAGAGAGGCAATCACTTTTGTAGAAAATTTACTTTCTGAATGAAATTAACATGAAAATTCAACAATTTATTTGAGAATTTGTATTTAAAATTTTTTTTAAATCTTTCGCTTTAATAGAAATGGACTCTATCATGGATACTGTTTTGTTAAAAAATACTCTTTTTGGGTTGACAAGTCCATTATTTTTGTAGAAAATTTACTATTTCATTGAATTTCAGATTTTTTTTTAAAAGTCAACTCAAATGTTGTTTTAAATGAAAATTTAACAATTTTTTGTTTTAAATTCACATTCTTAATCAAAAATTCTTCTATTTTAATATAAATTGTATTTTGCTTCGATAAAAATGCAGCTTCTTGGTTTAAAATTCAATAATTTTATTAAAAAGTCATCCTTTTTCTTTGAAAATTCTAATGCTTTCTTAAAAATTCAACTTTTTTGTAGAAAATTTAATTTTAGTTGAAAATTTATATTTTAGTGTTATAGAGTCAACTGGATTCTTCTTTGAGTGCAAATTCAACTTTTACACAAATTTTATTTCAACGTTACTTTTTTCGTTTAAAAACTATTTTTCTTTGCCAATTCAACTGTTCAGCTGCAAATTTGTTTTTTTAGAATAAAAATTCAAGTATCTTCGTACAAAATTTACTTCTTGTTTGAAATTTATATTTTAATCAAAATAATTTTTTACTGAAAATGTAACTATTCCAATTATGGTGGAAAATTCACCTTTTTTTAGTTGAAAATTCAACTATTTCATAGTAATGAGTGTTATTATCATTATTCATTTATCTGATTGAGATGCTGTCTTTTTTAGTTGAAAATTAATGAATTTTTATCAATTATCATTTAATTATCGATCTGGTTTAAAAATGCAAGTATTCTTGTTTAATATTTATTACATTAGTTTAATATGCATGTTTTTGGTTAGAAAGAAAACTACTTAGTTAAAAGTAAAACTTACTTTGTTTAAAATAAAAAAAATAAATATGGGTTCTTTGGAGTGAAAAATTGATTTTTTAACTGAAAATTCATCTATTCCATTTTAGGACAAAACTAATATTTTTTAGTTAAATTTAGGCAATTTGTCACAAACATCAACTATTTGGTTAAAGTCTATCTATCTTGTTGAAAATACAAATTTGTACCTGAAAGATTATGAATTTTTAACAGTTTTAAATTGAATTTAATATATTTCCTACATTAAGCATCAGTAGAAAAAATAATTTTCTAAAAATTGTCATTCAAATTCATAGAATTTAGAGATAAACTAAAGAAATTATTGTAATGTTTTTAGTATTATTTAGTATTTAATTATTCGATCGTGCTGTTATATTTAAGAACATCGTAAAATTTGATTCCTTCTTCCTTTCTAAAGTAATTAAATCCCCAAAAACTGAAAAAACATTATTTATAATAAAATCAATTTATATGTAACCTGGAAGGAAGAAGCCAGACCTAGGATCAAAAATAAGTTTACGAGAAAAAACGAATCAAAGTGAAAGAAAGAGGAACAGGAACAACGGGAATTTTTTTGTACAAAATGGAAAATCTTCATTGTTAAAAATTAATGAAAACCAAAAAAACCTATCTTTGGTGCTACAACTGGTTTCCTTGTTCCACTTCAAATTTTATTTTTAAAATTTAAGAAATTTAAATAGAATTAAAATGAAATTTGAAATCTTATATAACGTACAAGAACTGAGTAAATGTGCAAAATTCTTGAAAAGAAACCCAAGAATCTAACAAACAATTTTGGACAAATGTGTCCAAAATAAAAAATTTGTCCAAATTTTGTCGTTAGATCTTTGGTTTTATTTTCAGGAATTCTGCCCATTAATACTGTTTTTATTTGAAAAGTTATATTTTCTCAAATTCAAGAATTATTTTCCGAGAAGAGTATTAATATTAAGCCTTTGAAAAATCTGTATTCTTTTAATCCAGAAGCTAGAGCGGCATTAATAAGAGATATCTGAAAATCCGGTGTTTAAAGGACGGTCAAAAAATCTGCATTTTATTCGGTTACCGAGGGATTTACCGCTCAGCGAAAAATATTTCACTTTGTGTGCGAATAATCTCCACGAGCCTCGTATTGGTCTGAATTAAAAAATTGTGATGAAGTAATCTTCCTTCGTAACTCATTTTCACGCGTTTTTATTTCACCCTGAATTAGTGACTGGTACCTTCACTGAAGAGCAACAGAATTGGACAATTTCGACGTCGAAAGGCCGTGTAATGAAATTTCCGCGTGGATTTTATCACGCTGTTAATTACACTTGACAAACTTGACAGATATACGTTTTAAAGAGTGGAAAATGGAAGCTCTATGTATTTTCCATTTTCAAGAATTTTATGATCCCGCATTACGTGCCACCGTGGTTGCTGTAGACAATTTCTCAAAATGGCGTGTTTTCATGGTTTAGGTTTTTTTTAAAGAATAATTTCAGTCTTGAACATTTTAAAATGTCTGGAAAAAGAACATGGAAGAATTTGAGATTTTTTTTAGTTGTTAAGGATATAGCCATTTTTTTGATAAACTGAATTTTTCAGGGTGCCAAGAGAATAAAAAAAAGTTTATGAAAAAATATTAAATGATTGTTTGCAATGAATTCTGAGAGAAAATCTAAAAAAGTTTACAAAATATTTTTAATTATTGCTGAAAATTTTTAAAAAGTGTGCACAAGATTTGAGGTAAAATTGTGCAATTTTTCCATATTAGATCATTTCATAAGTATTAAGGAACATCATTTTGTTACGCCTCCTAGTGCAATTTTGTTTCACAATTTGTTTATTTTTTCAATTTTCATATTGGTTAAAAAAATGTACATTCAAATTTTATTGAGTTTCGATTCCTAGGAATAATGAACTCGATCCGGTTATTGTGGGCCGTTTCAGATAAATGATTTTTTCAGTAAATGTTTACATTTACTGGCAAGAAGTCTGTTTATTACTAAAAATAAAATATTTGTTTGATTTATTTGAAATCCTTATGTGTCCTTAGATGAGGATTGATCAAGAAAATACAGTCATTTTAAAAGGTTTTTTATTGATAACTAAGAGATTATTTTAAAACATTTTAGCGCAATACAAAAGATTTCAAAAATTGTGAAAGATGAATCTGAATGATTTTAAAAGCGATTTTTTTAATTTTGTACAATTTAAAACAAAATCTGACAAAAAAATGAATAATTTTTTAAGATTAGAAGATTTAGACGTTCTGACAAGATTAGAAAAAAATGTCTAAATGTTTATCTAAAAATTTCAAATGATTTTTTATCTTGAAAAATAAACATCAAGAGAAAATTAAAAAAAGGTTTTTAAATATAGAAGATAATTTCCTAAAATTTCCAAAAAGAGTGTGAAAGATTTCAAAGCAAAATGTTTCCATTTGTCAAGATTAAAAAGATTAAAAAAATTTTTAAAATTGAGGTAATTTTAGAAGTTTTTTTACATTTTGAATGATTTTTCAAAATTTGTAGAAAAATTTTAGTAATTGGTGAATATTTTCAAGAATTTGGACAATTTTTAATAGATAAGAATTATCCAAGAACTTGGAAACATTATACAAAATTTACAAAATATTTCTTGATTTCTTTTAAACATCCTGGAAATTCCCTAAACATCTGTCGAAAAGACTTGAATGTGGCCAAATATTTTGTAAATCCCTACAAAATAAAAAAGTTTCTTCCAAATCTTCTGGGTTTTTTTTCTGACATATCTGATATATCCGAAAAAAATTTTCTTATTTCCTGAAGAATCTTATAATAATTATATTTATATAAATTTAGAAGCGAATTAAAGTGTTCAAAAACTATTAGCAAATAAATATGTAATTGAAATATTGTTATGTTATCACTAATATTATTTTTTATTCTTTTTGTTTTTGAAAACAAGGTTATTAGTTCGTAAATCTTATGTAGTACTTACATTAGATTAATTTAATATTTTTATGACTACAAAAATATTGAAAAAGCATTTAGTGTTACATCACAGTATTTATTTGTTTATAAATAACACTTCATCTTTAAAAGATCTTCAAAACTACTATTTTTTCAATACCCGAAAATCTTTTCAAAATTGTTCAATTTATTAAAATATTGGGAAAATTCCTTTAGGATGTTTTTCGATTCCTAGAAAACATTTCAAATTCTTTGAAACTTTTTACAGCTCTCAACAATTCCTTGGAGTTTTTAAAAATACTCTAAAATCTTTCAATTTCTTTTGGAATCTTTAAATCGTTGAAATATAATAAATAATCCTTGAAATATTTTTAAATAATCAAAAATATTTGCAAAACTTTGAAATTTGTTGAAATACCTTAAACTGTTAAAAGCTCTTCAATTTTCTTTTTGTAATTTTCAAAGATGCTCTTAAATCTTTTTAAATTTTTGAAATCTATTGAAATCCCTTAAAACTGTATAAAGATCTTAAAAATTCCTTGTCTTAAAAATACCGTAAAATCTTTTGAAATACATTCAAATTCTTTGAAATCTTATATTTACCTTGAAATTCTTAACAGGTTTTCAAAATTCTTTGGAATTTTTGAACACCTTGAAATAATTTAAATTAATTAAAAATTTCTTGATATCTTTTAAAATGCTTAAAAATATATAAAATCCATTAAAATTTTTCACAACCTCTTTCAACTTCTTGCAGCTCTTAAAAATTCTCTGCAATATTTAAAGATACCTTAAAACCTTTTAAACCCTTGGAAATTGCTTGTTATTATTTAAATACATTAAACATTTTTTGGATACTCATACATTACCCTAAAATAATTTGAAATTTCTGCATGTTATTGAAAACTATAAGAATTCCTTGAAATCGTTTAAAATGCATCGAAATATTTCAACCCCTTCAAAAAAGTTTGAAACGCATTTGAAACGTATTTGAAATCTTTGAAATCCTTTAAAAATACTAAAAGCTTTTAGTAATGCCTTGTAATTTTTTAAATAGAAAAGAGTACCGTGTTTTGAATTCGGTTTTGAAAACAAGTTTTGCTAGAAATGTAAAACAAAAATTTAAATCAAATTCTTGATGTTGACAAATTAAATTGCTTTTTTTTAAATACCCTAAAATATTTTATAATCCCTTCAAATTGTTAAACTCTATCAAAATTCTTTGAAATCTTTGAAATCTTTTAAAACTATATATAGCTTTTAATAATGGCTTGTAATTTTTTAAATGAAAGAATATACCGTGTTTGAACTTCAGATTTGAAAATATATTGTCTAAGGGCTGTAAAATAAAATTTTAAATCAAATTTCTAATTTCCATAAAAGTGTCAAATTTGACCAAAACCCTTTGTGTAAAGGCTTCCGTACACATAAATGGTCTATTTAAATACTTTTTCATTAAAAACTCACTAAAAAGTAACTAAAACTTTTAAAGTTTTTTAATTAAGATTTTTAAGTTTTGTATAGTATCTGTCAAAAGAGGTGTGGACATAATTTTTTAGATTGCCTCTAAATGATTTAATAGTACTTGATAATGATAAATTATGCAAAGCGATTGGACCTAAAAACAACGGCTTTGGCTAGTTGTTTGCTAAGTTCCTCACACATTTAGAGGAAACTAAGCTAAAATAGATCACAATAAATTTATTAATAATTTATAAAATCGGAAGTAAATTATTGTAAATATACATTTACTCGATAGCAAATTTTAACTATTCAAGTTAGAAATCTTACGATTAAATCCTCTGTGAGAAATTTCCTTTTGTTCCAGAATGATGATTCTTGATACAAATGAAATTTTCTCTTAAAATTAGGGCCAACAGAAATTCCATTTGTCTCAAGAAGAATCTGTTTGCAGCAAACATCATCCTTTTCGACTAAATTCATCTAATCTCGCACACAAATAATTAGTTTTGTGTAAAAAAGATAATCATGTGATTCATAACAGAAAAGGCAAGATAAAAATGCTTTTATTTCAAGACAACTTTTTCTCTGAGTGTTTTAGTTGATATTGATGTATTTAGATAACAATCTCAGGGCTCGTTTCTCAACAACTTTTGTTTCCTGAACAGGTCGAAAAATTAGAGATTTTTTTTTTTTTTGGCTATTCACATAAATGCGAATGTATTTAATTGTTTCGAACAATGCTAGATTGGACAAAAGAATAAATTCTTCAGCATTCTATAATAATAAGCACAGATGATTAAGTAAAAGCACCCTGACTACAACATTGTCATTCAATACTATATGTATTTCAAACAAAATAATTACATTAGAACATTATTTAAAGATTTTAATGTTTAAATTGTCAAAAGCTGCATATAATAGCATCATCATTGTTTCACCTATGAAGACGGCCCGAAAGAAACCGTTTTTTAAAGCATTATTTCCCAGAGCCAGTTCGAGAATCTCGATCATCACCATCATGATATGTAGGGTTAGGTGGATTGTTTCCATAATAATCTCGAAAATGTATGTATTCTTTAAATTCATCATATAGTTTCTCAGGGGTGGGTTTTTGCTTATCTTCAAAAGGGCGAAACACTGGTGGCTCAATTGCCGGGCGCAAAGGATGTCGTCTTATCTCATCAGCTTCCATAACTGGAGCTGATACATGGGAAGATGGTAAGTTCAAAGTTCCAAATTTGGCTGGTTTTATTTCTTTCCCTTTTTCATTTGGCGATTTATTAAGATCTGGAACTTCAGGCAGTAACATGCTAGCATTCAGATCAATATTACTGGAACCTTCAGCCTTTTTAGTATACTTTCCTTTCTTCTTCTCGGACAAGTTTGTTAAACCTGATGCTTCTGTAAATAAACAAAAATATAAAAATATGGATGAAACTAATTATATCTGAGCCAAGCAATTAGGTCTGCATTCGAGCGAAGCAATACGAAAATCGATCGATAATTTAATTAATCTTTGTTTGCTATTACAATAGTCTATATTTAATAGCATCTCGTCTCAGTCGATCAACATTCTTAAGAAAATTTTCGATCGTGAGGAGATTCTCGTTTTTTCACAAAATTCTCTTATAATAATAATTTTAGTTACCAAATTGAAAACGAAAATTTAAGTTTTAGTGTTTTTAATACATTCCAAATTAATATTTTTATTATCATAAGACTACATTAGAAAGAATTGTGTCACTTAAATTTATTTATCCATGTAAACATGTGCTTTTAGATATTTTCATATTTATGAATAACGTTTTTGAAATACAAAATAAAATATTATAACTATATAATATGATAATTTTGAAAGGTTTTAAGAGCATGAAAGTTTTTTTTAAATTCCTGGGAAAAGTTGAAAAGGTTTTTCATTTTACAAAATTAATTTGAAAAAAAAACTGAGAATGATTTTAAAACATTTTAAATAATTTGGTTCTATTTGTCTCGCAAATTTACTTAGAGGATTTTAATTAATTGAAAACTAATAATTTAAACATATTTCTTTTATTTTAATTTAATTTTGAAAGGCTATTTAAAATGTTTTTAAAATTTTCAAAAGATTTTCAAAATTGTTCAAAAAATCCAAAAGATTTAATGGTAATTTTTTTGATTTTGGAGGATTTAAGAAAATTTAAAGAAAAATTGGAATCAGTTTCGAATATATTATTGGAAACTTTCCAAAAAATTTGAAACCTAAGTTATAATTTGAAAAGATATAACATTTTTTTAAAACAAAATGTAGATTTTAGAAGGTTTTGAAAGAAAATATTGAAGATTCTGAAGTATTTCGAAAGGTTTCAAGATAATAAAAATTTGTTTAAAAATTAATTTGAAGATAAAATTGAGAAAGATTTCAAAACATTTCAAACGATTTCGTAAAATTTCGAAGGAAATTGTAAAAGTTTTTAAAGCAAAATTTTTCAAATTTCTAAGCATACAAAATTAAAAAAAAAATTCCAGTAAGTTTAAAAGATTTTTATAAGTTTAAAATAGATTTTAAAATTAAATAGGATTTTCCAAAAAATTTACAGATTTTAAAAATTTATTTATTTTTCCATTTTAAGAAAATACTTAATATATAAAAAAAGGATTTTTCAAGAACTCAAGCAAAGAAGTTAGAAGTCTTATAAGAATTTTGAAATATTTAAGAGATTACAATTTAAGAGACTACAATTTTTGTAATTTGCAGAATTAAAACAAAATTTGAGGAAAAATGAGAGTAAGTTTAAAACATATTTAGAAGTTTTAGAAAGAGACCAGAATAATTTTACACTAAGGAAGATTTAAAAAAACGTAAGCAAATTCTAGATTTCTGAAGATTTGGAATCACAAATTTAGATGTGTGTTCAAATAACTGTTTAAAATAAATTATACAAACAAATGTTTATTATTGGAATTTATAGGCAAAAAAGAATAGTTTCTTCTTCTTATTTTACACAAAATATCTTTGTCAATGACTTTAATTAAAGCAAATTTGTTAACCGATATTTTAAAAATAATTTTAAAAATAAAGTATATAAACAAATGTTTATTATTGGAATTTATGGGCAAAAATATCCTTTTTTCTTCTTATTCTATACAAACTATCTTGTCAGTGAGTTTAATTAAAGAAAATTTGTTATGATATTTTTTTATTACCTTTAAAAATAAATTATAAAAACAAATGTGCATTATCAAGATTACTGGCAATAAATGTTGCTTTTTTTAAGTGACCCAAGTGACCCCAAGTTGACATTGGTTTTTCGTTTGTTTTTTATTTATTTTGTCGACTACTTCATAAAAAACAAAAAAGTGACTTAAGTGATGCCAAGTTAAGATCGTCTTTTTTCATTTGATTTGTACATAAATTCATGAGAAGTAAAGGACAAACAAGTGACAAGTTTGTCTTTTGTTTCTTATGAATTTATGTACAAATCAAATGAAAAACAAACGAGAAACCAGTGTGAACTTGAAATTACTTTGGTCACTTAGCAAAAAAAAGACATTTTTGTTAGCAAATTCCGATGATAAACATTTTTTTGCATAATTCATTTTAAGCAATCATAAGAAAATATTCGTTAACAAATTTTCTTTAATTAAAATCACTGAAAAGACAGTATGTACAGAATACGCAGAAAAACCGATTCATTTTTGCTCATTAATGACAATAATAGGCATTTATTTCTTTCATTTGTTTAAAAAAAAAACAATTTCAAGTGAGAAATTTTCATGATCAATTGTCACTTTGTCGGTCAAGGCGAGCAATTTTAATGCAGAATTATACTTTGCGAGCGAACAATCTATGATTTTGTCTATTTGCTTATATAATTTTGTTTATAACAATTAATTAAAAAAGTTAACATTTTTTGTCATTGACGGACCCCTGTGCATCAAATTCAAGTGATATTGAGCAGGGAAACATTTTTTTCAAGAAGACAAAAAATACAACCGTCAAAATCGACATTTGTTCCTCTTTTTGCATTAATATAAAAGTTCAAATAAACAAAATTTAAAAAATCGGCGCACAAAATTCAGCTTAAAATTGAACGCTTAATTTTTATTTTAAAAAATCCTAAATTGGTAACGAATTGTGCCCTACAAGTTATTTTCAGTCCCGTTTTTTCATTTCACCGAATTATGTGCCACTCGACGCAGAAATGAATGCATTCCAAGAAAATATAGCTGTTTCACCTAAATTTCTAGCTTTTTTAGCTAAGTTTTCCATCTAAAAATTATCTATTTAATTTACCTATAAATTTCTAAATGGGAAATTTAGCTAAAACAGCTAGAAATCTAGGTGACTAAGCTATATTTTCTTGGAAGACGAAATCCAGCTAAACAGTTAGCTGGCACAGCTAAACCATTTTTTTCAGTGCAAAAAGTTAGTTTCACAATACGATAAAAAAAACGACTCTTATCAAAATATTTGAAATTCTTTTATCAAAATGGAGCACTACAACCAATCTCATTGTTCATGAACGAGGATATAAATTTGTCATGCATTACGAAAAACATTATTAATATATAATACATACCACTTTCACTGAAAAAAGGAATGAAGACCAGGATAAGAGCAACTAAAAAAGGCCTCATTTTTTTCTACGTAGATATCAAAATTGACTCTTAGAATCTTGAACAGGTCAATTAACACATACACTAGTCGTTCAAGATACGTACACACAGATAACAAAAAAGAGGTGCTGATATGGAGACATAGTAACCAGTTAATAGCTTCTAATTAATTTGTCTTTAAATATTTCTCAATCTTTGAAGATGAGGATATTTTACCAAGGTTAATTCTGATTCATTTTACAAAAATATTTTAAAATCATGAGCAAGTTTTACAATTATTGAGACCATCGCAAATACTGGGACATTCATATTAATTAAAAAAATGTGTTTAAGCACTGGCTTTTATCAAAATGTAATCAAACGAAGCAACATGATTCCCTTTAAAAATATGACACGTAAAAATAATTAATATCATCATTAATAAGTAAACATATTTTTTTCCACAGAGAAGAAATAAAAACATAAAAAGTTAATCTAGCAGCATTTCTTATACTTAGATTCTAATAAATTATATGTATGAAAGGCAAGAAAATATCTCACATGCTATATAAACACGTTTTTTATTTAGAATTTGAATATGGCGATCACTCGCTGATAAAATTAACAAATAAATATTACTAAGCTTTATCTATTATCTATCATAAAATATTTTCATGAAACATTTAATTTTTTATTCTTTTTATGGAATGCTTTTTACATTCTCATTCATGAGAGTGTAATGCAATCGTCCAAATATTCGATCTCTGGGTTTTAACGGATCTTTACGTTACGGAATGCACAGAATCCGAAAATCATACAATTTGGTCGGTATCTGAATGCCTGTCTGTCTGCATGTCTGTATGTTTGGTTACCTGAATGTTGCAGCACGCTAACTTTTGAAGGATTTGTCCTAACGAGCCAGCATTTGATACACTTCTAAAAGTCCCCAAAATGAAGGTTGAGTTCGTTAATCAGATATTTCCAACCAAAATTAAAAAATTGAGAGCATTTTCCAAATTAAAAATTATTTTTCTTTACATTTTATAAATTTTTGTCAAAGTTTCTTATAGATGGATAAAAGACTTGCAAATTATCTAAATAGAATATTTAATTTTGATAAAAATTAGAAAAGTTATATACTTTTCAAAAAATATTTAAAAATTTTTTTTATTTATAGATCCAAGAATTTCATTCAAAGTTCTCATCAGATACCAAATATATTTGAAAACTATTCTAGCAAAATTTGTCGATTAGCCCACAATTCAAAAAATTAAAGCATTTTCAAAATTGTCAAATTTTTTTTCAAAATTCTAGAAATGTTTGACTTTACGAGGATCTGATGAGGATTAATTCAATATAATGCAAGCACTATTTAATTACTCAGAATTAATTTTTTTTACTGGAAATGTCACTACTCCATTGTTTTGAAAATTAATATATTTTTAATTAAAAATTGATCTTTTCTGATTGAAAGCTCAAGTATTTTGTTTTAAAATTCATCCTTTTTGACCATGAACCCAAATGCTTGGTTGGAAATTAAGCTGATTTGGTTGAGTATCCAACTATTTTGTTAAAGATTCATCCTTTTTAGTCGAATTCAACTGTTCCTTGATATAAAATCTCTTAAAGATACTATTGATTTCGATTGTCACAATACTCGATTTCATTGCTATATGCGTATAACACGAGGCGTCAGTGGGTTAGACTGCATTAGGAAATATTGAAAAAATTGTCACGATTGCTCGTTCTTTGATAGCTACACGCGTGCGACAAAGGCATCCGTGAGTCACCGTGAGTTAGACAGAAATGGAACGTTGCACGTGTTTTCTTGAAGTTAATGATCACAATAGAGCTATTTCGATGTGCGCTCGCTTGGGTTTGAGTGATGCTCATTGGCTACGGTGCGCGTCTGTACTTGATTTTTAAATACGTACGCGAACTAGAGCCAATGAGCGCCACACAGTACAAGCATGCGCAAGTATTCTTGGCAATGGAGTAACTACCACTGGTCCTACCGGTTTCAGAGAACGGGGCCCCGAGCACCAGGGTGCCCCCAAAAGTGGCAAGAGAAATTTTTTTGGTCTAAGCATGAGAAAAAAATGTTCAGTATGAAAAAATAAAAAATTTTTTTGTAGTAATAAATATTCGTTGACTGCTTTATATTATATTTCTATTGTGTTCTTTTTTTCAAATTTTCGCGCTATTTCAGATGAGCATATGTTTCATTCGTGCCAATCTTTCTTTTTTTTCGCTCAAGCTTTCGGGAGTTGGTCACACTGAATTTCGAGTGACAAATATCGATCAAAAACAGACTTGCGTGAAGAATCCTTGCTGTTTCATATATTATCATACTTAAAAGTCAAAGTCATGAGTTTTAACGACTTGTATGCGGTTCGAATAATAATTTCTCCAGTTCAAGTTTAAACGTACATTGTTTTTTGAGGCGTTAATTTTATGGTCAATTTTGTAGTGAATCGTATCTCTGGTAAGTGACTATAACCATAAAATATATATTATAGATCATAAGAATAATACTCCATTTTTGTGATTATGTTGTGACACTCGCGTTATTCAGTTTTATTTGTAAATGAAAAATTCTGCAGAATGATAAATACAAGTTTCACCATCGGAAATTATTAGTGAAAATAAAAAATTTGACATTAAGAATTGGAGATTCCAAATTCAAATTTAACTTTAACAATATTGGAATCCGAAACTGAAAATTCACAATTTTGACGACACATAAAAAATTCGAAATCTATGATTAAGCATCCAAAATTAAAATTGAAGATAAAAATGTTCGAGATTCAGAGTTTGAAATGAGAAACATTTATGACAGCTCTAAATGTAAAACCTTCAAATTTGAATTTTTATTTATAATATAGCATAAATTAGTGTATAGTAGTATACATTAATGTAGGATATATGTTTGCAATAAGAAGGTTTGAAATATTGGGATGAAAATATCTTTTGAAACGTAGATATGATGATAAATCTTTCATTACAAATAAAATCTTAAAATATGAGCTCGAACAAACGCCTTCATCTGAGTAGTGCTCAAAAAAGTAAAATAAAATTAGAGAAAGAAGCGACTGTGAAAAAATCGAAACCCATAATCTCATTTTTTACGCCGCAACATGAGGAAAAGAAATAACAAGAATCTGATGTCGACCGTGAAGAAAGTGATTTTTCTAGTAGCGATTTGCAGCAGAAAGAAACCGAAGCAGATGTAACCGTTACACCACCAAACACTGACCCTGACATTTTCATCGCTACAAACAATTTGAAAGAGGAAAACATGACAGCTACTATGGTAAAAAATACTTTAGAACAGTCTGATTTGTTAGAAGAAGCACATCCTACTGATAAAGGACTTTACAAAGGCGTTTTGACTGCAGAATTGAAAAGATTTATAATCTCGCATGGGCCGTGCCAACCGAAAGGTCCTTTTCCACATAATAAAGAAATGGGGACTCAATTCACTTCGCTTTTTTATGAATCGAAAAATAAAGCAGGATTAAAAATTCCACGAACATGGTCATTTAGAAAATTACTTACTTATTATTTCAAATGGAACGATATTTAAATTAACTGATTATTTTTCTGTTTTTAGTTTCTGTTATTCGGAAGTTCTTCACTGCGTATATTGTGAGGTTTGCTGGTTATTTGCTGATAGAGGCTGTGCAAGTTATAAGCCAGCTTGGGTGGATGGAATACGAAACTGGCATAAATTGAGTAACAAAATTCTCGATCACGAAAAATCGAAAATTCACTGCAACGCTTGCATGATATACGAATCGTGGCGGTCGAATAAATCTCTAATTAATAAAGATCTTGAGGATCGAACTCTCCGAGAAAAATCTTTCTGGTGCAAAGTTCTTGACCGAATCATGAATATAATTCTTACCTTGGCTACATGTAACCTTTCATTTCGAGGACATCGCGAGGTCATTGGTGATTCTGGAAATAATAGAAACTTTTTATCAATCGTTGAATTGCTGGCGGTATATGACACTGTTTTGAAAGAACTCATCACGAAACCTGATAATTTCATTCCATACCTGAGCCCTTAAATTCAAAATGAAATAATTGGCCTCCTATCTAGGACTATGGAAGATGAAATCGTCAAAAATATCAAATGAGTCAAATTTTTAGATACGTGAGAATTATCAAGGATGAAAACGGAAAACCAGTCGATGTCAAAATCACCGAATCTTTTTCGGAATTTGAAAAAGTCGATGATCAAACAGCTTCTGGTCTGGAATCAAAAATAGTTGATGGACTGGAGAAAAAGAAAATCTAACTTTCAAAATGTCGAAGACAAGGATACAATAGAGCTCCTACAATGAGTGGAATTTACAACGATGTTGAGGAGAAAAATTCTTGATAAAGGAGAAAAAGCCATTTATGTCCATTGTGCAGAGCATAGGCTCAATCTTGTTCTCAATGATGCATCGATGAGTGCAATACCTGAAGTCCAAAAATGCTGGGAATTAATTGAGCGAATTTACGTTTTTTCCGCGAACAGTATAAAAAGATGGGGGTTATTATCGACTTTTCTTTTCGAAAATTCTTCGTTGAAACTGAAACGACTCTGTCCAACTCGATGGTCATCCCAGAATGATTCTTTACAAGCTGTTTCACTCAGGTATTGTGATATTATGAAGGCGCTGTCCAAAATCATCCTTACAAGGAATTCGACAACCGAGCGAAATGAAGTGACCTATCTACGTAAAGGGATGGAATATTTCGAATTTGTTTTTCAAGTCGTTTTGCACACAAAAGTTTTGACAACAACAAACCTGGTTAAAAAGGGTCTTTAAAAGTCAGACTTTGACCTTTCTCAAGCAAATGTTTTACTCTAGCAAGCGTATCAAGAACTAAGAGAATTCCGAAATGACTACGAGGGAGCAAATCACAGGCGATCAAACTAAGTGCTGATTGGAGAGTCAAGGTTGAGTTTCAGAACAAGCGGATCAAGAAAATGAAATATTTCGAAGATTTGTGTGAAGATGAAAGACTATCTGATGGAGAAGCACGATTCCGGGTAAATATTTTCCATGGATGTCTTGACATCATTTGCAATCAATTACTAAATCGGTTTGAAAGTTTGAAGAACGTGATCAAAACTTTTCGAGTATACCAACCTAAAAAATTGACAAAAATGACGGATCAAGAACTCTACAGGAAAGCTGTGATACTTGCGGATACTTATGCTGAGGACATCAATGACAAATTTCCTGAACAGTTGGCATCTCTTCGATCATGTCTTAAAAAACGAATTGAAAAACTCAGTTCTGTCAACCAACTTGCAGATTGATTAATTATTGAAAATACTGCTTTATCTACGAGTTTTCAAGAATTTTGCACAGCCTTGATTTTGTTTTTAACTATTCCGGTCACAGTTACTACGGCTGAGAGGTCCTTTTCAAAATTAAAAATCGTTAAAACTTATCTTCGAAGTACCATGGGCCAGGAGCGCTTGAGTAATTTGAGTATTCTGTCCATTGAACACGAAATAGCTAATCGTTTGAGAAACAACTTAGATCAAATCATTCACAAGTTTGCTGATTTGAAAGTGAAGCGTATTAATTTCTAAATATGCATATCACAACTTCGAGAACTCCAAAATTGTCTATTTTCTTCACTGTTTTTTACTTGAATATTATATCATAAAAATAAAATGTTTTACGTGAATAACACTTGATCCTTTTTTTTCAACATCATCTGTATCCGTACCTTAAATAATATATCACTTCGAAATCCCGACCAATGAATATTATTGTGTAAGGCGGAGTGGGGGGGGGGGCCGAGGAGGAAAAGTTAAAATGATTCAAAGTTTTCCTGGTAAGCGCCCCCTAGTGAGGTTCCGACTGGGGCCCCCATTTCTATAGTTACGCCACTGATTCTTGGATCACTGTTGGGAAAAATAATCGAATCAAAATTCGAAGTCGATAATACGGATCAACGCTTCTCCTTTACCACCACCTTGCCACCCGTACCGTCGCAATACAGGACGTCGGCTTATTATTTATGATTGAACTCTTATTTCAATTTAAGCCTCTCTGCTTGTTATTTATGAACCTTGAGAATCTTTAGCATATACGCTGAGATTTCTATCGGTAGGGTTATTATATTTTTAATTACAAGTTAATGTTTAAGCTATTATTTGTTATTTATATAAATATTCACATTAAGTAATCTTCCTATGAAGTATGATATTTTTTCTAAGTTTTTTTTATTAAAGTCCATTGCTGGTGAAAAATGCGATAACAACTTTCTGAGATTTTGAGGTTAGGAATTAATTTGAGAATACAAGAGCGAACTGCTGGTCGCAGAATTAGATAATTTTTGCCAATTTAAAGTAAATCATTCGTATATCAACAACAATCTATTAAATACTATTTTTTGCTATGAAAAATTACGAAAATGTATTACAAAGATTTTACGAAAGTTAAACTTTTACATTTCATTACAAATTCCAAGAATCACAGGGATAATACTTAATTTTAATGTTTATATTGAATGTAAATAATAACTAAAACAATAACTTATAACGAAAAATACACCAACGTTACACTAACTTTAAATTTTAACGAAATACGGGAATTTTCAAACAAATAATTCCATCTTTAACTAAAAAAAATCAAGTTTAAATAAAAACGATCAAATTTTAAACAAAAATAAAATGATTCAATTTTTAGTATACAAAAGTTATTATTCAATAACTAAAAATGAAATTTTCTACAGGTTATTTAAAATTTTAACCAAAACAGGCGAATTGCACACCAAATATTAAAAGTTTTAACAAAAAATATGAATTTTCAATCACAAGGTTAATTTTCTATTTAAAAAAATCTTTTTTAATAAATAATATAATTTTCAACTAATATAATTTTTAATCCGGGTACAATAATATAAAAAGTATTAAAAATAAGATAGAATTCACTTAAAATCAGGCAGATTCTACACATTATATAGCAGAATCTCTTAGTAATTAACATTTTTTATAGTAAATTATGCAAGCCGTTTTTTTTAATATAAGACAAAAAATGGAATTGGGACACCTATGTTAAGAATAATAAAAAACATATTAATTCTTCACACATAAAATGATTTTCAACTAAAAACACGAAGTTTCAATCAAAAATATCAAATTTTAACCAAAAATAGAATAATAGAATAATAGAATAATTCAGTTTTAGTTTACAAAAGTTAATATTCAATCAAAAATATGAATTTTTTTATAGATAATTGAAAATTTTAATTAAAACAAATAAACATGACACCAAATAGTACAAGTTTTAACAAAAAAGATGAATTAATTATTTTTAAAAAATCTTTTTTAAGAAATAATATAATTTTAACTAAAGTAATTTTCAATGCAAGAAAAATATTATAAATATTATAAAAATAATAAAAAACAGATTCATTTTTTACCCATAACATTAATTCTTTACAAAAAAAAACTATTAATTTTCAACCAACCATGATATAATTAAAATTTCCCTCAAATACATTAATTTTGAACAAACAAAAAAAATCAAGAAAATAGTTGAATCCTCAATAAACAAGATAATATTTTAAAAAAGAAAAATAATTATCTACCGAAAAGACGAATTTTTAAATGAAAAAATTAATTTTTAATTAAAAACATAAACATATGAAACCAGACATAGGATAATTCCTATTTAGTTAAAAGAATTAATGCTTAACAAGAAACAATTAAATTTCATCAAATTAATTAAAATTTTACTTAAATAGATGCATTTCATGATGCATAGTTGATCTTTCAAGCACACACATGTATTTTCAACCCAGAACCCAAAAATATTAATTTTTAATTCCCAATTTTAGTGTTCCACCAAAAGTGGGATAGTTACATTTTCAGATAGAGAATTTAATTTTTAACAAAAAAAAACGGAATGTGCAACTAAATAGTTTTGTTCTTAATCACAAAGATGAATTTTCAAACAAGAAGACTACTTTCTTACCAAAATAACGAATTTTCATCGAAATATGTGCATTTTCAAACAAATGGTTGAATTTTCAACTACAAAAGATCAATTTTTAACTTCAAATATCAATTCTCTACCAAAAATGGTATAATCCAATTTTGGCTTACATAAATTAATTTTTGACTAACTATAAAGGAACTGTCAACGAAATAGTTAAATTCTCAATCAAAAATATGAATTTTCAAGGAAGAAGTTTTATATTTCTGAAAAAACACCAATTTTCAAGAAAATGCATCAATTTTTAAACAAATAATTCCATTTCTAAATAAAAAAATCAAGGTCCAATAAAAAATGTCAAATTTCAAACAAAAATAGAATAATGTAACAGAATTTTGTAGACATTATTGACGTAAGCTGTTGGCTTTACAGTCAGGCGAATTGAAACTAATTAAGTTGTTTTAAACGTTTTGGCACACAATGGTGACCTTCATCAGTGAGTTTTATTAAATCTGTGAAAAGTACACAATATCTTGTAGGTAAGCAGTTTTACACCTGGAAACATTACATTTTAATTAATATCTTAGTTTTGAACTAATAAAAAATGAAAATGACTTATTTTTAAATTTAAATTTCGCTTAATTTTATTAAGAACTATTGATATATCTTGCAGTAATCTTAAAACATTATTTTATTTTAAAGAAGTACAATTGATGAGAAAACAATACCAATGTAGTTGAAAAAGTTTTGTCATCAATTTTTTATTTAATGAAACAATTTTCAATCGCAAAACTTGTTTACAAATTATTTTTTCAGTGATGCTTATGTAATTATATTAAATTTTTTATTATTTTACTCCTTTTTTGTTATTTTTTAAATAATCTCTCTGCACGAAAATTATTATAATAAATTGTAAGAGACTTCACACAGATTTAAATTGTTTTGAACTAAATTAGTTTTCAATCCAAGAACAATATTATAAAAAGTATTTAGAATAAGATAGAATTCACTTAAAATCAAACAGGGTCTATACATTATTTATCAGAATCGTTAGCGATAACATTTTATATAGTAAATTATGGAAGACGTTTTTTTCAAGGCGTTTTTTATGCAAGACATCTATGTTAAAAATAATAAATAACAGATTCATTGTTACCCATAAAATTAATTCTCTACAAAAACTATCAATTTTCAACCATCAATGATATAATTAACATTTTCCTTAAAGACATTAACTTTGAACAAACAAAAAAAAATCAAGAAAATAGTTGAATCGTCAATAAACAA
Source organism: Belonocnema kinseyi (assembly GCF_010883055.1). Classification (NCBI taxonomy): domain Eukaryota; kingdom Metazoa; phylum Arthropoda; class Insecta; order Hymenoptera; family Cynipidae; genus Belonocnema; species Belonocnema kinseyi. The sequence continues at coordinate 35,377,327 of NC_046663.1, read as the reverse complement.
GATGACATTTTAACAAAGAAAATTAATTTTCTACCAAAAAGACGAATTTTCTACTAAAAAAATTAATTTTATATTGTAAAAATAACTTTTCATCCTAAAATTGTACATTTAAATGTTTAACAAAATAGCTGAATCCTCTATCAAAAAGATCAAATTTCAAACAAATAGTGGAGTTTTTAACTAAAAAAGATCAATTTTCAACTAAAAATATAAACATATAGAACCAGAAATAGGATTATTCCTTTTTAGTTTAAAGAATTAGTATTTATCATGAAACAATTAAATTTTCAACAAATTAGTTGAAATTTACCAACAAAGATGAATTTGATAATACACAGTTAAACTTTCAAACAAACGTATACATTTTCAACCAAAAACATTAATTTTATATAAAAAATACAATGTTTGAAACAAATAATTGAATTTTCAACCAAGAAGACTAATTTCCTACCAAAAACCTGGTTTTTCAACGAAATATGTACTTTTCCAAATAAAAGGTTGAATTTTCAACTAATTAAGATCCATTTTTACTTTCAAATATCTATTCTCTAGCATAAATGGTATAATCCAATTTTATATTGCATAAATTAATTTTTAACTAACTATGAAGGAATTAAAAAAATCGAACCCTCAATGGAAAAGATGAATTTTCAACCCTGAATATTAATTTCCTACTTGAAAAAGATGGTTTAAAAAAATTAAATTTTTAACAAAAAAGGATCCATTTTTTTAATATTATTTTTCCACCAAAAATAGTATAATCGAATTTTCTATTAAATTTATTAATTTTTCGCACAGAAAGGAATTTTTTACAAAATAATAGAATCCTTGAAAAAAATATGAAATTTCAATTAGGAAGTTTATTTTTCTACCAAGAATGACGAATTTTCAACAAAATTCTGAATTTCCAAATACTGTATGAAAACAGATGAATTTCTTTTCAAATAGTTCAATCATTAAGAAAAAAGATCAACTTTAAACCGAAAGGTTAAATTTTCTACCAAAAGAGCAAGATTAAAAAAATCGAATTATTAAGTAAAAAAGGTAAATTTTCAATTTAAAAAATCGATTTTCAACAAAAATAGTAAAATCGAAATTTCGTTTAAAGAAATTGGTTTTTGAGCATCTGAAAAGGAATTTTTTGTAAATAACTGAATCCTTAATAAAAAATATTAATTTCAACCAAGAATATTACTTTTCTACCAAAAATTACGAGTTTTCTACAAAATCTAGAAAGTTTCAAGCTAATACATGATTTTTATCTAAAAAATATAATTTTTCAACCAAAAGTAATATAAGTAAATTTTACCATTATACAGATTAATTTTAAAAAAAAATATATATATAGAAATTTGAAGAAAATAGTTGAATTTTCAATCAAAAAGGTTCATTTGAAACAGAAACAGATGAAGCTTCAATTATGAACTTAATATTCAACGAAAAAATGGAATGATTCAGTTTTGAGTTAAAAAAATTATTTCCAGTTTAAAGAAACATAATTAAAAGAAAATATTTAAATTCTCTACCAAAACAGATTGTAATTAAAAATATCAATAAATTTTTTACCAAAAATGGAAAGTTAAATTTTCACTGCAATAAATTGATTTTGAAAAAATAATAATTGTCCGAAAAATGGTTGAATCCTCAATCATCAAGATAAATTTTCAAACAAAAAGATTAATCTTCTACTAAAACAGACGAATTTCTAACAAAATCCATAAATTTTTAAACAATTAGTTAGATTTTTAACGAAAAAAGATCACACTTTAATTTCAAAATTTAATTTTCTGCTAAAAATGTCATAGTTGAATTTTCTGTTTAAAAGAATTAATTCTCGACAACGAAAAAAACAGTGTTATGAAAATTATTTCAAAGGAGATAGAATCCATTTAACATTAGTTAGGTTCTGCAGTTCGAGTCGCTGAATCGATCGGAAAAGGAATTATGTTGTTTTTAGATTAAATTTTAAGAAAAATTTTTTTTCGTTCTACAATTAATTCTATGTTCAAAAGATTAATTTTTAACCAATAAGATTGAGGTTTTACAAAAACGACGAATTTTCAACCGATTACTTGATTTTTAAACTATAAGGGAACAGTTTTTTGAAATTTTTTGTTGAAAATATTCAACAATTTAATTGAATTTTTTTTCTGTCTTGACTGAAAATTGTTGGCATTCGACTACTTGGTTAAATGTTAAACTAATTGAGTGAAAATGGATATTTTTTGTGCTAAAGATTCATCATTTTAGTTGAAAATTTAATTCTTTTGTTCAAAATTCTTTCTTTAGTTGAAAATTAATCTGTTTTGTGGAACATTTCTCTAGCTGTCTTAAGGTTAAAAGACCTTTTAAAAATTAATTTTTTTGTTGAAGATTCATTATTTTAGTTAAAAATTTATCTCTTTTTAAAAACTTAAAAATTTTCTTGAAATGCAGTTTTTGGTTCACTTCACTTTTGGTTGAAAATTTATCTACTTATTCAAAAATTTAACTATTTTGTTAAAATGTTAGGTGTTTAGATGAAAATATAACTATTTGGTTGAAAATTCGTTAATTTTTTGAAACTGAAAATTAAACATTTTCATTTTCAGTGAAAACGGTTTTGTTAAAAATTTGGCTTTTTAATGAAAGATTCGCATGTACAAACGAATAGTTTAACTTTTAACCAAATACTTAAATTTCCAACCTACAAATATAAATTTTAACCTGAATAGCGAAATTTTCAATCAAAAAAGATTAATCTCTAACAAAAAAGAGTTGCATTAAAAAAAAAAATAATTCCTAATGATAACGTAGTGGTGAACATCTTACAAAAAGAATTTCAACAAACTATTTAAATTTTCAACCAGAGTTGAATTTTCGAACAAGTATGTAAATTTTCAACAAAGTAGTTGAATTTTTAACCTGCAAATATGAATTTTCGATAGGAAATGTAACATTTCATATTTCAACGATTGCAGATGTTGTCAAGAGATGCATTGTAAAAATAAGACTACGAATTTTCAATCATAAAGATTAATTTTCTCTAAGATATTCGAATTTAAACCAGAAATATAAAAGTTACTTTTTCGCGCAAAACATTAAATTATCTCCGGAAAAAAGGAATTAAAAAAATAGTACATTTTTTCAACCAAAGAGATGAGTTTTTCACTAAATCTATTAATTTTTCATATAGAAAAACGAATTTTCAACAAATAAAGAATTGTCAGTTAGGAAATCAAAAAATTTCATTTAATCCTCAAACTTTTAAGTGAAAAGACTATTTTTCTGTAAAACATTTATAACACCTTTCCCCTCCAACTACCTCCATAAACCACATTTTTCACAACACCTACACCCTACATGATAAGTTTTCAAGTATTTATTGGCTTAAAGTGTTATTTTTATTTAATAATTCCACTAATTCTAATGTAATTTGAAATATAATAATTATCGGTTCAATTTCAAAGAAATATTTTAAAGGGGAGACTTGACCAAGATTTTCAGAGGAGAGTTTACCAAATGCCAACAAGTTTATTACGTGTGTTTTTCTACCTATAAGAAAATTGATTATTATAATGCGCGTGAAAAAATGTTGCTAAATTGATTTATAAAAATTGTGGTTTAAAAATGCAAAGTTCATTATTTAAAGAATATAATTATCATCAACGCGAGTTATAAAATTGTAATAAATGCTATTCATCAATATTAGGTGTAAATTAATTTTTAATAAAAAAAGTTCAGTTAGAATAAAATCGTTCAATTTAATATTCTACCAAAAAATATAAAATTGGTTAAAATCCTATTATAAAAGATTAATGACAGTTTTAATTACAGAACTTATCCCTTGGTGGCTTCTATTATTTTGTACTAATATTGTGTAATTTTAATTAAATATGTACAACATAGAAAAGATAGCCTTTTGGTTTATTCTTTTTCATAAAAAGATAAATAGGCGCGCGCAAGACTACTAGTTTCATGTAAAATTATAATTTTTTACTGATATATTAACTATTACATGTTTTATTAAGAATTTATTTGGTGTGTTTTCAAAAATTAATTACATTGTTTGCAGTAAACACAGCTGATGAAAAATTAATTTTTTGTGGTTGAAGGTTCATAATTTAATCAAAAATCCAAATATTTGTTTACAAAATAACTTTTTTCTTGCAAATTCATAGATATTCGGATTGAAAATGTAACTGTCTTGTAGAAAATTTTTGTATCTGGCTTAAAAATTTAAGAGTTTGTTAGAAAATTAAACTATATGGTTTTGTTGAAAATCAGTATTTCTTAAGAAAAACTTGAAGTACCTTGTTAAAAAAATTTGTTGAATCTGGAACTCTTTTCTTTAAAACTGATTTTTTTTTAATTCATTATTTTAATTCGAAAATTATTTCACTTTCTTTGCTGACAATTTAACTGCTCAAGATTTTGTTCGAAGTTTATATTTTAAATGAATAATGGATCGTTTTTTATAAAAAAATGGATTCTTTGTTATTATAAATCCAAATACTGCGTTGAAAATTAACCTGATTTAGTTTCTGGTTCAAGATTCATAATTTTAGTTAAAAAAGCATATATTTGGTCGTAAATTAATGTTTCGTTGTTACAGAATCATGTACCTTCGCATTTAAAATTTGATTCTGTTGTAGGAAATTGGTGTTTCGGCTTAAAAATTCAATAGTTTGATATATAATTAAACTATTTTGTTTTGTTGAAAAGTAATATTTTTTATGGAATCTTCAGTTACCTCGCTGAAACTTGAAAAATATTTTTAAACATTAATTTTTCATTGAAGATTCATACCTTTGTTTAATAATTATTTTTATTTTTGATTAAAAAATCATTTTTTTACCTTAAAGTTTAATTGTTCTATTTTTGGTATGAAATAGATATTTTTCAGTTTAAAATTTAAAGAGAATTGAACTATTTCGCTATTTTTTTTAGAATTAATTTTCTTTGCTGAAAATGTAACTGCTCCATGCTGTATTTAGAAAAACTAGAATTTTTATTGTTTTCCAGGCAGTTTCGACAAACTTAGTAAGATTTTTTTGTTAAAAAAAAATTGTGAACAGTTTTTTAAGTAGAAAGGAAAAAAAATCACAAGGTCTTTAATTTTCTGGAATTGACATTCTGTATAATTTCAATACGTTTTCCTAATATCACATGCCCATGTGTTTTCGTACATATTAGAGGCAATATTTTTATCTTAAATAGAGTAAGATAAAATTGATAAGGAGTACAAATATTTCGAATTGGTCTAGCTTTTAAAGCAATGAATCGGAATTTCGCAATATTTGGAGAGGCGAAAATAAAGTTAAAAATACTAAACAATCGCGTGTTTTTCGAATTAAACTTTCATATTTCTCACTTCAACTTAAAACTAAATAGATGATTTTGCAAAAAACAAAAATTTCAACGAAACATGTAATAGTAAAAAATAACGTTTTATTTTTAAATAAAAAATAATTTAATTTGAGTAAAAATGACGAATGTTCAACCAAATAGTAAAATATTTAACCAAATAAAATGAAATCCGCACTAAAAATATATCTGCAGACTTTACAGACAAACAAAATTAACTTTAAAGCAAAATAGTTCGATTTTTAACCCGAAAAGTGGATTTTTCAACAAAAACAACTTGAATTTTAGACAATGGAGTTTACTTTGTTGCAAGAGAGATAAATTTTCAACAAATAAAGATGATTTTTTATCGCAAAAAAATTATTTTCAATCAAAAAGCATGAATTTATAACAAAATATATGAATTTTCGACCAACAAATATTTTGTAGACAAATATTTGCATTTTCCACTGATTAATAAAAATTTCAGAACAAAGATGCATTTTTGAAAAAATAATTTAAATTGGAACAAAATAGTTACATTTTTACCATATACTTGATTTGTTAGCCTAAGAAGATCAATTTTCGGCCAAAAAAATTAATTATCTTCGAAGAAGATTATTTTCATTCAAAGAAGACCAATTTTTTACCTAAAAACGAATTTGTCAGAAATTGAAAAAATTTTTATTCAATTAGTTAAATTTTGTATTGACAAAGATAATTTTTCAACCAAAAAAGGAACAGTTGAATTTGCAGTGAAGAAATTAATTTCGAACAAACAAAAAAAACGAATTATTAACCTGTTGAATTAATTAAAAGAGGCAAAATTTAATCCAATAACTAAATCCTCAACCAAATTAATCAAATTTTATAAAAAAGGTCAATTTTCTATCTTAAAAAATGAATTTTCAAGAAAATAGTTTAGTTCTCTAACAGAAAAATCGAATCTTTTAGAAAACAGTTGACTTTTCAGCCTGAGACGAATTTTTGACCATCAAAATCGTTAAATTTGCAAGCAGATAGTTCAACTTTTAACAAAAAAAATGGTAAGTTTAAACCAGCAAGATTAATTTAAGTCAAAAAAAAAAATTATCAGCGAAATGCATGGATTTTCAACTGAAGAGGCGAATTTCCAAACAAACAGTTTAATTTTTAATTAAAAGGGGATAGGCTTAACCAAAAATGCGAACAGTTCAGTTTCTAGATAAAACTATCAATTTTTAACTAGAAATTAAATAAATTCTTAACAAAATAGTTATATTTTCTACCAAAGAGATAAATCTTTAACAAAGAAACATTAAAATTTAAAAAAAGTATCAGTTTAACTTTGAAATAAGTAGTTGAATTTTTGACTAAAAAGATAACCTTTGAAAAAAATCGTTGCATTTTCAAGAAAAGAATTAATTTTGAATAAGATGACTGTCAAACTCTTAAATTTGAAGCAAAAAGAAAACGTTACAACGAAACTTCATCTTCAATCCGAAAATATATGAATTTTCAACAAATAAGTTAATTGACGACCAAACCGTTCGATTTTTAACTAAAATGATGAATCTTAAACTAAAACATAATTAATTCTTCACAAAGTAGTTTATATTTCAAACAAGTAATTGATTTTTGAAACAAATTTTAATAAAATATTTACTAGTGAATATTTCCTAAAAAAATTTAATTTCAAATTTAAAGAAAAATAGTTGAATTTAACAAAAAATTGGGAATTTTTCACAAAATAGTTGGATCCTAAATAAAAGTTCATTTTTTAACCAAAATAATGGATTTCAAACAACAAGATTAATTTTTTTACTGAAATGGACAAATTAATTTAATTTTATAGAAAATCAAAAGTTTTTACTTTTAAATCATTAAATTTCAAACAATTTTATTCAGATATGATGTAGAGTTGATCGTTTAAAATTTCAAATTATCTAATAAATTTTTATTTAATTTCAAACGCCTTCAATCCAAAAATATCATGAACAATTATCATTGCAATCGCTCTTTTTCGAGGAAATTAGTTTGGCTTATTTTAGTATATTTTAGTAAAAGCGCGTATTAAAAAACATTCTTTTAAGTAAATCTATTTATTTTTAATATACCGCGTTTCAGTTTGATGATCAACCTTTAATTGCAATGAATTTTCGTATTGTTTGGAACAATTAAATTCATTTTCAAGAAAAAAAAACTGTGCAAGATTAGATCTTGTTTAGAAGCAGATTATTTGAATTTATTAGAATAGACAAAAAAAACATATCTAATTTTCTACCTATTTGGAAAATGAGAAAGTTAAGGTAAGGAATCTGAAAGTTTTTCCTAAAAAGATTAATATCGACTAAATAATGGATTTTATCAAAAGTTTTTTAACATGAAAAGTTAAGCTTTTTCACAGCGTAAATGACTACTTGGAATAATTTACTAAGAATTATATAAAATAAAGTTTGTGTTGACTTACCCTAGCTTAGTTTTCCCTACATGTAAGAGGTACTCAGAACAACAAGTACATAAAGAAGAAAAGTGATATTTTAGAGGCGAAGAAAACATTTTTCAGTAAAAGGAATAAAAATAGAAAATTTAGAAAAGATCATAGAAGCTTTAAAATTTTTTAAACATTTTAAATATTTTTCAGTGAGATTTTTATCTTTCCATATTATGTCAATTTTAGATCGAACAGGTTTTAATTTTTAATCATGATCAATCCTGTCGACACCTTTTTTGACGAATATCCTCTGCGTTTAATATTATTTATTTACAATAAATTTTATGACCAAGGATCAGTTAAGAAACTGTCAGTCGTGGAAGCGTTTCAACTGACAGTTTTTGCCAAACTTGACAATTTTTCGGACTTTAGAAACTTAATTTGAAGTTTTATTTGATTTTATATTTATTTTATTTAATAAAAATAAAGAAGACGAGAGAAATAAAAAAGAGAAGGAAGGGGATTTGGTTGGTCGCTTTCTCGTTTATCTTTCCCCATTTTATGTTTTATTAGATTTGTGTAAAATTTGACAACCCCCCCCCCCCTCGTTTTTGTCAAATGTTCACGTTTAAAAACCCCCTGAATCCAAAAAACAGGTTTTTACGAATGTGCCTTTCTGAGTTTGTATGTGTGTCGTTGTGTCTGTAGATTTTTAGTTTGTTCTAAAACGAAGGTCAAGTTTGTTAGCCAGCCATTTTGGATGAAAATTCAAAAAGTGACCGTATTTTGAAAACTTTTGAGACAAATTTCTTTCAAAAATCACATATATTTTTTACGGATATTCATATTATTCAAACAGAAGAACAATTCATCTTCATGATTTTTTTTTATGAAACCAAAATTTACCACAGTTACGGCATTTATAAAATTTCTAAAAACATACGAAAATCAGCATTTTAATCCAAATAACGCACGATATGAAAAAAAGTCAAGAGAAGAAAAATGTTTCTTTTCCAGTGCCCTACAAAATTATTTAAAAAAAAAAGAGTTTTTGGTTTCGGACCTAAAGGAGTGCCTCACTTGGGGAAGAAAAATGAATTTTTTGGTTGAGAATAACGTACAGCTCACAAATCTTCACCGGTTTCAAAAAAGAAAATTGGAAAAAAAGCTAATAAGATTTTTAAGAGAGTTGTGTAGCCTCATTTTTGAATTGGGTTTTCAATTTTTTATAAATAAACAAATATGATGAAAAAATTGCCTTTTTTCTATTCGACGTTCTCGGTGATCGCCAATGACAGGAAAATGGTTGAAATCGCTTAAGTTGCATGAAATAGCATTAGTTAAAGATATTCCAAAATTAGACGATGTACAAAAAAATTTGTTATTAAAAAATTATTTGTCAAAAAATTGTCTACGATTTTACATAAATATATGTTTTGTCAAGTTATGTTGCGAGAAATTGGAATTAAAACAATAATTGTGAAAAAATTTCTGTTCTGATTATAATTGTTTATAATATAAACAAATTCAATGTACAAATGCAGTAATCAGGAATTTTTCGACAGAAATATTCGTTTTGCTCTGGGTCAATTTCTTGAATTTGGAAGTTTATGATAATTTTAGAAAAATTCATGATTTCTTGATTAATCTTATGATTTTCTAATCAAATTTAATAAAGAAATGCATTATTCGGGCGTTTGTCGACAGATATATTTTTTTTGATTGGCAGTCTTTTCAGATGGGAACTTCATGACAATTTCAGCAAAATTTATGTTTTTTCGATCAATTTTATGATTTCTTTAAAACAAATACATTATTGGGGCAACTGTCGACGAAAAATTCTTTTTTGTTTCGATATCTGGCTTTTAATTGGGATCTTCTTAATACATTCGGCAAGCTTCATGATGAGTTGACAAATTATATGATTTATCAAAATAAATTTAATAAACAAATGCACTATTCGGGTATTCGTGGACGGAACAAATCGTTTTTTTCGATTTCAGTCTTCTTAATTGAGAAGTTAATGATTATTTCAGCGAAATTCATAATTGGTTGATAAATTTTATATTAAAAAAAAAATAATAAACAAATGCATTATTCAAGCATCTGTCGATGGAAAATTTATTTCTTTCGATATCCTAATTAAAACTGTTCACATAGAAAAAAAACGAATTTTTCTGTAGACAAATGCCTGATTAATGCATTTGTTTCTGAAATTTGTTAAAAAAAAAATAATAAAATTGATCAACTTATTATGAATGTTACTAAAATTCCCATCAAGTTCCCATATGAAAAGACTGGCATTTAAAATACCGAATTCTTCTTTCTACAAAGAAAAAGGTATGATCATAGAAAATCATAGAAAACTTTCTTTTCAACAAATAATTTGTTCATAAAAGATTGTGTTGTTTAATATATAATATTGAAACATGTTTAGCTAATATTAGTTTATGAAACTTGTGAGATTTCAACACTGTTCCTGTTGATAATGAGCACTGTGAACGTCAAATAGATAAAATGGCCATTTTTTCGTCTTATTTGCTTATGTATAAAAATTGAAAACCTAATTGAAAAATCAGGCGCGCTCAAACTTCCGAGCGAAGCAAGCCGCATGAGAATGTGCCCGTGAACCGGACGTACTTTTTAAAATGGAAATAGGAGCATTTTATGGTGGTTGTCCAAATTAGGTCGCTTGATTTTTTGTTTTATTTTCATGAATTCTATACATTAACTTGATTATTGGACGTTAAATTGGATTTTTAATTTGAATTGAATCAAATTTTAATTTCTCAAATTTTTATATTATTTTACATTCCTCAGGCAATGTGTTTTCAAATATCAAATCAAAATACAGTACACTTTTGTAATTTTATATTAATACAAGTACTAATTAGCTGACGTTTACAATATCAAAACACAATTATACGATTCTCTACGTTTCTTAAAGATAATCTAGTACAAAAACCATGTCAAAACAGAATAATACGTATTTTTTATGAATCAGAATATAACTTGATATTTTTATCGTGCATTGTAAAAAGAGCAATAAATTTCAAAAGATATTTTGCAGTGGAAAATAAAAATTTGACGCAATAGAATATATTTAAAATGCTCCCTATTTTATAAAAAGCATATTTTCCTCTTCTAACATTCTTGGTTTGAAATTTGCAAAGAATGTTTTCTGCTTTCTTTCGTAACAGCGCTAGCATCAAAGAATACGTTGATATTAGATTTGTTGAGCCTTCTACGAAGATATTTAGACTAATGATCTGATTCTATAATGGTTTTGGTTTTTCTAGGTTTTCTTCGAAGTTTCTTTGGACTTTTTCTACTAGTCGTGGCTTCCAATTCATCGTCGGAAAAGTTAAAATTCTTGGATTCAATGCTATTAGAATTTAAAGCCTTTAAGGTTTTTAAAGTTAATTTCCTTTCTTCATCTTAGTTCTTAAAAAGGTTCTATATCTTTTGCAGTGACGCTCTTGCCTGGCACCACCTTCATTAATTCTAACGAAAAATCGGAATTTTAGGTAATAACAATTTTATTGATTTTCTAATTGACTTTCTGAGTCGAAATATAGGTCCTTTTTATATTTTTCATGGTGCTGAATGAATTCTTTTTTGGATCTCATTAATACTCGACATTCTTGTTTAATTCTCTTAGGTCTTATTTAGTACAGTTTTAATCCTCTTTGACTATCTTCAAAATTTTAAGTCCGATTTTAATACTCTAAAAACTCTGCAAAAATTTACAATTCTATTTAGAAGTATCAAATGTAAAATTATTAAAAATAATATAAAAAATTAACTAAAATATTATTGAATAACTATTTTAAAATCTTTAAAATTATTACTATTTATAACGTAATAAAGTGTCCATTTATTTAGATTTGCTGCATATCATAATGTGAGAATATTCATTCGAGTTCTTTTTGGTTGATAAACAATCTGGCATACACTGCATTATCCATGTTCATATAAATATAAACATACATGTATTTACAATATGTTGCAACAATAATATATACGGCATTTTGACATTTAAATCATTTTTATTGACTTTGAATTACACGAAAATATTCAAAGGGAAAAATAACTATGTATTTGACAATAAAATTAATTTTCTGTAGAAAAATTAATTATCAGAAAAAATAGTTCGAAGCAAGTGGATTTGTTCCTACCTAGCCAAAAATTAATTATTAAATAATCATGTAATAAATTATTGACAATCAATTTATAATAAATTGATAGTTAATTAATTATTAATAAATAATGAATTAATAATGATTAACGTTTTAGCGCGAATTGTTGGGATTAGTTAACAGTAGCGCTCTTATTTTAAAAGATATTTTAAAAAGATTTTTTTCATTTATTTTTTTATGATTCTTTACAATAAACAATTATTGTAACACAAATAAAATTTACAATGTTTTCTACCCAAAGAGCCGATATTTTTTAAAAAATGAATCAATTTTTTACTAAATAATTTTATTTTCAATTTATACAATGGTCACTATAAAGTTTAAACCAAACAGTTCAATCTTCTACTGAACTTTCGAATCTTAAAACCAAAAAGATGAATTTGCTGAAAAACTGTATAGTTGTTAAAATAAAAGTCGACGGTCGGTCAAACCTTGGTCCGAGCATAAGCATACCTTCGGATAAACTTTGGTGCATTGTCACAAAAAGGCCATCAAAGTGCAGTCTCAAATCTACAAAAATGCAAAAGCTTTTTAATTTGTGACACAAGATCATGTTAAGAAATGTCGCAATAAAATTTAATTATTTAAATTTTATATCTAGTAATGTTTTTTAAGTGAATAACTAATTCAATTTAAAATTAGAATTATAGAAATCTTTCTTTAAATTTCAAATCAGGCTTTCGATGTTTTTATAAATAAATAAATATGATAAAAAAAGTCATTTTTTATTTGTTGAATTTCTCTAAGTTTCATAGAGTAAAATTAATTAAAGATGCTGCGATATTACATAATAAACAAGAAAATGCATTAATGAGGCATTTTTCGACCCTTCCAACATTTTGATTAACTTTTTCGTTGTAAAATACCCAAATAATGCATGTATTTATTTAATTTGTTTAAAAGATCATGGAATGTATCAAATAATTATGAATTTTCCTGAAATTATCATGAAGTTCCCAATTAAAAGGACTGACATAAGAAAAAAGAATTTTTTCATCCATAGATGCCCGAATGATGCGTTTGTTTGTTAAATTTGTTTTAAAAAATCATAAAATATATCAACTAATCATAAATTTTACTGAATTTATCATGAACATCCCAGTGAAAAAGCCTGAAATTGAAAAAAAAAAGAATTTTTCCGTTAACAAAATTCCTCAATTATGCATTTGTTTATTAAAACTGCTTATAAAAACTACATTTTTTCATTAGATCTGTTTTAAAAAATCATTCAATTTATCAAACAATTATAAATATTGCTTAAATTGTCATGAAGTTCCCAATTGGAAGGACTGGCATTGAAAAAAAAAGAATATTACTGCCGATAAATGCCCGAATAATGCATTTTTAATTAACTATGTTTTTAAAAAATTATAAAATTTATCAACAAATCATGGATTTTTCTGAAATTATTATAAAATTCCTTATTAAAATCACTGACATAAGGATAAAAAATTCTATGGAAAAATTCCTGGCCAATGCATTTCTTTATTAAATTTGTTGTAATTTCAACAATAAAAATCTCAACAAAAATTTTAATCATCGTGTTTTTATCAAAATTTCTCGCAATATAACTTAAGAAACGTAAAATTATGGGAAATCTCACAAAAAATTCTTTCAACATATAATTTTTTTACAATTAAAAATTTTTTTTATCATATAATATTGTAACATTTTCCAATAATGTTACTCTATAAAAATTAGAGCAATTTTAACAATAATTCTGTTATTGAGGAGCATCGGGAGCGTCAAACAATTTAGCGGAGTTTTTGTAACCACACTTCAAGTGCTTCGATAGCGATGTGGTCAGAGTGCGCGGTAAAATACCCCAGTTTAAGTAGCTTAGGCAGGGTGTCGTCAATCCTGGGCGAGTGGGATTTTTTAAAGCGTGAAAGCGTGCGATTAAATGTGTGAGTAACTGTACGAATAATATATTTTATAATGATAAAAATGAAAATTATATAATAATAATGTCAAAAAATAACTTTTTTTTTAAATTATTGTTTTTAATAATTCAATTTAAATAATTAATGTAATTAAATTTAAAAATTTTTAAATTGTATAAATTAATATTTTCTAATTATTTACGTCGAAGGTTAGGCCGGCATCATCTTAATAGATGGCGCATATATGGGACCAAATGTCGGGCTGACGTGGAGAAGCCAAAGGCGGTTGACCGTTATCGTTTACCTGGTGTAGAGAATAGAGAATCTATGAGAATCAAATAAGTATTTCATTAAGTCCGTTTTAAGACCTCCAAAATGCAAAAATTGAAATTTGTGCACATTTTGAATAGTTAGGTGTACTTACATCATATTGAATTAATCCTCATCAGATCCTCTTAAGGTCTCCGATGCTAGAGAATTTAAGAGAATAAAAAGAGGAGTTATATTTCGACTCGTGTTAGTAGGGACAAACAAATGAAAATCTTTAAAACGTCCTGGGGATGTTCCTAGGACGTCCAATGTCAGTCCTTACAACGTCTCTAAAATGTATAATGTCGTAAAGATTCCTAAAGATGTTTTGAAGACATAAGACGTTCTCGGGACATCTTTCGTACTTAATATAAAAACCCTTATAAGAACACCCCTAAGATGTCCAAAAGGCATGTTCTAAAAGACGTCTTAGGGATGTCCCGAAAATGTCTGTGGAACATCCTTAATTTTTGGCTAACTGGCGTTCGAAGAGTATATCTGGGCAAATAGTGGGCTCTCCATTTTGGAAACTTTTTTTTACGTGCAGAAACATCTTCAGAACGCCATTCCTGACGATCGGTATAATTCCATGCGCCTTGAATTCTGATTGAATGTTGAGTCATTTTATTCCCAACTCGTTCAATAGCACTTTTTAGCAGTTTTTGCAAAACTGATTTTGGAAATACCTGCATTTCTTATTTTGAAAATCAGTTAAAACTCTTCCCAAATTTTTTCCAGTGATCTAAACACGCAGACATCTAATGGTTCAGTCAAATGCATTCAATTTGGCAGCAGCAATAAAAAGAAAATATTATTCAAATGAAATTTTTTTGGAAAAAAGAAATTCTTTTTCCCTCCGCTGGAAATAGATACGCAGAACTTTCGATTTCCGATTAGGTGCTTTTCCCTTAAGCTACTATTCCCCAAGAAAATATTATTTTTCTGAAGAAAAACATCGCATTTTGAAATACAGAGTCAAGGGTGCGCCACTTTTTCCCACAGGCGCAACTTTACCCCATTTTACGATATTCTGAAGGATTAAAAAAATCTTAGTGTATTTCTAAAACTTACAAGAAATGTTTAAGAGCTTTGAAAATTGTAACGAAATTTTAAAGTTTTCAAGAGATTTGTAATATTTTCTAGTGATTTAAAAGTTTTTAAATAATTTGTAATAGATTTAAATAAATCAAAGGGTTTGCAGAGAATACAAGGGTATTTTTAAAACATTAAAGGCATTTTTTAGGATCTTCAAAAAGTTATAAGGGATTTTTAGAGATTTTAAAGCTTTTAAAATATTTTAGGGTATTTTTAAGATTAGAAAGAATTTTTAATGAATTTCAATTCTTTGAAGATATTACAAAAAATCTGACAGATTTTAGGGTATTTTTACAAGTACCAATACATTTTCAAGAGCTTTAAAAGTTTCAAGAGATTTCAAAGAATAGAAAATATTTTCAGTACTTTTTAAAGATTCTGAAGAATTTTCAATAAAATTCAATAACTTGACGAGAAGACAATGACTATTAGCGTATTTTTAAAGCAGTTAACGAATGTTCAATATCTTTAAAAATTTAAAGGGGTTTCAGAATATTTGAAGTATTTTTTAGTATTTTAAAAAACTTTTAAGTATTTTTTTATAGTTGCCAATTATGTTATGGTATTCCAAATTATTTACAATATATTAGAGTATTTTTAAACATTTAAAAAAATTCTCAAAGAAGGAATTTTCTTATTTTTCAATTATTTGAAGGAAGCTTAAAGGGTTTGAGGGTATTTCAAATGTTTCTAGAGAACTGCTAAGAAAGATCAATAGTTTAAAGGTACCCTAAAGGATGTTACACATTTTATGTTATTTTGAAAACTTTCAAGGAATTTTTAAAAAATTGCGATAATTTCAAGGATTTTAAAGAGATTTCAAAGCATTTTGTAATATTTCTGAGTATTTCAAAAGGTTCCATAGAATTATTATTTTTTTTTACAAGGAATTTTCACAAGTTTTAAAATGTTAGAAAATATACCATGAGACTTAAAATTTTTTTAAATATTTTAGAGTATTTTAAAAGATTTTAAGTAATTCCTAATAGATCATAATAATTTTTTGGTATCCTCAAAACATTTTAATTATTTTAGGACATTGGAAAAAAAAATCCCAAGATTTGTTAATAGGATTTTAAATATTTCAAAGAATTTGTAATGTATTTAATAACTTCCAGGTATTGCAAAAGATTTGCAAGATGCAGGAATTTAAAAAAAAAATACAAATAATTCGAAACATTTTAGAATATTTCTGAAACTTTCAAGTTTCAGGATATTTTTTAAACATCCAGGAACTTTTCCAGGCCCTTAAAAATTTTTAAGCGATTGGGAAGAGTTAAAAATATTGACACTATTTTAGAGTATTTTTAAACATTGCACAAATTTTTTCAATTAAATTATTAATTTCTACGTATTCCAAAGGATTTGAATGATTTCAGAGTATTTTTTCAAATTAAAAATAATTTTAAAGTTTTTAGAATATTCAATAAATTCCGAAGGAATTTTGGAGAACTACATATAACGTTTCAAGGAATTTCGAAAGACTTTAAATTATTTGAAATATTTTAGGGTATTTCAAGATAAAACAAGGAATTTTTAATATATTTGAATACTTTAAAGGCATTTCGAATATTTAAAAACATAGAGTATTTTTGACAAATTGTAAGACATTTTCAAAAGTAGCAAAAAGTTTCTTTCGTATTTGAAAAGATTTTGAAGGATTTACAAATATTTTTATGTATTTTTAAATATTCTGAAGAATTTTTATTAGATATCAATAATTTGAAGGGATTTCAAAAATTTCTAGGGTACTTTTATAACATCCAAGAGATTTTCAAAATCCTGACAAATTTTTAAGCGATTTCGAAAGAGTTCAAAATATTACCAATATTTGAGGGTATTTTTAAACATTTAAAATAAATATTTAAATGATTTATTAATTTCAAGGCATTGTAAAGAATTTAAAATATTTTAGGATGATTTTAAAAATTAAAAATAATTAAAAAGATTTTAGAATATTCATAAAAATTCGAAAGAAATTTTCGAGAACTACTTAAACGTTTCAAGGAATTTTCAAAGAATTTAAATGATTTAATATATTTTAGGGCATTTCAAGGTAAACCAAGGAATTTGTAACAGATTTCAATAATTTTAAAAAATTTCAAATATTTAAAAGGATTGTAGGGTATTTTTGAGAAATTCTAAGACATTTTTAAACACAGAAAAAAGTTTAATCGGTATTTCAAATTTATATGCATATTTGAAACACTCAAGGAATTTTAAACATCTTTATACTGGTTTAAGGGAATTCAAAAGTATTTAAAATATACAAAATAGTTTAGGGTAGTTTAAAGTAATTTAACCAATTTTTTCTGAATTTTTATAATTTTAGGGTATTTCGAAATATTCAAAAGGTTTTAGTATATCTTGAAAAATTACCAGAAATTTCCAAGAGCTTCAAAAAGTTCGTAGAGATTTCAAAAAGTTGCAAAGTATTTGAAATATTTAAGAATATTTTAAAAGATTTTAGGGAATTTCGAAATACTTTTAGTTTAAAAAATCATCTTATGGTTTGAACTCTTTTGGTGGACATTTTTTTAAGATTCATTATTTTAATAGAAGCTTCATATCTTTGATTTTAATTTTTAATTTCTTGTTGCAAATTTTTGGTTGAAAAATCTATAATCTATAATTTAAAAATTTATTTATTTTATGGCAAATACTTTGCTTTCGATCAAAATTTATTTCTAATCCGAAAATTTCATTTTTGTTTATGAATTTATTCAATGCAAGTTAAAAATTTATGTATTTTTTTTTTAAACTGCGTGTTTCTGATTAGAAAATTAAACTTGTTAGTTTAAAATTCAATATATAATTCAATTTCAAATTTTAGGAACTTAAAGTGTTTCATACTTAATTCTACATGGTATTTACATTTAATTTATTTAACAGAATTTAGTCCTTCATTGTTACCCTATTTTCGTGATATATCATCCTCTTTCTAGGATTTCAAAAAATGTTGGATTACTTTTATTTTTATTGGGGGGGGGGGGGGGGGTAAAAATAAAAAAAAATTACATTTTTTGGAAAAAATATCATACTTCTCCTCTACTGAGAGACGAATTACAGAACTTGTCAGTCGGGTGCTTTTCAAATTAAGCTATTAGAGAGATCGAAAGAAAGGAATCTGTATTATCAACTGAAGTAGTTACCATCGGTCAATGTAGACGTCATTCCACAATCTGTGAAAATAGAATTAAAAAGTCTAAATCAAGTTGTCTCTTCAAATAACAGAAAAGACTAAACGTCACTTCTGATTAGATGTCACATAAATTTTATTAATTAAAAAATTTAATTTTCATGAAAAAGCCCTTCTTACTTTGCTCTACTGGAAATATTATTTTTATTATTTTTCATCTGCTCAGAAATGACGTTAAGTATTTTATGTTATTTAAAGAGTTAACTTGATCGATCGTTTTGATTTATATTTTTATAGATTGTGGAATAACACCTACACTTATCGATAATAACTACCTCTGATGATATTACAGATTTCTTTGAATTACTCGTATGATTTTTGAAATCTAGATTCAACGGATCGTATATAATAGCGTTCAGAATTTGAGTCAACACTGAACACACGGGAAATCTAATAAAGCTGAGCCAACAAACTCTCTTGCAGACTCCTTTTAACTCTGAATTACTTATTCACTAGGACGCTGAAAGCGAATTCTCGGTTTTTCTTTTGTTTTTTGGTCTATTATTCCGGCATATATCCCGGGGAAACGATTTTTCCCGCGGTTCATTCACTGTGGTATATAGTGGAAATTTAATGCAGAGAATATAAGACGCCTTTTCACAATAATAAACGGACGGTACGTGCTATTGTAAATGCATCATAAACTTGGCAGTAAACAAATATAAGCGCCGGCTGTCATCTCTCGACTGTATTACTAGTGCCACAAATAAAGCCAGGAGACTAACGCTCGATCGTAACTTTATGATCTCACGCTCCTTTTCTCTGAGATTGCTTTAACTTTTTTCATTTTTTTTTTCAATTGTCATTGGTCTGCTCTACACCGCCGAGCGGACTCGTGGGACTGAATGGGGCGCGAAACATTCGCCTCAGAAAGAGAGTGAGAGAAGGGCTTCCAACTTATAAAATTAATGCACTCCGATTGATCATTTACGACTCCAGTCAGTAATCAATTAAATTAATAAATTATTCAAACTTAATAAAAAAATTTTAACTTAGAATCTACAGTTTGTGTGCATTATTATTATTATTATTATTATTATTATTA
>NC_046663.1:35347776-35357759 GCF_010883055.1 Belonocnema kinseyi | reverse complement strand
ATTGGAGAAATATAAAATGTAGATCCAGAAAAAAGAATAAAAAAAAAGACCAAAAAGACTAATTTTCAAGAAATATTCATATCCGAATCACAGCCAAAAACATGTATTTTCGATAAAACAGTTGAATTTTCAACAATATAGATAGATTTTCACTTGAGATGCAAATGTCAAGCAACCAAAAGAGATTAGTTTTCAATCAGAAATTTGTACCACCAATGAAAAAAAAAAATTGAATTTTCCACCGAATAAAAAGAATTTTTAAACGAGAAGGATGAATGTTGACCAAATTGTCGAAATTTGAAGAAAATGATTCAGTTTTGAGTCAGGCAGTATAATTTTTGACAAAAAAAAAGAACCATTAACAACAAATTTCATTGTGGGCGTCGCGACTAGAAAGAATAAGTATGCACACATATTCATATACACACACAAAAATCCACATGTGCACATACATACATACACATACATATATATATATATATACATACATATACATATATATACATACACATATACAAATATGCATACCCATATGCACCCCCTCTTGTGTGTTTATTTTAGGCCTGTATCTTTGAATTTACAATAAAAAGCGATCCCCCCCCCCGGCCCGGTTCAAAATCTCGGCGTTATTTTTAGTTTGTAGGTTTAAATTTCCTTTGTTTTCTTTCTTTTATCGTGAAATTATAATGAATTGCTATGAATTACTTATCTTTGAGTACGTTTCCGGATTTCCCAGTAACAAGCAATATAGACCAAACAAATTTTAAAACATGAAAATTTTTCAATAATATATTTCTGGTTATTTTAAATATTATTTACAGAATATGCAGTTGATTAATTATTATTATTATTATTATTATTATTATTATTATTTATTAATATCGACATAATGGAATTTTTCTAAGTTGAAATGTCATTGTTTATAATAAAAAAGAAAAATAACTTTGTTTAACATTTTAAACTTCGCGCGATACTAATTAGATGCCGAATGCGACGCATGCGCAGTTAAGTAACTAGCTCTTGTTGGAATCCCTACACAATTGGTATTTTGCATTTTGATTGTACTACTTGATTCTGAAATTCATTTAATGAAAATTTGTCCTTCATGTATTTCTGTAATGAATTTATTATTAATACAGAATCAAAGTTTCAATAACAAAATCAATTGTATCGCATATTTTATATTCAAAGTCTAAAGACATTACAATTTTCTGCATACTGCAATCCATTTCTTGTCAATAGATTGGATAATTCTAACTCTACATCGAATCGAAAAACCTTAAGTTCTTAAATGATAATTGAAAACAAAAGTACTTGATAAATTTCATCATATAATAATATTTGACTCATCTAATGTTAAATATACTAATTTTACCTGAAATAATTAAATTAATTATTAATTTATTTGAGGTTAGGTTTCAGTGAGCCCGCAGAGTGTTTCGCGATATACTGGTTAGTGTTTCGTGCCTCCGAACACGTGGCTTACTCGCCTTATGCATTTTTAATCATTGATAGAATATTATAAATGAGTAGTATGAATACAAATTTCACTGCACTGTCAGTAAACATCAAGCAGCACTAGTTCTGCGAGCGCATCGAGATGGCGTTTCAGTTAGAAATTAGTCGGGCCCAGGTAGGGGCCACAGAGTTCTACCGATCATGGCCATATCGGGAAATTCGATCGGGGCCAGATCGGTATTACGTTTGAAATCGAGCGATTCCTGCACGGACATTAATTTTTTTCAATTAATTACACAACTTTCACATCCTATCTGTCGCAAACTTCTAAGTCGTTAAATATTAAAAGATTTTGCCCTAATTTGGAAGTTTTATTCGGAATTCGAACAAAATTGGAGGGTGCAAGCAGATAAATTCAAAAAGCGAAAAATAAGAGCCAACCTAGTGTGGCAGCCGTGGTCATAGTTCAGAGTTTCATAAAACCAAAAACATTAAAACTTTCACTATTTTTAATATTAATAAAAAGTTTCGTCTTAGAAGAGGTCAAGAAAAGGCGCTCGCCTAATGAAACTCTTATCTGAGTGAAGGTCTCTCCACACAATATAAAAATTTCTAAAGTTTCTCAGCTTAACGATTTTTATTAAAGTTTGAAAAGTTCCTTTATCCTCGAGGAATGTCTGGAGGGTCCATGAATTTGATATAACCATTTTTGCATATAAATTACGCATTGCTGTATTTTTACTCGGTTAAAGAGTTAAGTTAGTACAGTTACTTGAGTTAGTGCAGTTGGTAAAGTTATAACGAATTATTTGTCTTGGGGTAGTCGAGCCGTATCATTGCAGCTATGCCAGGCTAGTGTAGGCTACGCTAGGCTAGGCTAGGTTAGGCAAGGCTAGGGGACGTGAATTCACGATGACTTTGATTCGTATCGTGATCTCCGATTTGCGCTTGCAGTGCAGTTGAATACACTCGGGGCATTGCAGAGGCTAACTAGCAACGCAAGCACGCGAAACGCTTTGATTACGCTTGATTACTTCATTAAAGCGGTTTAAAGCCCATCACTGCGGTGCTCGGGATTCTCATTTCTTAAAAAGTTGTTTCTCCTATCGCCTACATCCTCTCCAATCTCGTTATACATATGACTCGTTCTCTGGAAACGACCATTTTAGAGAAAAATTAAAAAAAATTAATTTCTTTATTTAGGGAAAGTAGGAACTGAATAATGGCAATCCTCGGAATTACTTTAGAAATTAAAAATAGTCTAAATAGTGTTACAAATTTGAAAAAGAATATCGTTATAGGTCGTCCGAATTTAAAAGTGTAAAGTCTACAATCAAGAAGTTCGTTTTTTTTCAAAATAAATTTTTTTAACCAGAAATTTATCTTTTCAATCTTTAGTTGACAATTGATATTTTCTCTTTGAAAATTCAAATATTTGGTTCAAAATGTAATAAAAATAATAATAATGTATTTTATGTAATTAATTATTAAAAATTATGTGATAATGTAAATATAATAATGTTACTTTTTGAAAATTCGTCATTTTTGCTGAAGAATTCATATTCTTAACTAAAAATTCATAAATTTACTGAAAAATTCTTCTTAAGTTAAAAAGTGAACTATTTGATTGAAAACTCGTTCCTTTTTTTCAGTTAAGCAATCATTTATTTGATTAGAAATTTACCATTTCAATTTTTCGTTGAAAAACACTATTTTCTATTTGAAAATTCAACTCTTCAGTTCAAAATGCATGAACTTTCTTAAAAATTCAGCTTTTTTTTGGGAAAAATTAATCTTCTTAATTAAAAATTCATCCTCTTTCGTTAAAAGTTAATCTTTTTGGTTGAAAATTATTCTGTTTTGCGTCAGGATTTAATTTAATTATGGAAACTTTATATATTTTTTTGATCTTTTTTTATTCATAATTTGAAAACCTTTTTAATTTGAAGTTGAACTTCTTTGTTGAAAATTAATTTTTTGGCTGAAGATTCATCACTTGAATCAAAAATTCATGTCTTTGGTCGAAAAATGAAATACCTTGTTCAAATTTGTTTTTTTCTTTGGCTTAACATTTTTTTACTGATAATTTAACTATTCCAAAGGAAATTTTAACTACTTCGTTGAATTTTTTTTTTTTAAATCAATTTTTTAAATCGAAAATGTAATTATTTCAATTGAATATTTCATCATTTCAGTTAGTAATTCACCTTGTTGGATCAAAATTATTTTATCAACTAAAAATTTATTTATCAAATTTTTCGTTGAAAAATGATTTTTTTTATTTGAAAATGTTGGTTATTTAATAGAAATAAATCTTTTTCGTTTTAAAGTAAATTATTTCATTTCAAAAATGACCATTTTAGTTGAAAATAAATCACTCCAGATGCCAATGTACATTTTTTCATATAAAAATAATTTTTGAACTAAATATTTCATTTGTGGTTGAAAAATGCTGTTTTTTTACTTTCAAATTCAACTATACAACTGAAAATTTGTCTTCATCACTCAAAAATTCAGCTAAATGATAGAAGTTGCCTCTTTGGTTTAAAATTCATTATCAAATTCATAACTGTAGTTGAAAACTTTCCTTTTTTTTTTAATTAATTTTATTTTTCAGATGCAAATTTGATTATTCAATTCATGGTTGGAAACTGATCTATTTAGGTCAAACTTTAACTATATGGTTTAAAATTTGTCTTTTTTTTTAATTTAAAAACTTTATTGAAAATTCAAGTATTTCTGTTAAATATTCATCATTTTAGTAGGAAATTCTATTTTTTAGATGAAAGTGAATTCGTCTTTAGGGTGTGAAAATGGTCTATTCCACTTGAAGATTTATAATTTATTTAAAAATGTATCACTTCGGTTTTTTCGTTTAAAAATCATATTTTTAGTGCAAAATTAATCTTTTTGGTTGAAAATTCCACTATTCAGTTAAGAAATTATCCTTCTTGTTGAAGATGCAATAGTTTTATTTGAAGAGTTATAGGATTGTTCAGAGTTTTAATTTAGTTTAATATAGTAACTACTTTAATTTTACCTATTTATTTATTTTAGTATTATTTAATCATTTAAATAATCAATCATATTATTATGAATAAAAATATTTTGTTAAATGATTTATCAGATCTTTTGAAATTAAACATTATCTGAATCACTAGAAACTAAAAAATACATTATTCATGATACCTGGAAAGAATCCTTTAAAATGCTTTAAAATCCCTTAAAATTTTTCAAAGATTTTAAAAATTCCTTGTAAGTTTAAAAAACATCTTTAAATATTACTAATCCTTTAAAATACCTTTAAATTCTGAAAATGTATTCAAAATTTCTTTAAAAGTTTTTAAATACAATAAAGTATTTTAAATCCTTCAAAATCTTTTTGGATTTCGTAAAACCCAGTGAGTTTTTTGAAAATACCTTGTGATATTTTATACTAAAATAAAATATTTAAAATTCTTCGAAATCTTTTAAAATCCCTCGAAACTTTTTTAAGCCTATTCAAATTTTTGGAATTTCATAAAATGCTTAAAAATTCTTAACATCATTTAAAATCGCTTGAAATTATTGAAATCTATTATAAATTTCTTCATGTCTTGAAAATTCATTTTTATAGATTTTAAAGAAATTGAAAGAAAATTTTGAAATCAGTATCGAGTCTTGCAATTTTGTGCTTAAAAATTCCTGATTTTTCCCTGGGTTCGATACGAGGAGCTTAAAACGATCTACAAATCAAACAATAAAAAAGTAATTGCTCTTAAACCAAGTTGAGATTCATTAAATTCGTCATGTAATTCAACTTTTTATGATGATATCATTAAATTTATAATACATTCATTAGAGATATAAAAGGTATAAGAAGATTTTATGGATTCTTTCCTGACTTAAATAATCTAATTAAGTACTTTTAATCTAAAATTTAAAAAAATTTTATTTAGTGTAATTAATTATGTAATATACTTTCAGCTATACGCAAGATTGTAGTATTTCATTTATAATTAAAAGTGACAACAATGTTGTCACATTTAGAAATATTTGACTGTTGATTTTATGTTTACAGCCATGAGTAAAATAATTAAAACGTTACATTCTCAGATTTCGAATTTTAAAGTGCAAATGTTAGAATGCTAATTATTCCATTTTTAAACATTCAAATTTGTGAGTAAAAGTGTTGAATTTTTATGTATAAATAACAATCGAATAATTATTAATATGAAACGACCCGAAATAAAAATATTTTCCATTCTTATTTGAAAGTTTTCAGTTTAAAGAGCATAGCCTTTAAATTTTCCATTCATTATACATTTCTTGAAATGATGTAAATTTTAACATTTATAAATATATTGAATCATTCTTCAATTTAGAGTATTGAATTTAATGGCGAGGATTTTTTAATCAGAAATTTTTAAATTACAAAAGATACAATTTGTATAGTCTCATCGGCATTTAATTTAATGACATATTGACGAAATTTATAACAATTTACGATTTATTTAAGAAAAATTATATCAAATTTGAAAAAGCTTGATGAAAATTATAGTAAGTAAACATAAGTTAAAAATAATTTAAATAAATAGAAGAAATTTTTTAAATAACTAAAATTGCATTGAATTCATATATGTAAATGGATATGAATATATTTAGAGAATATGAATCTAATAAAATTCATATGAATTAAATAAAAAAACTTACTTATCAAACTAATTCATTGAGCTAATCTCTGTTATTAAACAATATTCCTATTTTTAAATTATATACTTTTCGTACTTGGCTTTATTTTTCTTTTGAAATTTCTATAACTTTTGAGATAAATAAATAAATAATATTTAATGAAAAATATTTGTGTACTTTGTGAATGAAGATATTTTTTCTTATAAAACGATAAACAAATTAACAAAATTATATATGCCACAATTTTCTTCGGTCTTAATAAATAAATCTGGTACTAAACTATTGTAAAAAGGATTCATTTTTCAAAAAGAACCAATTTTATACTCATTATATTTCTATTTTCCTCAAATTAAAAAAAAGTCACTTTATTAAACGAGAAATTAAAAAGTTTAGCAGTAATCTTAAGTGATAGATACAAAAGACAATATTTTTTATTAAACTACTTCATTAAATTTTACTTATATGCCTTTTTAGGTGTAAATCTAAAAGTATAACAAATACTAGATAACAAATTTTGACAGAATAATTTAAATAATTCAAAAATATAACATTTGTAATTAAAAAGTAATCCTATTAAAAAAGCAAAATATATTTTTTTTAATCTGCTAAATCTCTATTCGAATGCTAAATTTGTGTAAATTTATGTTAAAGGTTTTGGCTGTATAAAAAAACGTAGATTGATGCTTTAGAGAAATAGAAAAAGAAAAAACTTATTTAAAAGGTCTGAAATATAGAAATATTGTTAATACTATTATCATGTAGGTGCACTTATTTTTATTATTAAAAGGCAATGTGATAAGTCTGTCAAATGTTTCTTTCTCTTTTTCTGTAACCCGAAAGCACGATTTTAACATTTTTATAAGCAAAAAATAATAATTATAAAACTGATTTACTAACTGAATAATAATTAAATGTATGCTTTAAATTGTATTTATTTAAATGAAATATACTTTTATTAACTTGCTGAGCGATTTTTAAAAAATTGTATTCCATCCTTTATAACAGATTTTTGTATTCGATACTTGTAACAACAAATCATGATTCTTTACGAATAAAATTTTTTTAAATTTAATTACTAAATGATTCGTTTTGAACTAATTTAGTATGAAAAATATTTGACGTTAGCCCCCCCCCCCACTCCACCTTAATTTGATTTAAAAAAATCGAAGCTTATGAAATTTGTGACAAAGTTGTCGACGCAAAGCTTTTAAAACTTTGTTTCATTTTTTTTATTTAACAATTAAAATTCATTTTTAAAAAATTTCAAAGATGCTTTTATTTGGAAAATTATCCAATTTATGCAAAAGTACATATAGTTAGTAGGGAAACTTATCTTAAATGATGTCTATCAATATCAAATAGTTAAAAAAATTATTCAAAATTTTTATAAAAAAAAATAATCTAAAAAATTTAGATTTTTAGTAAAAATGTTATAAAGTTATTTTAGATGATGGTTTTTAAGTGGCGATCTGAAAAAAAGATTAGACATGACTCATAAAAAATAGAGACGATTTGATAATTATTGAAACAAATTGTATAAAGAAATGCATTTTATGTAGATTGGTTTCTTTTTTTTTAAACTGAAAGCAAAATAAATATCTTCCATATAGCTTTTTTATGCGATTCTTTAATTTAAGACATTAAGTGTTATTTTTTTAAACAAAATTAATTAACAAATTCATAATATTGTTATTTTTCAGTAAAAGGAATTCGCTTTTTTTAATCAACTTCAGACCATGTTTCAGTAAATAAATTAAGTTTCTTTTTATACAATAAATGAAACATTCATAGACAATGGGCCTTCACTGTGATATTTTGCCTTTAGAAAACAATTTATAATTTTTATACAAATTTAATAAAAAAATTACTCTAAGGCCTTTTTCTAATGGAAACACCATATGGTCTTTTTTATTAAATCGGCTAAAATTTTTAAATAAGGTCTCTCTGTTATGATGCTGTATTATCAAGCAGGGCATGTTTATTATTTTCACAATTATTTATTAAAATCAGTCGAAATTGTAAACAATGTACAAAAAACTCTCAGTTCTTAATGGAGAGACCTTACTTACAAATTTTATTCGAATAAAAACAAACAAAAAAACAATATGGTAAAGGCCCATTGATTATACATATTTAATTTATTTACGAAAACATGACTAAATTATGCATTTTTTATCACATGTTACGAAAACGATGACTAATTGTTTAGTAATAATACAAAATAATTATACAGAGCTACTAGCAAGACATCAGGAATTTATTTCTAAAGAAACGCAATCCGTAATTGAAAAATAGCAAAACAAATACTTTGTTTATTTAATTTGTTTAAACAAATAGAAATTATTTTTTATAACCATCAATCATAGAAAAAGGCATATTTACCATAACAAAAGTTGATTTAGAAAAAAAATTGTTTTTCACTGAAAAATGACAATAGTATGTATTTGTTCTTAAATCTTGTTTAAATAAATAACACTTATTGTCTGAAATTAAAGAATCGCACAAGAAAACTATAAGAAAAATATTAATTAAACTTTCTGTTAAAAAAAAACGAAACAAATCTATTTGAAAGTGACGAACTTGTTCATTTGTTTATAAAATTTGTTTAAATAATTAACAAATTATTTTTGTTTTTTACGAGCCATAACGAGATTTTTTCTTCAGCTGTCCACTTAAAACACACATATAAAGTAGCTATATATCATTCTTACTAAAAATCTAACTTTTGTTCATTAATTTGAATTTAATAATTGTAAACAATTTTTGAAATATCTGCTACTGATAGACATCATTTAGGACAAGCATCCTCACTAATTCTGTGTACTTTCGCATAAATTGGATAGCTTCCCACAAAATGGCACCTTGGATTTTTTTTATGGAATTTTCATTTCTAAATATAAATAATATAAACAACTTCAATAAAAATATACATTGACAAATTTGTTAGAAATTAATGCATTTGTTCATTAAATTTATTTAAAGAAATCATCAAATTTACTAAATGATTATTAATGTTGCTGAAATTGCCATGAAGTTCTCATCTGAAAAGACTGGTATTAAAAAAAACCGAATTTGGTCATTAACAAATATTTAAATAATGCATTGTTTATAACATTTAAAAAAACATAATATTGATCAACAAATTATTAATTTTGCTTAAATTATCATACCGTTCCTAATTTAATAAAATTTACATAGAAAAAAACGACATTTTCTATCGAAAAATGCCTGTTTACTGCATTTGTATATTAAATTTGTTTAAAATATAAAGAATTAAAATCTTTAAGAAAAAAATTTTTTTAATATATAAAATTATTTCCATTAAAATATCTTGCAATATAACTTGAAAAAAGCGTAAAATTATGGAAAATCGTATAAAACATTTTTTCAATAAATAATTTGTTTCCAACAAAATTGGTTTTTATTTTACAATATTGATACATCTATAACGAATACGTCTCTATACAACTTAGGCAATTAAAATTTTTTTCCTGTTATTGACAAGCACCGGGAACGTCAAATAGAAAAAACGTCATTTTTTCGTCATATTTTTTATTACAAAAAAAAAATTGAAAATGTAATTCAAAAATCATGCACAACAACTGTCTTAGAAATCTTAGCAACTTTTTTTCAAATTTTTTCGTTTAAATCGGTCAATATTTGTGAAGGGACGTTATTTTGAACCTGTGGAATGGCCGGCTTTACACGGACGAGCGGAAGCTTAGCTACACACTCATAGAACTGTTAGGGGAAGCAAAACTTTCACCTCGGAAAGATCGTAAAAGCAAGGTTGCCAACTTCTAAAATTCATTCACTCCCGCTAATCGAAACTGTCAGTAGCGTATATTATCAAA
>NC_046663.1:35312695-35347676 GCF_010883055.1 Belonocnema kinseyi | reverse complement strand
GAGACGCTAGTAGACACATGGGAAAGAAATCGGTTAAGATGGTTCGGACATGTTGAGAGAATGCCAAATGAACGACTAACGAAACAAGCGTATCAAGGTAAATGAAACGGCAGCGTGCCCAGAGGCAGACCGATAAAAGAATAGTTAGAATGTTTAAATAAGACCCTAGTTAGAAGAGACATGAGAAGCCACAGAAGTACGAGATCTTGCATGAAAACATGCATGAACGTAAAAGAAGCTAGAGAAGTATGCCAGGACAGGAAAGTATGGCGGCAAATAGTTAATCAAAAGAGTGTCAGTAGAGTGAACGACGCCTGAAACAAAGACCTTGACTATTATTGGAACCAAGTGGGGAGCCTTACATAACGGCTTCGTGAGGTTCTTCGCTTGGGGTGATTGCTAGAGAGATTGATCAGCAACCTGGGTCGGAGCAGTGTTGCGGAACGAACGTGTTATTTACTTAAATAGCACGAAAATTCTGGATCAATCTGAAAAATCTCTATCCCATCCACACACTACTCCTTTCCCCTGCCGAGTGAGTCACGCCCACCCCGAAAGGGAAATGGCTTAATGGTATAATAATAATAATAATAATAATAATAATAACAGGCTTGAAAAAATAAAATGATCTAATAAATTATAGCTCAATTTTTTGGCGAAAATATAATCTACAACCACCTTCTCGAATTTTTCACGAATGAATGCAATTGACAGAAAATTGACTTCATTTACAGAAAAATGTTAATAATTCGTAAATCATCATAATTTTTTTAGTCTGAAACCTCTTCTTTTCGTGCCGGTACGCTAAAAGGAATGAATGGCTGGTACAATCATATTGCGCATTAGATCAGCCATCGATATGTCTGTTCCACCCATACAGATTGCTGATCTAACCCGCAATATAACTGTATCAGCAATTCATTTCTATCAGTACAGTACTTTAATTTTAACTTAAAATAACTTACTTTGAAATTCAAAATATAAAGGTGCCCCGATCGGGGCCTGATCTGGGCTGGTCTGGCCTCGATCGGGGCCAGATCGAGATTTTTGCCCGGGTAGTCGTACCAAGGAAATAAAAACACCCCTAGATTCCTCTCCGACGAATCTCCGTTTTGTGTAAAGATTTTTGAAATAATTAAGTCAATTTTTATAGTACTGCAATTGTTATAAAGAAAATAATTTTCGGGTTAAAAAATCAACAATACCATTGCATTACCCGCAAAAATATCTCGATGCGGTTTTTTAAAACCATTTTTTCAACAATTACAGCATTTATTGCGTATCGTACTATTCATGGTTGCCTGTGAATATGGAATTCAAAGTTGTTTTTAATTGAAAAAAAAAATATTTTTTATTAATATTTTTGTTTCTTTTTTTAACCATTTTTTTTATAGATTTCAAGGTTGTGTAATTAATTAAATAAAAAAGTAATAGTTGTAGAAAAAAATTAAAACACCTCTAGGTTCAGCTCCGAAAAATCTCGATGCGTTTTTTTTAAATTTTAATTTTCAACAATTGCGTCGCTTTTTATAGTTCTGCAATTGTCATAAACAAAATAATTGTCAGATTGGAAAATGAGCGAAACCATTGCATTGCTCTCAAAAATATCGCTATGCGATTTTTTTAAACAATTGTTTCAACCATTGCAGCTTTTTTTGTTTAGCGTAATTTTGCTGATTGCATGTGGATATGGGTTTGAAAGTTGTGTAATTAATTTAAAAATAAATTAATAATCGTATCAAAAAATTTAAAACACCCCTAGATTGTTCAGAATTCGTCAGAGAATAAGATTCAATCATAAATTTTCAAGATGAATAATTTTTAAACACTCTCATGAGTCTCCAAAGAAAACCCCAAATGTGACAGATTTGAATTTGACGCAATATTGCGGTTTAGTGACGTTTTTTAAAACATAAAAAAATAAATAATCATTAATCGGTAATTTAAGAATACCTAATAATTTTTTTACTTATATTTAATTTTTGAAACAATAATAATTTATTTACATTTTTTTCAGTAACGCGCGAAATGAACATATTTTCTAGACTTTTTAAGTTATTTAATAAATGATAACATAAGTATTTGTTCTAGTATATATACATTTTATCTCACTGAATATTCGAGAAATTTGAATATCTTAAAGTACTAATTTGTTTATAATGAATACACGTGGATGCTTAAACGAATCGAATCTTTATAGTTTAATTTGCTTTTTAATAATGCTTTTTATAGTTTAAACTAATTAAAATTCTGTAAGCAAAATATTTTGGTTTGTTTCTTGATTTAATAAAAAATATAAAATAAAAACATTTCAATATTTGGAAGAATAGCAAAAATAAAATATGTCAACAAAAAAAATTGTTTTTATAATTTAAATTGGTTTAAAAAACTACGAGTATTTGTAATAAACAAATTAGTAATTAAGGATATTCAAATACGTCGAAAATTTAGTGAGATAAAATGTTTCTCCTGCTTTTTTTATGTAATATGTATATATATATATATATATATATATACTGAAATATGAATATATATACAGAAAATTTTTTTCTGAAAAAATCTCAATTGTTCAAATATTATAATATTAGTTAACAAATGACTGTATTTATTAAATTACCAATTAATTATTATTCTTTTTTTTAATTTTTAAAAACCGTCAATAAACCACAATATTGCGTAAAAATTAATATTGGTCACTTATCGGATTCTATTGTGGACCCATAAGAGTGGCTTAAAATTGTTCAACCTCAACATTTATCATCGATTCTTATTCTCTGCCGAAATCTTAACAATATACTGAAACATTTAATTATTTGTAATATGTTACCGGGTTTAAATATTAGATTTACAGAAAGCTGACTTTTTCCCATAACTCAAAAACATTTATACAACAATTTATTATCAATTTAAATTGTCGTTCCAAAGAAACCTGTTAAGTGAAAAACAAACCTAACCAACAGCAATTTCGAAAAGTCCAGGAAATATATTGTTCAGTAAAACATCAGGGAATTGAAAAAAATGGTAATGGAAGGGGGGACGGATCCTTTATTTAATTACGTAATTTTTGCAAATACGTCAATAAAACAATAACTTATACTAATCGCACAGAAATTCATTATGAATATAAATGTATGCGCCAAAGAAACGCGTTGAGTGAAAACAAACCTAATCAGCAACAATTTTAAAAAGTCCGGGAATTTTATTGCACAGTGAAAAATCAGAGACTTAAAAGAAAACTTGCGAAAGTCAGGAAATTTTGATAGCTTCCAAAAACTGTGAAGCAGAATAAATTCGTAATTTGAAATTCTTTTCTTTCTATTTTAAAAGAATTTATGTTTAAAATATTACAAGTTCATGATTCTGATCTTTAATTATGAATCTTCAGGGGCAAATATTCAAAGTATTCAAACTGGCAGAATCTGGCCCCGGTCGCGTATTTCAGTCGGGTTCAGACTCGATATGAAACGGCAAATCTGATCAGGGCCAGACTAGGGTATTCACAAGAAAAACCCGATCTGGACCTGACCAGGCGCCTTCTGATTTTTATTTATAAACATATTATTAAAATATTATTTATTTCATAAAAAAGTGAAAAATTCATTGAAAATACTATACTTTTAACTTGTAATACAATAAACGTTATATAAATATTTTGGAAAAAGTGAGCAACACCTGGTATAATTAAACTTTTGAAAATAATAATAAAAACCCAGGAGTGGGAAAGCTAGGACTGGGAAGTTCCTTTCGGAATATAATTCTGGTTCTGAATTCATCTTGTTTGGTAAAATATTATATTATTAGTTTGTGAATTCAATTATTTTCTTCAACGAAAATTCAACTGTTTGTTAAAAATGGATTTGTTGCATTTTCAGTTAAAACTTTAACATATATCAATAAAAATGTCAAGGAAATGGTAGAAAATTCACATATTTTGTTGAAAAGTCGTTTTTTTGAGTAGAAAATAATTTTTTGTTTCTTGAAAATCCGACTTATTGATTGAAAATTTAACGATTTCGTAGAAAATTCATTTTATTTGTTAAAAAGTCGTCTTCCTGAGTAGAAAATTATTCTTGCTTGTTGAGGGTTTGACATCTTTGTTAATAATTCAACTACCTTTATTAAGATGTTTCTTAAACATTCAACTTTTTAGCTTAAAAACTCTAGTCTTCTGTTGAAAATGCATCTTTCATGGTAGAGAAGTCAAATTTTTTGATTGAACTAAACTTTTTTTATGAAAATTCAACTTCTTTATAAATTTTTTTTCTTTAAAATTATAATATTTGATTGAATTTTAACCTATTTTGTTTAAAAATTCGATAATTTGATTAAAAATGTATCTTCGTATTTTTGGCTTAAAATTTTTATTAAAATATAAAATAAAATTAAAAGATTAAATAAAATATAAAAAAATAAAAATTTTCAAGAAAATCTTCTAACTGCGATGGTCCCCACTGGGCCTTGCCGACACCACTGATGCTAAATTTCTGACAAATAATCGTAAAATTCAGTTTTTATAATAGTTTCATGGGTAAACATAAAATACAAAGAACATGCCAAATTACGCGAAAGAGAATTTCAAAGAAAATTTTTTTTAAATCAAAATAAATTTTAAAACTCAAAGTTTTTTGGCAAGTGGAACAAAAAAATAAGAAAGTGAGGTAATAATACAAAAAAGTTACGTAATTAAATTTATACTAACTTAATTGCACATTGAAAAGAAGAGTGAAATCTTTTTAGCTAATTGGTCCTTATTCTGTTTCCCAATTTTCCACCTATTTAACACTGTCACGCAAGGACGAATAACCAATGATCTTTAAAATTTCAACGTTTTTCTCGAAGTTCACTGTAAGAAATCTTAGCGAGCTACCGGCCTGAAAACTTTGTTCGTTCGTTGCCAAACAATCAAACGGCAGCCTAATCGATTATATTCGAGATTAGCGCGGAAATTCAAATTTCAATAAGTATAAACTCTCAGTAGAGTTAAAAAAAATCGCCAGAATCAACAATACTAATTTGATAATTGTATATATTTATTTTTAATTATAATTGTATATATTTATATTCTTTTTATATTAAGAGAAATTCTTGTTTAAACATGCATTTTCGATCGTCAAAGAAATTCAGCGACGACTTCAAGAAATTAAGTCGATATCAGGAGTTTTATTTGGTTAAAAATCATTTCTTTAATATCGCGTAAAATAAAAATTAAGAAGTACTCTTAATACATTAGACATTGATACTCTTTATTATTGAATTTCCTTATTTAGGAAAATAAAACAATTAAGAAGTAATAATTTTATTTTAAATTAAATTTGTTGAAAAAAATAGAGAATGTCACCAAAGAATTAATGGAAATAATGTCACTTTGTAGTCAAATAACATTAACTGACAGAGAAATTTCCCTAATTTAACTTTAGATTAGTCACTAAACTAAAAATTAGTTGAATATTTGCTAATTAGCACAAGAAGTAACTTTAAATTTAAGCAATTATAATTTTTAAACTGACTCTTATGTAAATAGGGTTGCCTTATGTGGCCCCGACCAGGACCACAACATAAGCTATGATCAGGGCCACACTAAGTTAACCCGATTGGGATCATTTTATCACATTTTATTAAGAATCGTTAATACAATATGTATCGAGCTTAATATAAATATTACTATTTACGATTAGCCGTAGAATACGAATCAAAATTTACTCTTTCAAATTCATATTCATAATTCTATTTGATCTGAAAAAGGCACATAAGAATTTTTCTCCTGCCTGCGGAGTGACAGTAAAATATCACTTTATTGTACTGTAAACTGACAGCAAGGAGAAAGAATTGAGTAAGAAAAAAAGTAAAAGAAAAGAGTCAAAAGGATTCGTATTAAAACTATAGTAAACTATAAAGTGGATTTTAGACTTTTAGCGTCGCCCCACCTGCGTGCATAAGCGGTACATTCAAGCCCCATTTTATGGAAAAAGAGCGCTTATTCTGCCTATTTCGGATAAAGTATCGTATGCGCAATGGCATTAAAATTGTTTTATACTCGAATCCAGTTTAACAGTCCATGCCTTCGGTTCAAACGTTAAATTCTGAATCATCGTATAAAGTTTAACTTTACTGCCTAGGTACATAATATAATATTATAGGTTCCCAAAACAATCACATATATGCTTTTCAATTACGTAAAAATAAAAAACTTATAACTGATAGCTAAAAAATTGTGTTGTGAAAGTTTTACGCGCTGATAATTTTTTTCCTCTGTTTCTTTTAATACAAATTGTTTCTAATACATAAAATATGATTTCCACATTTTTATTAGAGAAAGTATTAGATTTGTGTAAAATTTGACCCACAACCCCAAATTTATTTTTGTATGGTGTATAATTTTCTTGTTAACATTAACGAAACACTCACAGTGAAAAAATTCTTCAATAAAACATTGTTTTTATCCCCTCCACTCTCACCTAATATCAACAATCCTTTAAAAATGGATTTTAATATTCGTACATATAGCTTGAACGAACTAATAGTATCAGAAAAAATCAAAACCATGCAAAAAATATTATTGAAACAATCATACTGTTTATAATATTCAAAATATGCTTAAACAATAAGTTAACTACAATTTGTCATTATTGACAACCAAATATTGTCCCTCGAGAGAGCATTTAACGATACCTTTAGATTTTTTCCGGGATTATTAATTCTTTTTAGCTAAATGTTCCAATATATGAAATTCATATTGAAAGGATTTTTCGATTTGAGAGTGGAGGGGATAAAAACAATGTTTAAATTTGAGTTTTTTCATTTAAAAAAACTTATTTACATTCTTTAATATTCCAAGAACAATATCTGGTTATTCATGAGAAATTGTTGTTCAATTATTGTTTAAAAAAATTATAAATATTAA
This sequence comes from Belonocnema kinseyi, assembly GCF_010883055.1. NCBI lineage: Eukaryota > Metazoa > Arthropoda > Insecta > Hymenoptera > Cynipidae > Belonocnema > Belonocnema kinseyi. Next base: position 35,340,775 of record NC_046663.1, on the reverse strand, counting down.
AAACAATAGAATTGTTCAAATAGTGTATCTTTTTGCATGATTCAGAAAGGTCCTAGAGATATGGTGAAGACGCGTATAGAAATCTATATTCAAATGATTGCTGGTATTCAGTGAAAGTGGAGTGGATAAAAACAATGTTTAATTGGTTAATTTTTTACTATGAGTGGCACTGTAAAGTTGAAAATATTATTATGTTTATTCATTTTGTGATTATTTTGATTGATAAAGCTCCTGGTGTCCGTTCATTCAAGTATCTTGTAATGTCCTTAAAAATATTTTCGGACTCTTACATTTGCTTGGTTTGAGTTTTAAAATGTTTATAACAATTTAATTGTTGAAAAATAATTTTTTAAATAATTCAAAAAGCTCCCAAAAATATGGCTGAGACAAATCCATATATGTCTTTGTTTTTTTAAAAGACAGTTACTTTTTCTTAAGGCCATATGATGAGTGGGTCACGTGACTAGATTCCTACCTTACCGCCACTTTTTTTATTTCCCAACTTATTTTCATACGAAACCCCACATCGAGTTAAAAATATGGGATAATAAACAAAAACCACTAAGAATGGTGGGTCTCGTCCTAAATTTTTATAATTATAAAAAAAGTTGTTTGTAGTAAATTTTTTTTCTTTGCTTTTTTCATAATTATTCAAATTTAGGACTAGACCCACCATTTTTAGTGCTTCTTGTTTGTTATCCCAAATTTTCAACTCAATGTGGAGTTTCGTGTGATAATAAGTTGGAAAATAAAAAAAGTGGCGGTAAGGTAGGAATCTGGTCACGTGTCTCACTCATCACATGACCTTAAATAAATTCACGAATTTTCAAATCTATATGTATAGCTAAACTCAGGTTCATTAATTATTTATGTTTTTTAGGTATATTTAATCAAATTTGAATTTAAGCAATTTAAAATGATTTCTATATATTTTAATGGATTCTGACGACAAATTTTTCGCCAAATTTTAAAGGATTAAAAATATTTTAGTTTAGTTTAAAAGATTCGAAAGAATCTTAAAACATTTTGTTTTAAAAATTTATTAAACGCTTAGTATTCGAAAATTAGTAATGGTAAATTTATAAATAGTTTGTTTTCATTATTGTGAAATAAAAATCTATACAAAAATAGTTAGGCGCTCAATCTTGAACTGTTTCCAGTTTGAGTTTGAGAACATTGAAGAGAGTGGTTTCCAATTTTCAATAAAAATAATAATTATAGTAAATGTAAAATCTTTAGCAGGGTAATTTGATTGTGTACCAATATGTATAAAGATTTAATGATTAACAAAGGAATTTATATAGGCAAAAAGATTCTTGATACATGTTAAGAAATTACCCCATTTCGCTATTTTGAGCTCTTTTTGTGCTTTGATCCTTGCAAATATTAAAAATCACTATTGCCTGTAGTTTTGCCAACATTTTTTAGAACACACATAATTGTTAAATAAAAAAACCTGAAAATTTATTTTCTTAGTCTTTTGAGTTTTTTGCACTTTCTTCTTCCTTGTTTGACTATTGTCAAAAGTCGGGGAAAAAATGAAAACTTGCCAATAAGGTTTGCAACCGTAATTCATCCTTAAAATGAGTAGAAAAACATTTAAATATATTCACTATATTTGCAACATTGCTTTTTCCTTTAAATTAGAAAAAATCATTACTGCTGAAACAATTGAAAACCCGGAAAATATGTAAACCCGGAAGATCGATACTAGGTAAGGAAGTAAAAATGTAAAGAGAAAAAAAATCATTTTTCTTTGTGGTTTTGTTAGTTATATAATTTCTGTTCAGTGAATGAATAGGAAGCTCTCTTGTGTGTTTAAGGTTATGGGAACACCTGTCCTAGGACCAAATGGGGTAAAGTGGCGACGATAGTGTACGCCATTGTTGGAATGCCTCTTTTCCTCCTCTACCTCAGCAACATAGGCGACATTCTCGCCCGAAGCTTCAAGTGGACCTATGCCCGTTGTTGTCTCTGCAGGTGTGTATAAAACCTCCTCTTTTCCTCTTTGATACACGACTATAATAACAACACTAGATAACGGGTTAAACCTGAGCTTTTGAACCGTTTAAGCAATAAGAGTTTAGGGGCTTAATTATCTTCCCTCTAATGAAAGAGCTCTTTTAATGAAAACTAATCATGTTTCACCTAAACTTCACCTTTCATATTTTATGATTTTCTCGAATTTTACCTTGAATTTAACCTAATAACTTATTGACAACTAAAGTTTGGTATCTATTTTCATGAAATAATTTTATTGTAGCAAAATTATTACTAGCCTTAAATAGTCAAACACTTTCCAGTGAACTAAAAAATAAACTTTAAAGCAAAATAACATTTAGGAGACAAAACTGGATATACAGTGGTTATATATTTTACAGAACTGATATTACACTTGGAAAAAATTTGAGAAACTGAAATCTTTTTAGGAACAAATGAAGATATTCTGGCATTTGCTGCAAAAAGAAACACAGATATAATAATGAATAAACAAGACTGAATTAGAGAAGCTTTGCACTCTTTTAACAAACATAGTATAGAAGACTCTAGTGAATACTTATTAGAAGACCTTTATGAAAAGAATCAACCTTTAATCCAACTAAAAAAAACCTGAACTTACAATTTTTATAACAGAACTTTAATATAAAATAATTAAACTAAATTACATAATTGTACCTTTCGACTCCTTCAATTGAAGATAAAAATAATTAATACAAGACAAAAAAAAACCTTATAATCTTATGATTTTCCTGCAATGTCCTCTGAGTCCTGTTTTTTCTCTTTCATGCTAAACTTTTAATAATATATCTTAATGCTTACTTAAATCTCTATAAACTCTTGTTGGCAAAACTTATTACCATACCAATGCTGGTTGAGATTTCAAACAAAATATTGATCAAATTAACTTTCCTGATGATTACATAATTGTGCCTCTCGACATGGTTTCAATGTACACAAACCATTCATACAATATGATATTCTAAAATTTTACCTTAAATGTAATTTAATAATTTCCTAACTTCTCAAAACTGGTAACTATTCTGATCAAATAATTTTCCATTAGCAAAAGTTTTATATTCTAGAAATTTCCGAAGAAATCAACAAAAGAATAATAATGAATAAACAAGATTACATTGGAAAAGCTTTGCATCTTTTTTTAAATAAATTTTTGTAGAAGACTTTATAGAAGAATGATTGAAAGACTTTTATAAAAAATTAGACTTTGATCCCACAAAAAAGTATAGGCTAAACTCACAATTATTATAAAAAAATTAAATTATGGAAAAAGCATAAGTTTATACGAATAGGATTCTTTAAATAGTACATCTTGTGAAGAACGTAGGTTTTATGGTTTACATAAACAACATAACACTAATTGTTCTCAAAGACCTGTTATTTTTTATTAGGTTCACCTTTGTATAATAAATATCTGAATGCAAAACTAAATTTCTACAGAAAGTTGTAGGCAAAAATCATAAAAACATTGAGAATAGTTGGGATTTCAAAGAAATTATTAATCAAATTAACGTTCTTGATGATTGCATATTTGTTTCTTTCGAGATAGTTTTAACTACACAAGCATAGTGTAAAAATAATTTTTATAATTTATAAATAAAAGATTTAAAGAAGTGAGACAGATAACTTTTTATAAATAAACCTTATGTTCCTATGATTTTCCTAAACTACATAAAACCAAATTGTCATGCTTACCTTCCCATACTATATGTCAATTCTAAGCTAAATATTTGCAAAAAGTTGTAAGAAAATCTGATTTCATATAACATCAAAGACGGTTGGGATTTCAAACAAAATATTCAGAAAATTAACATTCCTGATGATTACACAATTGTGTCTCAAAACATAGTTTCAATGTACACAAAGATAGCTTACACATTAATTCTAAACTCCATTAGAAGAAAATAAAAATAAATAAAACAATACATCATTGCAAAAAATAATTTATAGGTTTATGGTTTCTCTAAACCCTTTGATAAAATTTTTCATTCAAGGTCTATTATTTTCTGGTTTGATTCTTACCTTGACACAATATACTTAAAGACTCAGGTAAACCTCTACAAAAATTGTAGGGAAAATGTTTTGCTACTTCAAAGATGTTTAAGATTTTAAACAAAATATTGATGAAATTAACATTTTTGATGATTTTACAATAAAATCTCTCAGCATGGTTTATTAATGTGCGGAAAAATAGCTTAAACTTTAATTCTAAATTCCATTATAAAAAAATAGAAAGAGTGAAAACAACATACTTGTTTGGAAAAAAAGACTTTATTTTTCTATTTTTAGCTTAAACTACATCCAACAAATGGTCATATAAGAACTATTATTTCATTGTTTATGCTCTCCTTTGAATAATATATCTCAATGCTAAGATCAATATCTCCCAACATAATATATCTCAATGCTTAGCTGAAAATCTAAAAAATATTGTAGACAAAACTGATTACCACATCAAAGACGGTTAGGATTTTAAACAACATTTTGATAAAATTACCATTCTTGATGGTTAGACAATTGTTTCTCTCGACATAGTATCAATGTATACGAACATTGCTCGGATGGTAATTCTCAACTTCATTAGTAGAAAGTAGAATGAACTAAAGCAACATACCATTTAGAAAATACTTTATAGTTATATGCTTTGCCTAAACTACATTAAACAAATTGACCGCTGACCTATTATTTAATTTGCATACTTACCTTGACACATTATATTCAAATTATCAGCTGAATCTCTATAAAAAAAATAAAAGCGAAAACTGATTACCAATGCAATAGAATAACATTCAAAATAAAAATAAAAAAATAAATAAAATTGAATTACCAATATTTCGGTACTTACACAGTACCCTTATCAAGGCAAGAAACATTTAAATGGTAGAAATTGACAGTTGCCTTCTCATTTTTCTTTCCTCTTTTTTCTTTTTTTCCGCAAGATTAAAATTTTTTCAGATTACAATAGGTATTTTTTTTTGTTTGTTGTGGTCCAAATTGGGCCGTTGGATTCTTATTTTTTTTAACAGGAGTTTGCATCAATCAAAATAATGATAAAATTAACGTTCCTGATGATAACACATTAGTGCCTCCTGAGATGGTTTCAATGTGCGCAAGCATAGCTGAGAAATTAATTCTAAATTCCATCAACAAAAAATGGAAACATCTTTAACAACATGCCTTTTTGAAAAAAATTACCTAATGTTTTTTACGGCTTACCTAACGTTCTTAAGAAATTTTTCCTGTGAAACCTATTATTTAATTTCTATATTTATCTTCTCACAATATAGTTATCTAAACCCTTAGCTAAATCTTTATAAAAATGGTAGGAAAAACTTTTTTCCCCATCAAAGACGGTAGGGATTTCAAACAAAATATTTTAATAAAATTAACGTTCCTCATGATTTCATAATTATGTCTTTCGACATGGTATCAATGTACACAAGCATAGCTTGGAAATTAATTCTAAACTAAATAAAAAATACAAAAATTCACTATTGAATTAGCAAAGGACAACAAAATTATTGTCTTAGACTAACCACTCTCAATAGAAAACAAGAAAACTGTTATCACTTGTTATGGAAAAAGTATTTTATCATATATATTTCATTCTTATTCTGAACAATATATCACATCTTAGGATCATGTAAATATCCGCTTATAATAAAAAAAACTTTTTTTGTAAGAAATATTTAGTAATATTTTGGATACGCTTTTCTGCACCAAGGAATTACATTTCTCGATTCTCAATTTGTTTAAAAGAAATAATTTCTTGATTTAAAATCACATGTGACTATATCAAATGGCAAATTTTTAAACGCAAATTTCTAATTTCTTTCACTAAATAAAAACTTGACTTTAATTAGTTAATATAGATTTAACTAATTGATATAAATATTAATTGACAACAATAATTTTTCAATATCAATAAATATTTGTTAATGGGTTATAATAGTTTCGATACCGATCTGTTTCTTTTTCAAGTTATTGTTCACCAAAGATTGTTAAAGATAGAAAACCCGATATTTGAGCAATATGATTGTACAACTAGTACCATTTATATATTAAGAAAAACAAAGAATCATATTAAATGTTAAAAAACAAAAACACACTTTCCTTATTACAAAGTTGAACATAGTTAAAATACAATTACAAAATTATTTATATTTATTTAGGTAGATATTTTTCCAAAAACAGAAAATTGCGTAAATGAAGAAACATGTAAAAATTACGAAATCTGACAACATTATAGGTAGATTTAACCAAAACGATTCTAAAGAAAGAAGCCTGGAGTATGCAAAAATTGCAGAAGAAATATTTGTTTAATTATTAGAAACAAATATAACGTCCTGGATTATAATCATTTATAATAAATTTAAAAAAATTCTACATTGTTTAAAGAACGCGTAAAGAATTTAAGAAAATTATTAATATGAAAATTTTCTAAGGGATTTTTAGTAGTTTCACACATTCCAAAGCATTTTAAGGTATTTCAATAAATTTCACAAGATTTAAAGAATCTTAATTATTCTCCAAGTACTTGAAGTGATTCAAAATGATTGAAGGGATTTTATAGTATCTCGAATGGTTTTAAAGACTATAGGGGATTTTACAAATTTCAAGGGAATCTAACAGATTTGAGAAGAGTTCAATAGATTTAAAAATACTTCCATATAGGTTTAGAGATTTTAAGAGATTCCAAAATGAAATCCAATTAATTTTTGAATAATTCTAAAGACATTAGAGGCAAACAGAGATTGTTTTTATGCAAAGTTTATTCTATTTAATAATCTATTCAACAACAAATGCTATTTTAAAATTGTTTTAACAATTTTTATTTAAAAAATGCAGATTTTGTTTTCTTTCAAAGAAAAGACTCAATTTTTTACACAATAATCTAAAAATGACTTATTTAACACTCTTTGCTATCATTCTTTCAGAATTGGGAAGAACTATTAATTATTTAAATAAATTTTTTTTAAAGTGGACAGTTTGGCTATTTTTTAACAAATATCGTTAATTTCTGTTCAAGCATCTGTGTTTCTGATGACTTTTCGCTATAATGCTTTGGAAATTTATAAGAATTATTAATTATTGGAAACATTTTTGTTCTTATTTAGATTTTGGCTATTTCCCTGCGAATTGACTTAATTTTGAACTCAGTCAAGAAATTTGTCTGCAATCCTTTGAAAATTTAACAGAATTATTTATGCTTTTTAACAATTTACATAACAAATTTAGAGTTTGGATATTTTTTAAAGAATAGGCTCAAATTATCATGTAATAAAATAAGAATACCATTGCGATGATTTTCGATATCATACTTTCCAAATTAAGAAAAAATCTGAATTATTCAAACAATACCCATCAGAAAAAGTTGCATATAGTTTATATATAATGTGGATAATAGAACGATATTTTTCATTTGTTTTATGAATTTTTCTATATAAATGAAGTGAAAAATCTCAGTGTCTTCCACTATATATAAAAGATATATAACTTTTAACAGGTCAATAATATAATAATTTAGCATTAATCTTTTTTTCAAAAAAATCGCTGATTTATACTTATGCTCAACCCAACTTTCTCCCACGTAGCCAAGAAATCGCCAGACGATTTCATAGACTCTTGTCAGCATCTGGGTATTCTGTCCTAATGTGTAATGAAATACGAAACATTAAATTTATTAAATTTTTAAATGAGTACTCTATAAATATTATATTTGTTTTGATTAAATTTTTTTCTGAAAAAAGATCTACTCATTCGCTCTACTAGGAAACGAACTACAGGACTTCTAACAGCCGATCGGATGCTTTTCCATTAGGCTACTAGAGAAATTGAAAGAAGAATCCTTTTTCAGAAAAACAAGCAATATTTTTCCAGATGTTTCGCATTCAAATTTTTTACAAGAAAAATTTTTGTTTTTGCAAATTCACAAGAAAATAATTAAATTGATTAACTTATTTTCAGACTAGATCGAGCTATGAATTGATACTTTTTTTAATCAAATTTTTTTTGAAAAAAATCGTCTTTTTCTGTTCGCTGGGAATTGCACCGGAAAACTTTCGATTACCGGTCGGGCGTATTTCTGAAAAATGATTCTTCTTTTGTTCGCTCTAGTAGCTTAAGGGAGAAGCATCCGAATGGCAATCGAAATTTCTGTAGCGGAGCCAAGAAAAATATTTTTTTTGACAAAAATTAATTTAAAAAAATTTTAATTCATAGCTCTATCTTGTCTGCAAAGACGTTCATAATTTCTGTTGTCCTCTCGTAATAATACAGATATCTTACAAATATTTTATTTGTAATCTACGTTTCTTAGCGATTCTAGCATAACAACTGGCTTTTATATTCTTCTTAAAATTTAAACTTTTAATGCAATACCTTATAAAAGTAGCAAAACAGTCATCTTTTGAGTTTCTCAAAGATTTTATCATCTTGAAATTTTTTTAAATTGAATGTTTCTTATTTTATTCCTCATTAGTAAAGGAGCCCTTCCCCACTAGCAAGTGTCGGTGATAGCGTTTGGCGATCTCTAAGATACATGAGTGGAAGTTGGTCACTGCCTTTTTAATTATAGTCGAAATTAATAATAATTTTTACAAAAACCACATTTATTGAAACAATGTATATTCCAGTACTTTAATATACCTTAATTTCTTAATTTGTTCTTTAAGTGGCACCTGCGAAGAGTTGGACTGAAACTCTCATAAATTTTAATTTCTCCTTAGATGTCGCAGAAGACCTCGAGGATCTGCTCCTCCGCCTCCTCGAGAACCGGTAGCCAGAAGAAACCACTGGCAAGTAAGTGATGCAATCATATTTGAAATGATTAAGATGATCAGAATTTAATTAAACGATTATACATACAGGGCCTAAAATATTATTATCATTTATATTTTTGGCATCTAATGTAATAATGATTGAAGGAAATTTATGTAAACTATTTTAAATTGCAGCTTTACACCACTTATTATTAAATCTTGAAATTTATACGGGATGTCTACTAACCGGTACAATCGGAAAATAGCCTGGAATTATGCGAGAATACACATTCGAGCTGGAAATCAAATTACAATGTTTAAAAATGTGATATTTTTATTATTTGTAAAAATAAGACAAATAAATTGGAATGTTTATCCTTTTCTATAAAACTTGCAGTCACATGATTAAATTAATTTTTTTAAGTTTCTAAACATTATTGACAAATGAAAAAATTTTAATGTAAACTTTCTCAGAATTTTCAAGATACCTCAAAAAACAAAGTAATGGACACAAATTTAGAATATCCGAATTTACGAAATTTATGTACTAACGGTAACTGTTACAAATATTTATTGATACCGACTGTAAAATTTCTGAAAATTAAAAATGATTTAGGTGTTATTTTCAAGAATTGTCTTCAGAGTTTAAGGATTTTACGATATTTCTAAAATGAATCTGGCAGATTTTAAGAACTTTTTCTATCTTACAAAATGTATATCTTTGTAAATTTTGATTTTGTAGATTTTTACTTCTGAAGGCTTCGATAAAAAAAGTTTAGAAGATTCTCAAGAGTTTTATCAGGATTCCAGAAGGTAAAAGATTTTTCTCAACAATACTGAAAAACTTTCAAATGGTATTTTTTTATTTTAAAAAGTTGACTTTCACAAAACAGATACAACTTCTCAAAACATTTCGAAAAATGTTTAAATTTGTCAAAAAATAATCAATACGATTTTACAATATTTTTTTTAATTTGAGAAAACTTTCAAAATGGGAGGGGAAATATGAATAATTTTCACAGACATTTAGAATTTCAAGAAATTTCTGCAGATTTTTTAAATCTTAGGAAGAATTTGAATATTTTTAAAAGATATTTAGAAAGTTTGAAATTTTTCAAAAATTGTGGGTCTTTGCAGATTTGCATTCCTAAAATTTCGAAAAAAATGCAGAAGATTTTAAAGCAAAAATTTAAAATGATACATGGTCCAAAAGTTTGAGAAATAATTCGAGATAGTGCAACAGATATTTATAAGTTTTTAGAAACATTTAAAAACAATTGCTTATTTGAAAAAATTAAAACAAAAATCTTATTTAAAATGCGGATTTCTGAAAAATTAGTATAAAAAGTTTATGAGCTTATTATGAATGTTGACAGGTTCGAAGAGCATAACAAAATTTTCATAAGATTTCTAGGAATATGTAAATTATTTTTTAATTCGAAAATTTAAATTCAAAAGAATTATTAAAATCATTTTAAATTCTTCTGAAATTTTTCCATAATTTCCAGACATAATATGGAAGCTTTTAAAGCAATTTTTTTAATTATGCAGAATTAAAAATTTTTTAATGAAAAATACAAATAATTTTTAAGGTTTAGAAGTTCATACAAAATTTTATTTAATTTAAAAAAGAATTTAAATGACTTTAAAAGTTAATTTAAAGGTTTATAAGTTGTAAAATGAATTCTGAGAGGAAGATGATCAATATTCTAAAACATTATAAATGATTTAATAAAATTTCAAAAAATTATATAAAAGATTTTAAAATACAAAATTTCAATTTTTTATTACAAAATTTCTACAACAAAATTCGATTAAATGCAAGAGATATTTAAAAGCTTTCAAAAGATTGAAAAATTCTAAAGATTTGAAAATATATAAAGCAGAATGCACATTGCTAACAAAATTTTTAGAAGCTTCTTAAAAATTTGAAAAGGTTTTAGGAAAATAAAATAATTTTCTTAAGATGCCTGCGAAAATTTCGAATCGTTTTTTTAACTCTTCTGAATTATTTCTATAATTGTCAATCAACAATATGAAAGATTTTACAGCAATTTTTTTGATTATGCAGAATTTTTAAAATTCTGTAGGAAAAATACGAATTATTTTTAAAGATATTTAGTAGATTTAGAAGTTTTAAACAGATAAAAAAATTATTTAAAATTGGAAAAAATTTCTAAAAATTTTTTATAGCAGTTGGTCTTCGAAGATTTTAAAACAAAATTCAGAAGCGTTTCTAGAATTTTTAAAGGTTTCAGGAGGATAAAAGAGTTTTCTTAAAATTCATTGAAAAATTTTAATTTGCTATCCATTTTGAAAAATTAATTTTAAGATAAAGCTACAAATATTTCAAAAGCTACAAAAATATTTCCTAAAATTTCTACAAATAATATTAAGGATTCCAAAAGTGTTTAATTTTGCAAGATTAAAAAATGTTACAAAAAGGTTTAGTAAATTTTAGAGATATTTAGAATTTTTTTCTTGACACTATAATTTAAAAAACACAATCTGTTATTAAATAAGAATTTTTAAAGAAAACAAATCTAGAACACTCTTAATTAAAAATTTCAAAAATCTTTTGGTAATCCAGGATTTTTTTCGCAGCAGGGCCAGTTACATAAATACAAAGATGTAAAGCCAGAAATTTAAATAATTTTAGGCTCTGTATGCAAAGTATATGAATACAATTTTTCACGAAATCGAATACTTTCTTGACAATTTAGATGGTAAATGTCCATGGTGGTGAAATGGACACTTCAAGTTTGGACCAAGAAAACAGTTCCAATACAGGAGAAAATGATGAAGAAGAAGGTGGTGAGGATGATGATGATGATGATACCGAAAGCAAGTATGATCCTCAAAGCGTAACTGTTCCTCTTACTATCTGCTTCGCCATTATGGTGGGGTGAGTTCAAATTTTATAAATATAAAAAAGTATAAACTTTTACATGTGAATTAAGTTTATTTAATTTAAACTTAAATGTACTAACAATACAGAAAATGACTTTTATTCAAAATTTCTGAGTATAAATATTTTATAATTTCGAAACTGCAATTCAATAATTCAAAATAGAATAATCAGAAAATTTGGCAATTTTTAATTAATTTTCAATTTTTCGCATATATGATGTTTTAGGTTTGTTTTTATATTCTCTAAGCCATCCTTAAAATATTCGATTAGGGAAATCAAAGTTTCCAAAAACGTAAAACCAGGCGAGATTTTGTATTGTGCTAACGAAAATCTAACCCACATAAACACAGTTTTTAAATGATGAATTGTAATTTTTGGTACACAAACCGTTATAATAAGTAGGTCATAAATAACTTGATCAATTTGAACAAAAAATACATTATTAATTTCACAGTTCAATAATATAAATTGATATTTTATGGGCTAGTCAGATCACCCATTAGTGAGACAAGAATTTTAAGGTATATTCTTAAGTGGGACACAAAAGAAAGTCAATACTGGGACAAGGAAAGTCCAATTGGATTTTGTCAAAATAAAATGGTACAAATTACTTACAATTATAGAATAAATTAAAAGCAAGAAAAGCTGTTATAAATCATAAGACACTTATTTTTCTTTACTCTTAGATAAAACTCATATCAACATGTTAACATTTTGCTAAAAAAACTTAAGATTTTATTAAATGAAATTCATTAAAATTAAAAATATTGTTTATGAGCGTTACACTTCCCGTTAAGTTGATTATTTATTCTTAAAAATTTGTTCAAAGTACTTTGTTGCAACCTCAAATTCCAACTTCAATTTTTGCCAACTGCTTTAGTAGGTAAGTAAATTAATAGTAACTCATAAATTTAATTTTTGAATAAAAATGAGTAATCATGCATTAAAATTTAATATAATAGATTATTATTATTTATCAAAAAATATTAATAAGATTATTATTAAAGATTCACTTGAAAATTTAACTGTTTTGTGGTAAATTATCATTTCTGTCGATTTCAAAATTAAACAGTTTTGTTGAAAATTATTTCGATTCGGTAAAAAATTCAATTACTTTGTACAAAATTGATAATTTTATTTGAAAATTTTACTTTTTGGTCATAAATTAACTTTTTTTAAATTCATATTATATTTTAGATTTAAAAATATAAATGTTTTGTAGAAAACTCTTATATTTAGCTTGAGAATTCAATAATTGGGTAGAAAATCAATGTACTGGGTTGAAAATGAACTCTTTTGTTAAACATTCGTATTTTTAGGTTTGAAAATTTATTTATTTTGATATAAAATTCGTGTTTTTGATATTAAACTTCAACAATTTTTCAGAAAATTTGAGTTTTAGGTTCACCAAAAAGGTGAATTCTTATCAAAGCATATAATAGATGATATTTCTACCAACAAATATTTTAATAACAAATTGAAAGCTTTACAATTAGCTCAAAAAGCACGTATTTTTAATAAAATAGTCGAAATGTTACTCAAAAAAATATTTTTTAGTCAAGAAAGAAAAAAACTCAGCCAAACTGTTGTATTTTTCACCAAAACGGATGATTTTCTAACCAAAAATATTTTATTAAAAATAAAATTAATCTTGAACCAAATGATACAATTTGTAACCAAAAAATAATTTAAAGTTTTAAAACACTTTTTTCAATTCACATATTAATTTCAATAAAGATAATTTCCAAATCAAAAATATAATAGACTTTTTAACAAAAAATAATTATTCCTCTTTCCAAAAATACGAGTTTTTTTAACTGTTTTATTTTTAAGTCGATAATATAGATTTTTACCAGATACGTTTATTTATAAACAGTTCAATGGGTTACAAATTCAAAATCAATTATTAGGACTTTAAAATCATTTAAGGTTAATTCAAAAGAATTTAAATGAATTAGAAATAATTTTTTATTAAAAAAAAGTCATTGATATCCATAAAATTAGAAAAAATAACGTAATTTTAGATAAACAAGAAGAAATAGATGAAATCCATACAAATGTAAGGTAAATTAAAAAAAAATTGTAATGAACTGAAAACTATTCAAAAACATGAAAAACTTTATTTAATTCCCTGAGATTGAAACGAGATTAGAGGAGTGCAAAGGAGTTAAAGAAAAAAAAAATGAAATGCCTAAAAATGCAAGTGAGTTCAAAAGAGTTTAGGATCAATTAAAAAAAAACTTTTTAAGATGAAAGAAAATCAATTTATTCAAGCAGAATTGAGTAAATTTAACAGAATTTTAGTGAATTAAAAAAAAATCGCAAGAATTTAAAAGTATACAGCATAAATGCATACGAATTCAGGATTAATTCCAAGAAATAAGTTCCGAATATTCAAAGCCTACTAATTTATAACCAAAAAATATTTCAAGGTAATTGGAAATAATTTTAAAATTCAGAAAAATTCCACTGATTTCAGTCAAATTTGAGGGACTTGAAAGGAATTTAAGGGAAATGAGAAGAATTTGATGAAATTTATTAAAAATCAAGCTGAATTTAAAAAGCATTTGAGTAAATTAAAAACTATTCAAAACTATTTAGAAATTCATTGATTTGAGTGAGTTTGAAATGAGTTTAGAAAAATGAAAAAGAATTTGATTGAATGACTCAGATTTTAATGCGAGTTTTAAAGACTTGAAGTTGAATCGAACAAAAACTTTTTAGAAACTTATTGAATTGGGTGAATTTAGAAAAATTCAAAATAATTGAGGATAAATTGAGAAGAATTCATATCGAATTCTAAATGAAACAAAAAAAATTAAATCTCTTCAAATCTTTAAAACCCTTCAAAGTCCCTTATTTTTTGTGATTAAACTCTTTAAATTCCATTAAAATATTGAAAGACCTTAAAGTTATTAAAATCTTTCAAAATCCCTTGAAATTGTTTAAATCTCTTGAAAATGCCTTGGAATCTTTTCAAATAACCTAAAATATTTCAAAGTCTTTAAAATTTCTATCATGTATTGAAACAAATGAAAAAAGTCCTAGGAATCTGAAAATTTACTTTCAATCTAAAATTTACCCTGAAATATTTAAAATTCTTTGTAATCCCATTAAAGGATTGAAATCTATTGAATATTTTTTTTAATCTGTTAAAAGAACCTGGAATATTTAAAATCCTTTAAAACCTTACGATTTTGTACAGATCTTGAAAATTCCAAGGAATTCAAAAAAATACTTGAAAACATGTCAAATCCTTTAATAACTTTACCAATTAATCCTCGGTATCAAATAGATTAAAGCTTTCAAGAATGATAAAGGAAAGAAATTGAATTAGGTAGAATTTAATAAATTTCGAAGAATTCAACTGAATTGAAAGAATTCAGAGATGTACACTGTAAAAATACCCTAAAATATTTCAAATGAATTCAAGACAATTCAGAATTAGATATAGACTTGAATTGAATAGTGATTATTCCCTGAGTTCATTTATTAAAAGAAAAGTGCCATTATTAAAAGGTCTATTATGGGCTGTACATAGGGTACCATAGGGACCAAATCTTGAAAAAAGGGTACTTTAGGGACCTCAATTGAATTTAATGTACAATAAGGGATATAGGACCGGTATGTGAGACATGTAATGAGACCTGTAATAAAACTATTAGAGTCGGAAAGAAATTTAAAATAAGTAACAAAAGCGCTCCATGGCAGGGAAAAAAATTACTCTCATAATCCAAAGATACGAGAAATTTGGAGTTCGGAAACTGTAAAGATACGTGCGAAAAAACGTTCTACTCCAATTCAATAAGTCGCACACTTACACGCGACAATATCTCAAATAGGGCGGGGTAGAGGGGAAAGAATTCAGCTTCGTCTTTGGAGTCGGAAAGCTTGTATTTGTAGAGCGCTCGTAACATTGGAGCTCGTATCTTTGGAGCTTAAGTATATTATTATTACAAATGAGCATGGGCATTTAAGTCCTATAGCCCTATGATATCCTACGCTGACCTATTGTAACTCTTAGATCATCTGGTTTAGATAAATTATATCTTAAATGCTTTCTCTGAGGCTTACAAGCACTTCAAAATCGGAGAGAATGTAATGTGCTGTTTTTTCACGAAAGCTGAATTTCCAAAAGCAGATTCGCTGGCAAATTTCATGTTAGTCGGTTACTTCTTTAAGTGGTGATATTACATGAAAATTTCTACAACTATTTTTACTTTTCATTTTAAATTCAGGAGTCTTGTAGACTTTCCAAAACACGGTTTTTTAATAAACTTTTTAGATTATGTCATTTATTAAGCCATCTTCTCTTACTGGGCGTGTTCCTCCAAGAGCTAGTTTTTAATCGTATTCTTAGCCAAAGCATACAAAGTTCCGCAGTATGGTTCAGATTCGTTAAGGGTTTTTGTAGTCCCACTTTTTTAAATCATATCAGCTTTCTAGAAATCAGCTATCTAGAAACCCAGATCATCTTGACTTTCGTAGCAAGTTTGTATACATACTTCTGTGATTGTAGAGCTTTCAGAGCAGCTTGTCTGTCGGATCAAATGTAAATGTGTTGATTAACAAACACGCGTTTACGAATCTTCTCTAGGCCGGCCATAACGGCCACGATTTTAGCTTTAAATACAATAGGGAACTTGCCCAGTGCGATTGTAACTTTAGAAGTAGATTTCATCTTTAATTCTCTAGCTCCAGAGCCCAGGGAGTTTTTAAGAGATCTATATGAGATGAGTCCTCCTGTTGTAAATAAATTGCTTTTCCTCAGTTTATTCTATAAATTCTGCCTTCTTGAAGTGCTTGCAAAGGATTTCATTCGCCATCAATAAGCTGTTTACTCTATCACGAATGCCAAAGGACACGATATTTTAATTACCCTCCCTCAGGGAAACTCTGCAAACCTCCGCCAGAGCCCTCTGCCTAATCAGGAAGTGCATCGGTGGTATTTCCAATAAAGATTTCAATATTAGTGCTTAGGTTATCCTTATTTTATCAGTAATCATCAGAAAAAAGACTCTTCTGGCTTTCCAGCCGATTTTTGGATATATGTAATCCGATTTATTCTTGGCACCCAATTCAATAATGAATTAGTTATAATTGGTCTGATGATTACTGTATAAGACCAGTATATAATATCAGGTTAGTTCAGAATCCAAAATGTCACCTAAATACTTAGCTGATCTGAAAAAGTCAACCTTTGTTCCATAGATCATAGGGTTAATAAGATCAGGTAGTTTCCTGCGTCTAGGAATAAACATCTATTCAGTTTTATCTGGGTTGATAGATAGGCCAAGTTCGGATCAGTAATTCTCAACAATTTTGAGAGCATTTTGCCTGAGTTTGACTAAAGTTCTTTCATTTTTTCCTGTTACCAGGATATCAAGGTCATCTACATAGTCTTGTGTGCAAAAACCTGATTCATTTAACCCTACGAATCAAATCAGCGGTAACGAATGCACCTATTAACAGTGGTACCTTCACCATGTTCCTCTGCAGTTTTGAATTTAGATTCCGCAGGATGATAGTGAAGGCACTCTCTATATGTAGATACGCTGCAGTCACTATATCTCCTGTTCCTCTTCTCTTTGAATCCGGGAGGTAAATTCATGAAGCACTTCAACGGGGGATTTGCCTTTCTGCGAAGAAAATTGATTCCTATGAAGGGGTTTTTTTGGTACTCCATCCTTCTTTATATAAAATTCGACTTTTCTTTAACTTTGTCATGATAAAAGAATTTAGACTAATAAGTCTGCAATCGTTGCATTAATTTGAAGGATTTTTTTCTCAATGTTTTGAAAATCCAAGCTTGGAATTCGACATTTTTTCCACGTTTATTTTGGATAAAATTTCTGACACAAATGGCTTATGTTGTTAGAAAATATCAATTTTCTTACTCGAATTTTAAAGAAAAGTTAAAATAAGCCTTAAAGTAATTGAAACAACTTTCTCTAGTGAAAGATGGTTCCTACACTTGTCTTAAAGTGATATCTCGTCCGAGTTTTTTGATAGAAAAATATTTTTTTGAGAGAGAGAGAGAGAGTGTCGATTTTCTTTTTTGTATATTGAAAAAGCGATTAAAGAACCACTGAAATAGATTTTTTCTAAGAGATGTCTCTTAGTGTTTACTTTAAAGTGATTTCCGACAATAATGGTTTCAGAAAACAATATCCCTGGGCTTAGGTGTTAATAAAACCACCAACAAATATCTTGCATACAGATAATCATAAATTAAGTGTCCATTTTTATGTTAATTTTCTTTCAAGTTATGAATCTGCAGTTTTGATAGTCTAAAAAAATCATTATGAGACATTTTAGGTAGAAATTATTTTCTGTACATTCAATGCGGGGTTCTTTAAGGATGTACTAAACTTGTCCCAAATTATAAAATTAGCTTTGCTCAAAAGAATTTAGAAAATCGACAAGATTATTGTCACTGATAATTGTAACTAATTTTGGAATAGAACTTAAGGCCTAATTTAGAAAATAATATTTCCGGTCAAGATTCAAGATTCTCTCCAAATCTCTTTGGCAAGTTTTTATTTAAAAGGCATATATTTCGAAATAGACTATTTGGTTAAAGATACGAGGGCTTTTGTTAAAAGTATAATATATTTTTTTGATTTCACCCATTGGTTTAAAATTTCTCTTTGTCGTTTGAAAATTAAACTACTGGTTCATTATTCATCCATTATGCGGAAAATTCATCGCTTTCGATCAAAATTTCAACCATTTGGTTGTAAATGCAACTGTTTGATATTGTGCAGTCTTTTGACGTTGAAAGTTTAACTATTTGATTGACTATTAATATAATATTAATAATATAATAATAATAATTAATTATAAATAAATAATTAATAATTAATTAATATTAATATAACTATTGGTTGTATAGGTAAATCCTCCAAAAAGAAAGTCCAAATTAATCAGGGGATTAACTAAAAAATGGGAATAAGGCGCAATTTGGAGACATCTTTACTTGCCTCGCGAACAATAAATACCAACAAGAAAAGTATAAATAATTAAAGATTGGCTCGCTTATAGCATTTTTGTAACTTTTATTTTTTCGTTTTCCCTTCCACGGCAGCACGTTCTAAAGTTGTAACAATGGTCTGAGAACAAAATTCAATTTAAAAATGATGCAATTGTTAATTATATGCATGAAATTTTTTTTAAATATGATTTTTTTTTAACTACTAAACAGATTTGTAAAACACATCTGAAGAAATATTGTGAGCCCTACATCTATAGTTCTAAATAAAAATTGCACAATTCATTTAAAGCAAAAGGTAAAACATGAAACGCTAAATAATTATTATTAAATGAACAATGTCAACCGGAAATATTTATTTGCCAAAGTTCGCTTTTAGTTTAGTCCTACAAGTAGTTATAATTAGCAATTCCAAAGCCTTTAAAGATTCAAGTGCCCTTCTTTCGTATTTTTGTCTAAGGAAGAAAGTGAGAGGAAAAGTAGGAGAAGTGAGGAGGAAAGTATGGGGAGTGAGGGGAAATAAGTGCAGGATGAATTAGGAGATATAAGCACATAAACGGGAAGGAAAAGTAGGCAAAGATATGAAACTGGAAGCATATAAAGTAGGGAAAAAGGGATTAGCATAGTGTTATAGGAGGTGGCATCAGAGGAAGTGGAGTAGTTGGAAAAATAAAGGGGGAGAAGTAAGAAGTAATTGGCGGTAATTAGGAGAGGAGAAGTAGGAAAAGTGATGGTAAATTAGGTAGGAGAAGTAGAAAAATTATTAGAAATAAACGTCAGTAGAGGAGGGGACAAGTGCGGGCTAAACTAGAAAATTTAGTGAAGTTAAATGTTAGCTGGAAAAGTAAGAAGAGGACAAAGTAGATCAAGAAGTTGGGCAAGGGATTGAAAGCAAAAATTGAATCGAGTGTGGAGAAGTGAAAGCTGAGAAAGGAAAGTGTTCAATACAAAATCGTAGAGAGGGAGAAGAAGAGGAGGAGAAATAATTTGAAGTAGCGGGAAATATGAAACTAAGGGCAGGTAAAGTAAAATAATTTGGAGAAAGTAGCGAAGGATAAGTATGGGAGGAAAATGATGCGTTCGAAGTAGCGAAAATGATAGCGAATGAAGGGATAGGATTTGGGGAAAGTAAGTGAAGTGAGGAGAGGACCAGTAAGGTAGTGTGGGTGAGCAGGAGAGGGCAAGTAAGAGGTGCAAAAGTAAATTGAAGAGTGGAGTGTTTGTCTGGCTATTGGGACAGGGTGAAGTGGAGGAGAAAGAACTTGGAAAAGGGGTTAGAAGAAAAAGTTGAAATAAGGGTAATTTAGTGAGGGCTAGGAAAGAAAATTGTGAGATAAAAAATCATTAGCAGGGGGAGGAAGAGGAGGAAAAAGTTGGGTTGGATCAGGCGAAGAATGAAGTTAAGGAAACGGACGTGATGCAGATTGAAGGAACAGGATTTAGAGTTAGGAGAGTTAGGAGAAGAGGAAATAAAGGAGAAAGAAGTTGAAAAAGTGAGTGTAACCAAAAGTTGAATTACGGGTAGGATTTTTTTTTACTTCCCAGTCACTCGCTCTAGTTTTTGACTTTGAGACAACTTAAACACATCCTTCAAGAGAAAACAATTTTATATTCGCAGTAAAGCTTATTACTTATTATAAACTTTATTTTTCAATAAATTGAGTAAACTTTTATAAGAAAATCTGATTAACATAATAAATGTGTATAAAATCATGGTAGACCGTTTTCCCATCGCAGGTATGTATGCGGAGGTGCTTTACTCTTTTCCGAATGGGAGACCTGGGATTTTCTCGACGGATCCTACTTTTGTTTCATATCTCTCTCCACTATAGGCTTCGGCGACATTGTACCTGGTGATATGATCTATTCGGGGCAGGGCTTCGAATTGTCTTTCGTTTTCTGCTCTATGTACCTGATGCTGGGTAAGCACTTTCGATCAATTCAATATCGCTTCAATTGGCATTCTCTGAAAAGAAATTTTCTGTAAAATCCTTACAAAGTGAAATGTAGCAGATAAAGATAAAATTGAAACGTGCTCTAAAAATACTGGGTATTTTTTTTATTTTGGTTACTAATATTTGTATTCTGCTTTCCCCTATTCTCTTTTCTTCCCATTTTTCAAAAATTCCTCTATTTCTCCTGTTTTCGAACGAATTTCCTCATTTTCTTTCTTTTTTCATCTAGAATCAGAATAAATGTATAGAACACTGTAACAAAATGTATTTACTTTTTGTTCAAAGTTAATTCCTTTTAATTGAAAAATCAACTATGTTGAAAAGTGTAACTACTCATTCTAACTCCATGCAATTTCTTAAAAGTTAAATACATTGTTTGAAATTAATTTCATAGATTTGAGATTTACCTATTTGATTGGCAATGTAACTACCTCGTTGAAGATTCAAATTTTCATGTTGAGGGTTCGATTGAAATTGTGTCTTTATGGCTCAAAAATTATATTATTTCGGTCACAAATTCAACTACTTTATAAAACTCCATATTCTCGGGTTGATAATTCAACTGTTTAAATGAAAATTAGCGTTTAGGTAAAAAGGTATACTTCTTCATTAAATGTTGAAATATGTTGTTGAAAATTCATTTTCTTTGGTAAAAATTTTTTACTTTTTTGGTTGAGGGTTCAAAATATCTTGTTCGAAACTCGTCTTTATGGGTTGAATTATTATTTTTTTTTATTAAAATCTTTTTTTCTTGAAATAGCAACTTATACATTTTTCTCTGATTTTTCTTCTTTCTTGGTTTGATATGACTGTGCCTTATTGAAATTGAAAGTTTGTTGGGATAATATTTACTATTACACTTTTAGTTGAAAATTAATCTATTTTGTTCAAAATTCTTTTTTTTATGAAAAGTTGAACTATTTCACATTTGACATGAAATTTGTATTTGTGGGTGAAAAATTTCAATTATTTCGTTGAAATTGAGCTATATTGTTAAACATTATACTATTATGTAAGAATTAAAATATTTTTTTATCAAAAGTCTGATTTATTGAATATTTGTCATTTTGCACAGAAAATTCAATTCTCCTATATAAAAATGTTCCCTTTTGGTTCAAAGTTGAAGTACTTGGTTGCGAATGTAACTTTTTGTTTGATAATAATTTTTTTTTAATTGAACTATTTTCTTGATAGTTCAAATGTCTTCTAAAAAATTTCTGTTTTTGAATCGAAGATTAAATTACTTGATTCAAAATGCAACTGTTTTTGGTTCATGTTTATTTTTATTTTTTAAATCGAACTATTCGTTGGAAAATTTGTATTTTGCAGATTGAAAATACAACTATTTGATATAATTACCAAATATTTTTTTTTAAAGGCTTGCTTCTTGGGTACAAAATTATACTTTTTTGTTAAAAATTGTCCTTTCTTTCGTCCAAATTCGTCTTTTACAAAAATTATTTTTTGGATTCATGATTGAACTATTTCCTTACAAATGCAACTGTTTTTGTTCAAAGTTTGAAATATTTTTTATTTCCTATCTCACATTGAAATTTGAGCTCCTTCATCCCCTGGAAATTGGACACTGATCTCTCATCTTTGTCCTGAAATTCCTCACATTTGTGCTCTGACCTTTTACCTCAGATCTTAGAGCACGATTCAATTTAATTCATAATATATTTTTATTATAATTTATATTAAAAGTAATAAATTAATAAATTACCCATTTTTAATCCCACGATTTCTCTAGAAACTTCCTCTACTTCTCCTTCCCACAACTGATGCTTCGCTTATACTCCCTTTTCTAACTTCTTCCTCCTCTAGTTTCTCCTCATCACATCCCTTACTTCCACTCCCCTCATCACCCTCACTTCCAATATCACAATTTATTGTAATTTATTCTGTCCTCTTTCTCTCCTTAACTTGCCTTTCTTCGTTATTTTTTCTCATTTACTTAGTTCCTCTCGCTTCACTCCCCATTGATGCCAGTCGCTTCTTTCTCCTACTTTCCTCTATATTTCCTCTGATTTTTCCTACGTCTCCTCTCCTTATTTTCCTTTACATTTAAAACTTGCCCTCTGGTTACTTACCATATTTTACCCTACCCCTACTATTTGCTCTCACTCGCTTAGTTTCCCTCTCCTTATATCCCTCTTACTCACTTTTCCCCCTTTCCCTTTCCCTACTAGCACTGTTTTCTCATAAATTTCTTCATTCTCACTTACATTATTTCCCTATACCTCTCTCCCTAGTTCTCCACTACACAGTTGAGCCTTCACTTACACTTCCTTCCTCAACTTCTTCCTCCTCTACTTCCGCCTCTCATCACTTTCTCTACTTCCATTCTCCTAATCATTCCTCACTTTCCCTACCACAATTTACCCTCGTCTACTATCTCTGACTTTCCGAAACATACCTTTCTCGATTATTTTTTTTCAAATCTCTAGTTCCTCTCACTTTAATTCGTCAGCTGTGAACCCCTTATTTCTCCTACTTGCCTCCTTATTTCCTTTCGCTTTTCCTAGTTCCCCTATGTCCGTGTCCTCATTTTGTCCTCACATTTAAACCTTCCCCTACTCTCATTTAATCTCACTTACCCTACCCCCATAATTTCCTCTCACTTCCGTCGTTTCCTCTTCTCTATTCCCCTACATCTCCTCCTCTAATTAGAATCTTTTATCTTATACATCTTTAAATTCTCCAACCTCAATTTACTGTCACAGACCCGACTTTTTACTTACCCTAACTTCCTCTACTTTCCCTTCCTTATTTCTCCATCAATTCTTTTACATCTTCGTACTTTCACTATTACTCTAACTGATTTTATCTATGTTGGTTGAATAGGTTAACTTTTTCGTGAAAAATTCTATTATTTTATTGAGAATTTTATTATTCAGTGGAAAATTGAACTTTTTAGTGAACGATTAAACTATTTACAAAAATTAATTTCTTTTGATAGAAACTACTATTAAGTTTGTTGTTAAGTATTCCGTTTTTGTTGTACATTCAACTTTTGTGGTTAGCAGTTCAATTATATGCTACGAAATTCTTCGAAGTACTGGCTAATTTTACTACGTCCCTACCTTCATTTTCCCTCTCATTTAAAACTTTCTCTAAGCTTATTTACACTAACTTACCCTACCCCCGTTATTTCCTCTTACTTCCCTGGTTCTCTTCTTCTTACTTTTCCCATATCCTTTCTCCTGATTTACCATACGTACTGTTCCCTTACATTCCCTTACTTCTTCAGCCCGAATTTAATCTTACTGACCTTGACTCCTCACTTCCCCTGTCGTCCTCTTGTTACACTTCATTTATTACACCTAACTTCTTCTACCACAACTTACCTCACTTACCATACTCTCTCACGTTTTCTAAACTACCTTTCTTCGTTATTTTTTCTCACACACCTAGTTCCTCGCGCTTTACATGCCCTCACTTTCACTCTCTTATCTCTCCTATTAGCCCATCAATTTCCTTTCACTTTTTCAACGTCCACCTCCTGATTTGTCCTTATATATAAAACTTTCCCTTTTATTATTTCCCCTCACTTACCCTATCCCCTTTATTTCTTCTTACTTCCCTCATTCCCTCCTTCACAATTTTCCCACATCTTCTCCCCTGATTTACCCTACGTACTCTTCCGTTAAATTCCTTTTGATTCCCTTACTTCTGTACCCCTGATTTAATCTTACTAACCCTACCTCCTGGTATTTTATAACTTTCTATACTTCTTCTCGCCCATTTCCACATGGCCTCCCCTATCTCGCCATCACCACGCCTACAGATCCAGTCTTACACTTCCTTCCCCAACTTCTTCCTCTTCTACTTCCTCCTCTCATCACTTCCTCTACTTCCACTCTCCTAATCATTCCTCACTTTTCCTACCACAATTAACCCTCGTCTATCCTTTCTGACTTTCCCAAATATACCTTTATCGGTTATTTTCTTACAATTCTCTAATTCCTCACGCTTTAATTCCCCTAGCTGTCAACCTCTCATTTCTCCTACTTGCTTCCTTATTTCCTTTCATTTTTTCTAGGTCCTCTTTGCCCGTGTCCTTATTTGACCTCACATTCAAAATTTCCCCTCCTCTTATTTACCCTCACTTACCTTACGCCCATCATTTCCTCTTACTTCCCTAGTTCCCCTCTCCTTATTTACCCTAGTTTCCTCATCCACACTTTTTCTCTATCCCCTCTCCTCATTCGCCTCATTTTCTTATAAATGTCCTCATTTTCTCTCCCATGATTTGTCCATCCTACTCACTCTGCTTCTCTTCTTCACAGTCAACCCTTCACTTACACTTCCTACATTTCTCCTCAGCTAAACCCTAAAATAAAGGATTTTTTGTAAATTTTGGTTTGTTTTCAGGCATGGCGTTGATCGCCATGTGTTTTAACTTGATGCAAGAGGAAGTGATCGCCAAGATGCGTACTTTCGTTCGCACAGTAAAGCACATGTTCAGGTGTGACAGGTGACGAAAAATAAGTGGTTGCTGTGAGAGGTGCTCCCATGAAAGATTCCCAACCCTCGACACGTCAAAGGATATCAGTAAGTTACGATTCACATCCGCCTAAAATGTCAGAACCACTTCCATTCCTTCTGTATCTACTCTATTCCATTTCACATGGCGCAATAAAACAGTCATGGTGTCATAAATTCTTACTACCATGTAGTCAAATATAAAAAGGAATAGATCAAAGATTTATCTCCTACCACTCGATGATATACGTCAATCTAATATTTATTTATTTTCCATCTTTCCACAGATTGATGTGATTCTCCACAGAGTTTTTTCCCCTACGTTATAGATTATTGAAAAGTTGCGTTATTGTTCTAAGATTTCATTGAGAATTTTTTGCAATAAAAAAAGTTATGTTAAAACAAAGATTAATCAGAGTGTCCGTAGGATAGGGAAAATATAGAAATCGGGGTAATCAGGAATTATTATAAAAAATCTTGCAAAAATTAGGCAATTTCTATTAAGCATCCTCAGTAACTATCAAAGATGATAAATTTGACATTTTAAAATTTTGATTTAAAATCTTCTTGTGTATTTTATAAAAGATTTTATTATGTAAATGTTTGAAGATGAAAATATGCAAATTCGGACTTTTGTACCTTATTGAATAGGGTAGGTTAAAAATTATATACGGCAAGTTTTGGAACGTTAAAAATTAGGTTCTGCGACCACCCTGATATAATATTCTTGTCAATAATTTATTCGCCTTGTATTTCTGTATCCATTTTTTTGCAACTGTTTCCGCTTGAAAATTATATTTTTAGTTTAAAATTGTATTATTTGGTTAGAAAATGTTAAAATATTGTTTGAAAATCATTCTTTTTGGGTCAAACTTAGCCTTTTTGGGTTGAAAAATAAACAATTTTGGTGGAAGATTAACTTTTGTTGCAAAGTAATATTTAATTATGTTTAAAATTTAATTGTTATATTTTTTTGTTGGAAATACATCTCTTTAATTACAAAATCTATCTGATTTAAGTACAATTTCACTTTTTTTTTTGCTAAAAATGCAACTGATTAGTCGAAAAAGAATATTATTTCATTGAAAGTTTAACTATTTTTTATAAAAATCATCCTTCCTTATAGAATTAAAATGTTTTCATTTAAAATTAAAATCTTTTCTGGTCCAAATGTTTACTATTACATTATTCTTTAAAAGTTTATCTTGTTTAGTTAAAGATTTAACTATTTGGTTGAAGTTTCAAACAATTTATCAATAAATGAGGGCATTGTTAGAGACTAGGCTTTTAAATTGTAAATTCATCTATTTTTTAACTGATTTTTTGTTTGTTTAAACATTTATTTTTGAACTGTAAATTTGATCTTTTTTAATTAAAAATTTAAAAACTGTGGAACAAGTTTAACTAATTTGTTAATCAAGAACTTTTCTGTTAAGGATTAAATTGTGTAGTTGAAAGTCTAAAATATTGTTCGAAATTTTTTTATTCAAAATTAATTAATTCAACTGAAAATGTACCTTTTTCATATTTTGCTGAAAATAAATTTTTTGGCATAAAATTCACATTTTAGGGCTGAAAATATCAGTTTTATACATAAAATTCGTATTTGGGCTTCAAAGTTCAAAAATTTAGATTGCATTTTTTGCCCTTATTAACAGAAAAATCGTCGCTTGTTGAAAATTGATCATTTTAGTTGGTAATTCATCTTTGATTGAAAATGCGCTTTTTCGTTGAAAATAAAAGTTGTTTAATGAAAATTTTCATTCAATTAATCACGTAACAAAGAAACTCTTTTTTCTTTGATTGAAACATCAAATATTAAACTTTTTGTCATGAATTCATTTCCTGTTAGAAATTTAACTTTTACACTTAAAAAATTTAATTGTTTTCTACAAAAGATTTCTTTATAAATAGAAAATTGTTCTATTTTGTATACAATTCAACTGTTTTCTAAAACATTCGGTCTTGCCCTTGAAAATTGAACTATTTTTTTAAAGATGCATCTATTTTTGATTGAAACTTAATATTTTTAGTTCTAAAATACAACAGTTCGGTTATAGATTCAACAATCTGGTTAAAACTTAAACTATTTTTTTAAACTTGAATTATTTGGTTAAAAATGCATTATTTTCTACAGAAAATCGTAATTCCGAATTATTTTCTTTCCTTTGTAAAACATTTCATGCTAAAAATATCGAAATATTCAAAGTGAAAAGAAAAATATAAATTTTATATTTTTGTAACTTTTAAAAATTTTAAAATAAATTTTTTTGTAATTTTTGTAAAAACTATCTTGGTAAAAAATGTTTAAAAATAGGTAAAAACGTTGACATAATTTAGTTGAAATTATGTATATAATAAAACATAGATATTATGTAATGATATACAAAATAATATAGAATATAATATAAATTATATAAAAAATAATATATACTGTACTATAAATTATATAAAATTCCCTGGAAAACCAAAAAAGGACACTAAACTAAATCGGCACTTCTAATAGGCTGTAACATAGGCTGTGAAAATATATTTTTCATGAAAATATTGTGTTTTCCTGAAATAACTCAATTCATGCCATAGACATCAGGTTTCATTCCAAATTTCTTGCTTCTGCTTCATATGACGTGAAAAAATGTACACAAAAGAATAAAAAATGAAGTAGAAACAAGAAATATCACAAGAAACTTAACGCCTATATAATTTCCATAAAAGGTCTTATTCAGAATTAATTTTAGAAAAACTAAAATAAAAAAATTTTTCGTCAAATTTTTTAATGAAAAATCATCTTCGACAGTTTCAGTTTTATTTCCACAAGGTTGAAGTTAATAACCCGACCAATAAAATCAAAAATGTAGTTTTCTGAAAAAAGTCCTGCAACGATTCTTTTTTTCTTGTTCTCAAATAATGATGTGTTTTGACATTTTACGTCCTAAATTCTTTTGAAATAGGTCAGAGCAA
>NC_046663.1:35292283-35312595 GCF_010883055.1 Belonocnema kinseyi | reverse complement strand
ATTTGAATAGATTTCAATGAATTTTTTTTAATTTTGAGTATTTTTCAAAATTTTAGTGAATTTTTGAATATTTTAAGGTATTTTGAAGCAATTTTATGGGGTTTTAAAAAATTAATAAAATTTTGAAAGATACGAAAAGATTTTATAGAATCCACAAGGTTTTAAAATATTTTGAAAGATTCCAACCGATTTTATAAGATTTCTAAAGGATTTTAGTAATTTTAAGCGGTTTTAAAGATGTTTTAAGATTTAAGGGTATATCCCATAATTCCAAGGATTGTTTAAGAGGGTTACAAAATTTTAGGACATTTCGAAACAAATTTAAAAAATTTAAATACTTTATACCTTAATATTATAAAATATTTTAAGAGATTCCGTAGCATTTTCAAGTGATCTACAAATTTCAAAGCTTTTTCAAGGATTTGAATAAATGTAAGCAATTTGACATCATTTGCATGCGTTTGAAAAGTTATAACAGGATATCTGAAACAATTTGGAGAGAATTGTATAAAGTTTAACAGGATTTCAGAAAATATAAATTTTTATGTGATTTTAATCAGTTTTATCATTTTTTCATGGCTTTCAATGAATTTATTCACAAGTGTGAGATTTCGTAGGATTCTAAAAAATCTCAAGGAGTTTGAAAACTATTTTAAATATTTAAAGGAAGTTTAAAATTTTTTTTAGTATTTGCAGTATTTTCAGAAATTCCATTGAATTTTCAAGATTTGAAAAATTTCATGGATTTTAAAACGTTTTAAAAGGATTTAGAATATTTTTGAGATTTTCAAAAATATGATAAATGTTTTTAGATTTATGTTAGTAATTTTAAGGGAAGTGAAATTATTTAAAATATTTTATGGTACTTCAAAATATTCCAAGAAATTTGATCAGACTCGAAAGGATTTCAGTGTTTGCCTAAAAAATTATTATCTCATTTCCTTTTATATAATTCATTTCTTAATGAAGGAATAGGTATTTTGAAAGACTCAGCACAATTTGAAGAATCTTATGGTACATTTTAACCCATATAAAGCTACCCCTGAATTGAGACAAAACAGTCCTAATGTATAATATGTTGTGATCTTATTACTTGATATTTGATCCTGCTTTGAAAGAAAAAATAAGTATTTTCTAAATTGAAGTATGAGTATTTCAAAACACAAAAATATATTTGCGAAAATCTGTGGACCATTAAATCTCTTATAAAATTATATTATATTATTCCTTTTTTCTTAAAATTAAAGAAAATTGAATTACTTAATTAATCAATTACTTTTTTCACATGATTTGTTCTGTTTGAAATCTTTTAAGAAATCTGCATTATCATAAGAGAATAACAGAAATTCTTAAGTTGTTTTCAGACTTTATTGAGTTATGAACTAAGAATTTCTTTTTAATACATTTTTTTAGAGAAAAGGACCTTTTCCTTTAACTTCTCCGAACTCTTGAGTAGCTTAACGGAAAAGCACCCAACAGACAATCGGAAGTTCTATGGTTTGATTCCCAGCGAAGCGAAGGAGATCTTTTTTCAGAAAAAAAATTTAATTTAAAGTCGAAATTTTAATTGATTGCTCCGTCTAATCTGAAAGACGTTAAGCGTTTCGGTTATTCTCTGATATTAATACAGATTCTCGAACAGCAGTGTAATATTACACACTCGATAAAAATAAAATTACACATTCCCTCGAACGAACTTTACATTCAGAAGGGAAAATTCAGTCGCAGCGTATAAAAATACCATGCGTCGGTAAAATCACTTTCCTGTGATTGAAAATTACATCGAGATTTTCAATTTTAACAAAGATCTTTAATTTTACCCTGGCGCGAACTGTAAAAATTTTGATTTATAATTAATTAAAAATTTAGAATAATTAATCAAATAATATGTGAATACGAAAGCGTCTCTCGTGTTGGTTGTTTATCGATGCCTTCATCCTTCAATTTTGAGGCATTTTTATTTTTAATGTGAGGAAATTGACAGCTATGTTCAACTTTTTTGACAGCTTTCACAGAAAGTAGACCGAATCCGAGCTATTCCTATTTTGCCTTTTACATTTTCTGCTATTGGACAGGAAAAAATGCGGTTATTCAAAATGTATATTTCATATTTTTTTACGGAATATTTAAACATAAAAAAATACCCATAGTATCTTATGTGTTTTGGATAAGTGGTAACGTGTTTGGCTCGTGTTTCTTCAATCTCTATGAAATTATACGAAGTTTGAGTTTTCGAGTGTTCGAAACCTGTCGCCCTGATTAATTTTATTTTATTTTATTCATTCACATAATGAATTTTACATTTTCGCGTGTAAAATTATCAGCCGAATTGGAATATTACAACAGATTCGTAAAGTTACTCCGATACCTGAGGGTCCTTTTATTTACATCCACCAGAGATCTAAAATTCAATAGATCTTTTTATAGTATATATTTCTGAAAGAAGATTCTTGTTTCTATTTCTCTAGTAGCTCAAAGATAAGGATTCGAACGGAAATCGAAAATTCTTTGTTTCAATTCCCAGCAGAGCGAAGGAAAAAATCTGTTTTCCAGAAAATAAATGTTATTAAAAAAAAAATTCAGTTTATAGCTTCGTCTAGTCTGAAAATGCGTTAAGAGCTTCTGTTAATCTTTGATGATAATACTGAACTTTTGACAAAATATTTCTAGTAACACCTGACAAAATAATGCGTGTATTTCTATAAGAAGATTCTTTCGGCCTCTCTATTAGCTTAAGGGAAAATCACGAGATCAGCAATCAAAAGTCCTGTGATTTGATCTCCAGCAGAGCGCAGGAGAAAATCTTTTTTCCGAAAAAAATGTAATTAAAAAAGATTTTTAGTTTATATACCCGTTTAGTCTAAAATCTTGCAATATAATATCTTGCAAAATAAAGCTTTTATTTCTAAAAGAAGATTCTTTCGGTCTCTCTAGAAGCGTAAGGGAAAATCACCAGATCAGCAATTAAAATTTGTGTGATTTGATCTCCAGCGGAGCGCAGGAGAAAATCTTTTTTCCGAAAAAATTGTAATTAAAAAATATTTTTAGTTTATATACCCGTTTAGTCTAAAATCTTGCAATATAATATCTAGCAAAATAAAGCGTTTATTTCTAAAAGAAGATTCTTCATTCGATCTCTTTATTAGCTTCAGGGAAAATCTCCCGACCGGCACTTGGAAGTTCCGTGGCACGATTCCCAGCGGATTGAAGGAGAAGAGCTTCTTTCAGAAAAAAATAGTTTTTTAGATTATAGAGTATAAACAGTATAACCATGAAAAGTCGAGTTTGAGGCGCATCACCATAACTAGAGATGGCTTTCAGCAAATTGTTTCTATCAGGGGTAAATTTTCTCTTAAACCTATTTCGCACATGGTTTTGATATTCTTCTAAAATATGTCGACGCTCCCAAATTACGAGTTTCAATCTCAGAGAAACCAAATAAAAAGGTGCTTACTCATTCAGACAAAGTAAAAATATGCTAATTGTAAATTGGGGGTACTGATGTTCCCAATACAATTCATAAGGGATTTTGAAGATTTGAGTATTAGCCACGCGGGATGGGACCTTTTAATTTTTTTTCCACGATTTAGCACTATTATATTTTGTCCCTCCAAAATAAAAGTTTGTCCATGAGACACGCCTATTATGAACTGAACATCAACATACGTTGAGTTTTAGACAAATTATCATTTCTAAGGGTTTTTTTTGTGTATTATTATGTGTTTTTATTAAACTTTTACTCGGGTAAACCCGGTTATACATTATAGTCACGGACTAAGTGAAGTGACTGATGAGATTAGAATGTTAGTAGTTAATTCAAATAATTTAATACGATGGTTGAAACCTCCTGCGATGATGTTTTAGGTATACAAGTACGAGCGGCCACGAGCGTTGGAGGTGAGAACAGTCACCTCTGGATGCTTTCTTAGAGCTACCATTTTATTTAGCTATTTAGCTATTTATTTTATTTTAGCTACTTATTATAAAAACATTTCTGTCTTGAGGTGTTATCACAGGCTTACACTGCCCAACATGTAGAAGGCATTTTTTGGTTAGAGTTGGATTTTTCATTTGATCATTTTTGCACGGGACTGTCCCGGTATATATCATCAGTCACGGACGCATTTTTATAACGCAATCAAATGATCTGATGAGAGCAGTCTGCCCAGAAATATTGGACAAAGCCTGGTTTGTACCCCATCATTGACGGACTGGGTTGCAGTCAAGTACACGATGGGGGAACCTACAGCTTAAGGTGCGTTCCGAACTACCAGAACCTCGGTGAAGATACATTCAAAAATTTCTAGAGGTACCGGCTCCGGGATCGAACCCCGGACCTCTGAAATAGCATGTCGACAAATTGTATGTGATCAGATGAACCCTTCCTCTTTAAAACAAGACCTGCAAGATGCCGATATATTAATTTTAATGGAAGATGTGATTTCCCAAGTTGGGCGGGACTTACATGTCCTGCTGGCCGTTCAAAGAAATACATTTTAATTAGTTAAAATCAGGATTTTCTTGAAATTGAAGTGACATTAGAGCGAAAGGAGTAAATAAGTAGATCAATTTATTGGTTTCCATAATTGCAAAAATTCCTTTGCTGCATAATGAAGAGCATTCAAGAAATCCACAGATGGTTGAATCGCTATTATCTCCATGTATGCAGACAATTGTTCCCTCATGTAAATTCAAATTGGGCGGTTTTCATAAGTTACCTTAGACTCGTTTGGTTCGATAAACCTTAAGTACATCTAATTTCAGAAGCACTTTGACTTACTTGCTGAGATTCAACCTTAGTTGGTCCCAGAGTCTCTCCAAATTCCTCCTTCACGGTAATAATAAAACTGATGCAATCGTAGAGGAATTCTGAGATAGAAAGCTACAGCTATAGAATGCGAATGAAACTCTCCGTTTATATCATATATTGGGTTATGCAATCCACATGCCCTAAGGTGTGCAGAGAAATATTCGTAATAAAAATATATAGGCCCACTCCAATGCTCGCTCAAACATAATAAACCAATAAAGGAGAAGAACCGAAATTTCCATTATTGCAATTGTATGCATTTCCTTTCAGGAAAAAGAGTTGTTCGAAAGTCGGATTATATATCATCTTGGAAGGGAATTATTTAGCTTCTCCGTCATGATAATTTTTCTTTATTATTATAGGAGAAGTGAAAGAAAATTAGGGAGGGAAAGTAGGAAATGTGGAGGGAAAGCAGGATAGGGAAAGTATGGAAAGAGTGGGACATTAAAAAGGAGTGAGGTGGAATAGAAGATGGAAAGTAGGGACAGAAAGGGAAAGGAAGTAAGCAAAAATCAGTGGAGATGAAGAAAGAAAAGGTAAGGGGAAAGAGGGGAGTGAAGGGGAAGTAAAGAAGTAAGGGAAAATTATGGGAGGGGTAAATAGAGGGTGTAAAATAAGAAAGTAATAGGGAGTCAGTGTAATGTGGAGAAATTGAAGAATTGAAGTAAGGAAGTATGGAAAAGTAGGGAAAGTATGAATTTACCTCTGTAAAGGGGAAGTTGTGAAGTGAGGGAAATTGATGGCAGGGGTCAAGAGAAGGTGTAAACTATGAAAGATATCGGAAATTAGGGTAATTTAAGAAAATTAAGGAAATTACGTGAGGAAGTGAGGGAAATAAAAGTGATGGAATCGGTAGATTAGGTGAAGTTAAAGTAAATGAGTGGTGGCAAGGTAGGGGATATCCCTAAAAATAAGGATAAGTAGGTGACGGGACGTGAGTTCTGAGAAGGGAAAGAAGGGGTAGCGACGCATTAACTGAGAAAGCAGAAAGCAGGAGAAGTAGAGAAAAAATAAATTAATGAATGGTGGTTCTAAGGGTGCCCTGAGGGTCGGAAAAGAAGTTGAAATGAGTGCCATTGAGAGCAAGTAGGGGAAGTGATTAGAAATATGTGTGATTAGGGGGGGGGGGGGGGGGGGGGGGGGGGGGGGGGGGGGGGGGGGCTGAGCTGGAGAAGTAAAAGTGCGGTGTGTCAGCTGAAAAAAATAGGAGCGAGTACAAGTAGTGCAGGAAATAGTTGCTAAAAAAGAATCACAAGGAATGAAGTGAGGGAAAAGTAATTACATGAAGGGGTTATAAGTGAAGGGCAGTAAGAGAATTTAATAGAAAATAGAGGGAGTAGGGGAGGGGGAGATAAGTAGAGGTAGCCTAATATTAGCTGCGGAAGATAGGAGTAAGGGAACTTTAGAAAAAAAGTCGCTGAAGAGGTGGTGCGAAGAGCAGCGTGAGAGGAGAGGAAGTAGGTGAAGTTGTTGTAAGAGACGAGACGTAAAGGAAATAAATAAAAATAAAGGTGAGGAGGGGTTAGAGTATAGGGGCTGAGGAAGGGAATTATTGAAAGCGGAGTGGTAGCTGGAGTAGGTGAGGAGTAGGCAAATTAGAGGAGATATAAATTGCTAAGCTTGGGGTGCATAGAGTAAATTGAGGGGAGAAAAAATAGATTACATAAGTGCAAGTCAGGAGAAGTAGAAGAATTGATTATAAATGATGGTGAGTAGGAGAAGGAAGTAGTAGTCAAAGAAGAGTTGCGAGAAAAGAAGTCAGGGATGGGTAATCAGATGAAGAGATTGTGAGTGAAGAAAAGTAGAGAAAATAAATAGTAAAGAGGGTTAGTAGAAAAATGGAACGGAAGCAAAAGAGGCGAAGTGTTATCCCGGGAAGACGTAAGTGGGAAAAGAAGTTGTTAAAAAGGTGATACAAATAAAGTTGCAATGATGGTAAGTGAGGGGAATTAGGGGGAATGATTAGAAATGATTGTTAGTAGGAGAAACGAAGTAGGCAAAACAGATATTTAGCAGTACAGGAAAAATAGGTTGTTAAAGAGATGGTGGGAAGGGCGGCTTGTGGGCAATGGAAGTAGGTAAAGTGTGAAATAATGTAGTAGTCAGAGTAGTAGTCGGAGAGGCAAGGAGTGGGAAAAGTAGAAGAGGAAGAACTTGCTGAGATTTGGGTGCGAAGGGTGAATTGAGAGGATGGAAATTGAGTAAAGTGATTTTGAGTGAGGAGAAGTAGGTGGAATAATTAAAAAAGATGTTGAGTATGATACGGAAGTAAGAGAACCAGTAGAGGTGAATGTTGAAGTGTAAACGGTGAAGGGTTAAGGGTGAAGAGTAAAGGTTTAAGGGTGAATGGAGAAGGGTGAAGATTGAAGAGTGAAGGGTGAAAAGTGATGTGAGGGGTGTAGAATTAGAGAAAGAGGAGATTTAGAGATTTTGGGAATTAACCTTGAAACTAAGAAAGTTTTATTATTTTTCATCTCATTTTTTACAGATAAATCGATATTTTTTCCTGAGATTAATTTACATTTGATGCGGTTCTTCCCTTTTTCTAGATCTAAGATGAATTAACTTCTCTCAAATCGTAAGCTTTTCAAACATGCTGATATTTCCTATCTCGATATGTAGATTATGAAACCTGTCTGATTCGGATGCGGATCTTAAATATTTCTTTCGGGTCAAAAATTCGCTTCTCTTAAAATTTCGTTTTCAATTCTATAACTATTCTCAAAACCTTGATTAATTACATAAAGGTGATTTTTGATATCTTAGACCCTTCTTCCCCTATTGTAACGATTCGTAAAAATTTTCTGACCCTCTCTCTTCTTGAGTAAAATTTTATAGTTTTCACTCGATATATCAGAAATCTAAAAATTGTTTAAACTTTTAAATGGATTTCGAAAATTTTAAAACATTTCGGAATTTGAAAGGAGTGCAAAATATTTTGAGTGTATTTAAGAGTTTTAAGAAATAACTTTGTACAATTTCAGAGTGAATCTACATTTTTTAAAAGGCTTTTGCAAGATTTTAAGGGTCAGAAGTATAATCAGATTTCAACAGATATTACATTTTTTAACTGATTTTTATAGATTTTGAGAAATTTTAAGGCACCAGGAATGATCTTTGAGTATCACAAAGAATTTTACGGTATTTCAAGCAATTTTAAAAGGTTTTAAGAATTTTTATAGGATTTTAAAGTTTACAGGAGTTTTGAAAATCTGTAGAGAAGTTTAAAATATTTACAGACATCAATGGTTCTTAGAGGTTGTAATGGACTTTGAAATACTTTAAAATATATCATCTATTTGATAGCATTTTAGAGGATTTCAGATTATTTCGTGATATTTCAAGTGATTGAACGAAATTTCGAAGGATCTCCAAACACTATCAAGGATTCTAATGGATTGCCAGGAATTGTATAACTTTTTCAGTAATTTTTAAAGATTCAGAAATATATTTACGGATCTTGAAAATTCCAATAACATTCTAAGCAGTTTGAGAGATTTAAAGAGATCTCATAATATAATAATTTTAACAGATTTTAAAATAATTTAAGGGAATTAGAGTTGTCAAATTTGTCATTAATTGTTAAAATTTCAACTAGATTCAAAGTGATTACAAAAATTTCAAGTGATTTCATATTTTGAAATGTTTCAAGGATTTGAAAAGAGTATACTAATTCTCAAATAATTGTTCATTTTCCTTAATTATTAATATTAAAATATCCGCACTTTAATCTTGTAATATTTTTAGCATAGAATCTTGTATAAACAGAATAAAACAGTAATTAAGATGTATTAACAAAAATTCTGAATTAATTCATTTATTTTAAACGAAAAATTATTTTTTCTACTATAAAAGATGGCAGTTTAACAAAACGCCTGAATTTTCAACCAAATAATTCCATTTACAACATAATAGTTGAATTTTTAACCTTAAAGATAAATTCCCAACAATGAAATTTTGTAGTTCATATTTCAATAAAAAAAGATGAAATCTATACCCAAAAAAATAATGTTAAAACTAAAAAGTCGAATTTTAACGAATAGAGATTTTCCACGTAAAAAAGAAATAAAGGTTTATCTAAATTGTTAAACTTTTTAGAAAA
Source organism: Belonocnema kinseyi (assembly GCF_010883055.1). Classification (NCBI taxonomy): domain Eukaryota; kingdom Metazoa; phylum Arthropoda; class Insecta; order Hymenoptera; family Cynipidae; genus Belonocnema; species Belonocnema kinseyi. The sequence goes on along the minus strand of NC_046663.1, from coordinate 35,303,683 downwards.
GAAACGAATTTTCCCTAGAAAAATTGAATTTTCAAACAAAGTATGTCTTTTCAGAAAAAAGTTAATTTTATGTGCAAATGATGCATTTTTACCCAGAAAAAATAAAACTTCAAATCGAAAAAATAATTTTCTTCCAAAAAAAAGAAGAATTTTCAATTAAAAAAGATTAATCCTAAAAAAATGGAAGTCACAATTATAGTTAAAAAATCATTTTTAACCAAAAGAAGGTGCTTGCACTAAACAGTCAAATTTACAACCAAAGACATCAGCCCTCAATAAAAAAAATTCTTGAGAAGAAAATTTAACTTTTACCAAAGTAGATGAATTTTCGTTAAAAAAGATTTATTTTGAATCAAATAGTTAACTTTTCTACCAAATAGAGAAATTTTAAACTAAAAATATAATTGTTAAAAAAAATTATTTTTTAACAAAATGATTCAACGAAATCTTTCAAACAAAATAGTTGAATACTCAAGAAAAGAAAAATAATTTTTAACCGAAAATTTTCATTAGAAAAAAAGAAAAAATTTTTACTGAAACAGATAAATTTTTAAATTCTAAAGCTAAATAAAAAAACAGTAGAATTTTCTTTAAAAAGAAAGGTGAAATATTTTTACTAAAAAAGATAATTTTTTGAATCAAAAAGAAAAATTTTCAGGTAGAATAGCTTTCATCCCAAAAAGATTTCAGTTGACTTATCAGCACAAAAATATGAATTTTAACCACAATTGTGACAAAATCGTAATAAAATTGCAACCAAATTTCTTTAGTAGGCTGAGGTAAAAAAGAAATAATTTTAGAAATCGAATTTGGAACTATGTGGGAAATTAGTGTATTGGGATCCTAAAAAAAATTAGGTGTTTAAAAAAAATAACTTTTTTACAGATTTAATATTATTGTGTGTTACAATTTTTTTAATGTTCTATGGGGTTTGATCGTCTTTCGAAATTTTGACAGTTATTTAATAAACGTTCTCTAGGAAATAATTTAGGTTTAGTACAGCTCGGCTTACAAACAACATTTTTTAAATCTACAAAAATGTCGAGAGAATTATTTCAGATATTTGAGATTTTTCAACTCGTACGAATACACGAGAAAAAAAGGACATCACTGAAAACAGATTATTTTCAGAAAAAAATCCATTTTTTAGAAATTTAATGTGCTTACATTTATTAATTTTGAACAATATAAATTTTGTTTCTAGTGCATTTGTATGTGTAGAAAAGCCTCAAATATCTAAAATAATTATTCATTCATTAAAGAACTGTCGCAATGTTTGGAGACGATGAAGACCCTGAAGAAAATAAAAAAATTTAAGCATTCAATAAAATAAAATCTATGAAAATGACAATTTTTTAAAACACAGTTTCATAATGCCCGCTCAGAAGGCTGTAGTCAATCGACAACAAATGATTTATACTTTTTTAGAGTCCCAATACACTACTTTTCCACACAGTTCCAAATTCGATTTCTAAAAGTTAGGTTTTCAACCCACCACAGTCTTCACGCCCCCCCCCCCCATAGAGATGCAAATTTTCTAAAATTATAGGAGAAAGAAGAACAACAGAAGTTGCTTATAACTCTATCGGACAAGTTTTTATTTAAAATGTTTCCCAACGTATCGAAAACTCACGGTTTTCAACATCAGGGGAACTCATTAGTAACAATTTCTATTGTAGAAACGGCATCAAAATAAAACAAACTTATTAAACTTATAATGAGATAATAATTTAAAAAGATTCATAAAAATGTACAAATTAAAAACGAAATTATATGATGTCATTTGGAATCAATTATGAAAACCCAAATTACGTTGGAATTAATTTTTAAAATCTGCCCGCTTGGCGGGCACATTCTCGTTGCACGCGGCTCGCTTCGCCCGCAAGTTTGAGCGCACCTATGGCGCGCGACGGTTGCATCTCGTGCTTCGCGCTTGATAATAGGGTACCTCGCGCTTCGTTCTCGAACATAATTACACCTCGCGCTTCGCGCTCGGACATTTATTCTTTGCATTTGGAATGCTCGAAAAAAACTTTATCAAAAAGATCTCTTTTAGATGGCAGTATTTATATGCGTCTTCATATTCTGAATTGTGTACTTAATTAAGTATAGTCAAAGATTAAGTTTCTCAAAGGTCTGTAGGCTTTGAGGTACACAATTCTCCTCGTGACACACGCGCTGCGCGCTCGATTTCTGACAGACATTTGTAAACATGCTTTGTTGGATTTTTTTCTCATAACTTTCGTCGTTTTTCCACACATTTAAAAAAAAATTTATCAACGTTATTTTACACGAATAAAGCAAAAAGTACGCGTCCTATCAAGAAGTGATTCTTAACGAAATTGTAGATCTTTTTTGGGATAACTATTTTTGTAAATACACCTTTTTTCGTATCCTACATAGTGTGTCCACAAAATGGAATTTTTTATTTTCCATTAATTTTTAAGCAATCAAAATTTGAATTTTCGATTTTTTAAGAAAATCTAAAAATTGGTTATGATAATCTTGTAGAGCTTTCAAAAATAAATGTTTTTCTTTTTTGACTTTTTCTCATATCGTGCGTTTTTCAGCGTCAAATTTTGATTTCCGGTTGATTAAATAAATTTTGAAAACGCTATAACTCTGATAATTTTTTTTTTATCGGAAAAAGTCATACAGATAAATTTTTTTTTTTAGTATTATAAATATCCGTACATAGAATTTTCAAATTCAGAAAAAAGTGGTCTCAAAAATTTTCAAAATGCGCTCACTTTTTGAATTTTCATCAAAAATTGCTGGTTCACGAACTCGTCCTTTCTTTTAGGACCTAAAGAAAGTGTGCTAAAGATGAATTTGATTCGTTCATTTTTTCGAGAGTTATCGTGTTGACGGACGGACGGCCGGATGGACAGGCAGACAGACGCCGTAGTGAAAACCTGATTTTCGGATTCAGAGGGTCTCAAAACGTGGAGATCCGTTGAAAAAGTGTGATGTAAAATTTCCGACAATTCTAATACTTTCTCAATCATAAATGATGAGAATGTAAAAAAGGGGTAAATTTATTTACCATTTCAGTTTTTATGCAGAAGTTCTGTAGTTTTGTGCAGAAATGTTTTAATAAACATAAAAACTTGATGAACATAATTGTAACTTTTAATGTTTAAATATAATGTACTAATTATTTTAAGAGCAGAATTTAATTGCATCCTGCTCCCACAAGAATAACTCCAAAAGTGACTGTCAACAATATCGACTAACCTATCATACAATGATTCAGAAGAAAAGACGCCAATTTAAAAAAAGATTGTATTATATAATAACCTATGACGAGCTTAAGTTATTAGGAGAATCGAAACAAGAAGATAATTTTAATTGAAGAATATAACAGTAATTTTAATAAAAATGAAGAAAGCTAATTAATACTATTATTGTGATAATTTTATATCAAAAATTCTAAAATAAAAGTGTATGATTCATTAGGATGGTCTAAATCAGTGATTTTATTAAGACAATTATCAAGTTCTTTTTTCCACAAAAACCATTTCAGCAAAGGTAGACCTTTTTTGGGATAACAATTTTTGTTAATTCATCTTTTTTCGCATCCTACATTGTTTGTCTACAAAATGGAATTTTTTATTTTTCATAATTTTTTTTGTGCAATCAAAATTTGAATTTTCGATTTTTGAAGAAAATCCAAAAATTCGTTACAATAATCTTGTAGGGCCTATAAAAATAAATTTTTTTCTTCTCTTGACTTTTTTCATATCGTGCGTTTTTCGGCTTAAAATTTTGATTCTCGGTTGAATCAAAAATTTTTGAAAACGCTATAACTCTAAGAATTTTCTTTTCATCGAAAAAAAACATAAGGATACATTTTTTTTAATACTATAAATATCCATACATAGAATTTTCAAATTCAGAAAAAAGTGGTCTAAAAATTTTTCAAAATGCGCTCAATTTTTGAATTTTTATAAAAAATGGCTGGTTCACAAACTCATCTTTTCTTTTAGGAACTAAAAAAAGTGTGCCAAAGAGGAATTTAATTCGTTCATTTTTTCGAGAGTTATCGTGTTTACGGGTGGGCGGACGGACAGGCAGACAGAGATCAGCGTGAAAACCTGATTTTCGGATTCAGGGGGTCTGAAAACGTGGTGATCCGTTGAAAACTGTGATGTTAAATTTCCGACAGTTCTAATACTTTCTCAATCATAAATGATGAGAATGTAAAAATTAGGAATATTATCATTAAGATTATTATATGAATGGTCGTTAAGGACATTATCATAATTTACTATAACACTATCTTGATGTTCTTTTTGTCTGACGTATAAGGATCTTTTTTGGTACAATGTAACATTGTCCACGATTATAAGTAATTCGGTAAACTGCGTTAGTTTTTTCCTAGGTTTATAACTGATCTTTTTTTATATTATAATTGATATAATTGATATGATTGATTTATTAATCATTTCAGCAAGTTTAGATTTTATACTGAAAGTAGTGCTAATTTTAGTAGTTTTTAAAAACCTTTTTATATTTTCTGAAATTTTACCATAGTACGGAATAGTAATATTGCTTTTTGGATCAATTTTGTTTATAATGTTCTTAGGACTATCAAGTAAGTTTTTGTTCTTAAGTTCTTTTAATATATTATCTATATGTTTATCAATAATATTTTGTGGAAAATTATTTTAAAAAAGATAATGTTTTAACATTTTTAAGATATCTTTATGAAATTGATTAGCAAAAAGCAAAATAGCTGAATCTACTAAGTTCTTTATAATAGCAATAGTTTGTCGAAAAGGATGTTTTGGAAATAGCTTAAGCAAGCGATTAGAGTAGTTTGATTTGCGAAACCAATTTGTAGAAATCGAACTATCATCATCTTTTATAATGCAAATATTGAGAAAGTTAATGGTATTATTTTCTATTACATATGTGAATTTTTATCTTTTATGTATTAAATCAAAGTATTCAATAGTTTGTTCAATCTTATCTTATAATATGTATTAAATCAAAGTATTCAATAGTTTGATCAATCTTATCTTTAGGAATAGTTTAAAAAGTATTATTTTTCGAAAGAATAAAATGTTCTCTTCTTACGTCTGGGAAAACTTAGTTTCAAAAGATAAGGATGGACTTCATCTTTTGAAAAGTATCATCTAATTTATTGAGCATTTCTTATTCTAAATCTTCCATTATTAAGACAGCTGAATTATTAAAAATAGGAGATCCCATGGTAGTTCCAAAAGTTTGTCTGTAAAAGTTTTTATTAAATTGAAACTAGATGTCATCCGTTAGAATTTTTATTCCTTCTTCACATTTATCTAAAGGTGAAGCAGCAACTTTCTTAATATCAGGACATCTTTTTTCAATACATTTTAGAACGAGATCTAAAGGAATATTAGGAACAACAGAAGTTACATCAAGGGAGACCATAATGTGATCAGAAAGAATAATGATCTTTTCTAGTTTTTTTTTTCAATTCAATAGCGTTTTTTAAAATAGATTGAGGTTTAGGAAGAGCAGTATTTAAAATATTTTTAAAAATCTTAGATATATTATATTTCGGAAAATCATTCATGCTAACAACAAGTCTTAAAGGAGAATCATTTCTATGGATTTTAGGGAGGTCATACATTCTAGACAAATCAGCATTTTCTATAAGATCTTGTCTCTCTTTGTTAGAGCCTCAAAAAACTTGCTTCCATTTGTTGATGGTATTATAAGTTTTTCTTTTTGCAGTTTTTTAAAAGGCTATTTAAATTTTCTTTATAAACTGTTTTACGACTTTAAATTAATCCCATTTTGATATAATAATCATGTTTATCCAGAATTACTCTAACGTGACATGATTCTATCAGAATGAGAAATAAGGTCAGGTTTTTTAAAGTATCTGTAAGATAAAGAAAGAATTTTGTGTCCTAGTTCAGATTCTAATTTATCTGGTATTTTTTAGATGCTCGCTTGTATATCTTCCACAATTTACAAAATATGCTCATTTCTAGAAATTTAAAAATTAAAGCTAAATTTATTACCTATCCTAAGACTGTCATTAACATAGGCAGTTGTTTGTGTTTATTAACCTGTGAGTCCACATTCAAGTTTTTAATGTGTAAAATCTTCTGAATTTTTTTGTTAAGAGTGTAATTATCTAAATTAGGTTTCCTGTTAAGAGTTTTTTTTAATTCAATCATATTATAATAATCACCTTTTTCTAATGACGATGAAAGAATCTTTTTGATTCGAAATATCCGTTTTTTTAAAAGAAATTCAAATGATTTTGAATATCAGATATTTCTATTTGTCTATTTTGACGTTGAAATTTTTCAATATTAATTTTATGTTTTTGTTTAATAGAATTACTGATTTTTATAATTATTCAAATACAGGTCATGTAATTATTATTGATTTAAATTTGGTAGATTGTTAAAGTGTCAACATTTGAGTTTCAATTATACTAATGTTATATTTAAATTTGGCAGCTGAATTGAAAAAATGAATTTTAAAATGTTGCAAATTAGAAGTAGTAAAAATTTAAATAATTTGTTTGATATTTTTGATTTTTTTCAATTTTTTATTTACAAACTCAAATTTGTGCTATTGTCATACGTTCTTAATAAATATTTGTTTAAAATTTATTGTTCAATTGTCTACAATACAAAGCAAAAATTAGTTAATATTATATAATAAATTTTAATTTTGGAAATTTAAATATTCATATCATTATTATTATTATTATTATTATTATTATTTAAATTCAGAATTGCTTACTTTTGAATGCTTTTTTCAAATAATTTAAACTTTACAATTTTGAATTCAAATTATTTGAATTTGGACAAGGGTAAGGTACATTCTGCAATTTAGAAGTTTGATATTCCATAATTGTGAACGCAATTTGTTTAATTGTTAATGATTTCAATTTCTTAGATTGCTAAAGCTAAAAAAGTTTAAATTCTTCTATTATCAGATTGAAATTGAAAGTTAAATTAAATTTTTTATTTTAAGATAATTTAAATTATAATTCGTTTTATTTTAAATAATAAGTTAAATATTTTAAAATTTGTTACATTCTTAATTTATCGACTCTAAAATTTTTATGATTCTCATAATGATGTGATAAAAGATTAATTTATTTTAATCGTTTTCTCTACGATCTAAAGTAGAAATAACTGCATTTTATTTATTTATGTCTTAACTAAACATTTAAAAAAAACTTTATTGTAAATTATTATTATTTACATTCAAAAATTTTCTCAACACTTGAGTTTAAGTTATTGTAATATTACATTTAAACTTGGCAGCTAAATTTAAAAAATTATTTTTCAAATAATTTAAATTATAATCTATACATCTCATAGTGATTTAATAGAAATTTGTTTAATTCTTATTGCTCATTGGCTTACAATTCAAAGTAAAAAAAAAGTTAACTTAATACATTGAAATTAACATTTCTTTCTTTTAAAATGGAAAATCTTTATTATCATTTAAATCCAGAATTGTTTACTATTACACTTTTTTCAAATACTTAAAGCTTTCGAGTTTTTAATTTAAATTATCTGTATTTTGACAAGTCTAAGGTACATTCTGCAATTCAGAAGTTTGATATTTCATAATTTCAAGGGATTAGTATAATTTTTAAAGATTTAAATTTCGCAGATTGTTGAAGTTCCAACACATTATTTTGCATTATTTTATTATCATATTGAAACTTGAAAGCTAAATTTAAATTTTTTACTTTTAAATACTTCAAGTAGAGTCGGTACTAATCTAATTAATTATTTGAGTATTCTCAAATTTTTTTAATTTTGTTTTTATTCACAATAAAATTTTCACGAATCTCATAATAATTTAAGATATATTTCTTTCATCTCAATTGCTAAATTCTCTACAATCAAAAGTAAAAGTAATTTAATTTTATAGTCTGTATTTTTTGGTCAAAAGTGTAATTAGTCAACTCAGTCATACATTTAAGAGTTTTTTGATATTCAATAATATTATAATAATATTTTTTTAATCAAGAAGAAATAAAATTTTTGATTCTAATTATACTTTTTTTTTTATTTAAATAATTGTGAATATCAGATGTTTCCATTTGTCGTATTTGACGTTGACATTTTTCAATATTTAGTTAAGGCTTTTGTTTAATGCAGTGACTATGAAAAAACAGATTGTGAATATGTAATATTGCTTTTTGGTTTTCTGAAATTAATTGAAGAACCGTTTACCAAGAAAATCGAGGTTGATCGATTGCCGTGATTGGAAGTGTCTGCTTTTAAATTTCAATACACCTAGACCAGGAGGTAGGAGTCAACAAATCTTCGCTCAGTCTTTTTCATTTGCCTCGATCTTTTTCTCTCGCCCACCCCTAGCCAGGCGTATCGCCCTTCCAAGACGAAATCGAGATGAAACGATGAGTCTCTGCAACTCCAGCATACGGATTTACTCCAGTGCCCATGCGTCAGGTTTTGTCGATTCTGCGCATTTATACGAAAACGGGGTGCGACCGGTTCGGTCTTCGCATTCAGCACAGTGTGCTTCCCTTCCCAAGACCAAATCGCGATCCTCGCAAAAGTCGTGAATACCTTCGTGATATTTTATTCAGCGAAAAATCCCAAGAGAAAATTCCCACTCGAAATTGACATACCGAGTGAGAAGACCTTTCGGACATCCCTTTCAAATTCTTCCTTAGTGACAAGAACTCTAAGTACGTGTTTTCAACAATTTTATATATTACGTGGACAATGTAAAAAACTATAATAAAGCATAATTGAGATAATGAAAAATGATTAATAATAGACAGCAGCTCAAATCGTGGGAGCAAATAATTGGAAACCGATCAAACATTATAAATATCACCGGACTATAAATATGACTGGATTATAAATTAATCTAAAAGTAACAACTTAAAATATCTCTAAGGATTAAAAGTACCGAGTTCATTTCATCAAGATATAGTGGAATCAACGACAAGACTCGTTATCAGCAAAATGGAAATTTAATGGCGTATAATCAAAAGTTATAGCCCTATCTAAAGTGCATCAGCATTCATAATACCGATCATCAAATCGATTCCGAATGTGCGATTCTAAGAGGAAAGAGGGTTCCAATGATCTCCTAATTAATGACTCTCTCTGATTAATTCCGGTGTGTCAGTTAATCAGCCGATTAGAGTTCACCAGTTCATCTTTTTTCAAGTTGTTTTTTCCCAATTGTAAAAACTACTCGAGTTTTAACGGAAGACTCGATTGCGTACGAAGGAGAAAAGTAGTTAATATAAAAGAAAGTACCGGAAAACTGATGCATCCTCTGGCACCCTTGTGAGAAGTTTGAGGGTGCAGCTGCAAGGGAGGAAAGCAGAAGCATTCAGTGTCGCGTGAGTACAAAGTTTTTGAATATTTCCAACTTTCTTCGAGAAACACATTGCATATACGGGTTTTTGCATCTTGTCTGGAACGACAGGTGTCAGGTGGTGATACAGCTTTTCATACTTCTCCCAATTTCTCCGGCGACTCTCAAGTTTGCAAAGTTTTTGAGGGTGGAGAGAAGTTCGATACAAAAATCTGGAAGAGTGATCTTTTCTTAGAATGTGGGCTGGGGGTATGCATCAGTTCAGGTGTATGAATGGATTTGTTTACTTCGATAATGTTCAAAGTTTTGCCTGATAATATATCAACTGCTTCCATAACTCTAATGTTCAATGTGTTTTCGAGTTGTAAGATCTTTGACAACATCTTTCAGGCTGTGATTAATTTGAGAACTTAAACTTACACTCTCGCGTGTGATATACAAATGATATTATTTCAACTGAATTGCTTTGCAATTTGAGGTAATAATTTATCCTAGGTAAATAACTAACTCGTCAAAAAGATCTAGGCCTAAAAAGATCTGCAATTAAATATTTTTTTAATTATAACAACTTGGCGGGATTGAATGTGATTTTCTGCTTTAAAATATTTTAAAAAATTAAGTCCTTTTCCTTCCTTTTATTAATAAACTTCTCGATAAATTCATTTATCAAAATGATTGACACTTTATTAAATTACATTTTAATAATTGAAGCAGGGAAAGCTAAATGCTGCTAAGTCCACTTTTTAAAGAAATTAAGTTTTTTGTTCAAAAATCATACCTTTTCGCTTTTTCAAAAATATTTTATTGGAAAAATCAGGGTTTTCAAATTTTATACCCTAAGGTATATTATTTAAATTAGAGGTGCACAGTGGTTTGTTCGAAATGTTCATGCAAATTAGGACATGCTTGCTAGATTGGATTTTTCGAAGTAGAAAAAAATTGACTTATACATTAAACCTGTTCAATTTCCTTAGATTATTAGAATTTTCAAAATGTTAATGATCTAAGAAAATGATGCTTATTTTATGCATGACAAGATTTTCTTTCTTTTTTTTTGAAAAATTTAATTTTCCAAGCTTGTTCTTTGTATTAGAGAATAAAAAAAGCGACTGCAAAACATTTGTAATATATTTGAATATTTTAAAATCCTAAGGAATTTAAATGGAATTAATTTATCATTCTACAATATTAAATTTGTTTAAAAAATTAAAGCTCATTACAGGAGTTAGACAAGTATTTAATAATTGAAGCTATTATTATCAAAATTAAAACATATGCTCATATTTAAAATATTCCTTTTTCTGTTAAACAATGTTATTTGTTTCTGAAAAAATTTAAACATTCATTTCAAATGATTTATCCATCTACAAAAAAATATTCTTAATCGTTTGCAAATTGTTCTTCTAACGAGGTTTTTTTCCTCTCCTGTGAAATTAGAATGATTGCAATTAGAGCCGATTATCATTTCAAGGTTCAATATTGAAATTTAGTTTTTAAATTATTTAAAATTTTCTTCTAAAATTAAAATTAAGAAACAAAACTAAAAAAACACGTCTCAACAATTGTAATCAATCAATGTTAATTAATATTTTTCCATTTTACTGGACCAACCTTGATAGACCAACTTTCTCGAAGTATACTTTGTCAAGCATTTGAATCATGGATATTTCTAGTGAAATTTTGCTACTTTAAAAAAACGACAAAAATATTATGATTTCAAATCGTAGATTTCAAATTATTTATGTCTTACGGTCCAATCGTAAATCGAAAAAATAAATATGAGTCAAAAAAACATGTTCTTCGAAACTCAGATATTTATTTAATAGAAAAAACTCCTTTCAAAACTTCCTGACGTTTCAGTAGACATGCGTACCTTTTTCAAAGGTTCTTAAACCTGAGTTGATGATAGTTTAAATAGTCAAACAGATCAATTTTCTGTCAAAAAAAAAGGAACATTTCAGTCAATAGTTTTAAGAAAATTAATTAAAATTTAGTCATTTTTTGAAGTCTCAAAAACATTTTTCGAGACTTCAATCGATTACAACTACATTTTTTAAAATTGTATGAGAA
>NC_046663.1:35283223-35292183 GCF_010883055.1 Belonocnema kinseyi | reverse complement strand
AATTTTAAAAAATGTAGTTGTAATCGATTGAAGTCTCGAAAAAATTTTTTGAGACTTCAAAAAATGACTAAATTTTAATTAATTTTCTTAAAACTATTGACTTAAATGTTCCTTTTTTTTGACTGAAAATTGATCTTTTTGACTATTTAAACTATCATCAACTCAGGTTTAAGAACCTTTGAAAAAGGTACGCATGTGTACTGAAACGTCAGGAAGTTTTGAAAGGAGTTTTTTCTATTAAATAAATATCTGAGTTTCGAAGAACATGTTTTTTTGACTCATATTTATTTTTTCGATTTACGATTGGACCGTAAGACATAAATAATTTGAAATCTACGATTTGAAATCAATAAATATCAACGGTCGAAGAAAGGATTGATTTGTTTCATCAAATCATTTTACAAAAATATTTTGAATTAAATACTGGTAAAAATTCTTGTCGAGGATTTTAATTTTTAAATAAAATGTTTGCTTATAGTAAAAACTGAACCTGAACAAGGAGGCTATTCATACTTCGAATTTTTTATTATAACGTGCATTTAGAAAAATATGAACTATTCGCGTTATTATAAATTCCAAAAAAATCTCGCTGCAGAATGGAACCACAAACCTGCAGTTAGAATTTAAAATTGTTATTTTTTGTTAGTTTTTTTTTGTTCGTATTATATGTAATCAAACAAAAGTTAGCATTCTTTCAATGGTACTATTTTAAAAGCGATGGAAAACATCAGGGATTATACTTGATAGATTTTTTAATAAATTACGATTTTCTAATTAAAGATTTCAATTAAACTTTTTTTCTAAATTTTAAATGAGACATTCTTAACCTACTTTCGAGCGCTCTTGAAACAGTTGAAATTCTTCGGTATATAAGAAGATCTACCAGAAAATTTCTTATTCTTTTTAATTTTAATAATAATGCAGCATTTTTAAATTGGGTTTCCAATATATTTACCTGCGGTTTTTCTAACCTTATTTTTTATTAATAAATAATTTCTTATTAAAATTATTGTTTTGTTCAAGATTGAACTATTTGCTATTTACCTGAATTAGTTCGACTTAGTTTAGATTTTTAAGTTTCCATTTAGAAAATGTTAATGGTTCTTATAATTATTTCATTTTGATTATTTTGATTTTAAATTATTTAAATTTTTCATATTTTTAACATTTTGAACAGCCCAGTTTGAACTATTCTATTTTATATTGAACGTGAAAGCTAATTTAAAAAAGAACCAAATACTTAAAGAAACATTTTAAAACATTTTGATTCAAAATCATTAGCCTTATTTGAATCCTACATTATTCACTTTTAACCGTCACAGCCTAGGCTGGGTATATTATACCCGGACGATATTTTCGGCTGCTTATATAGTTGTTTCAGTTTTGTGAAAATATTTATGGTAATGTTTCAAATTCATCTGATTAATTTTATAATATTTATTTTTGTGAGATTTTCAGCTATAGTTCAACAAATAAAAAATCCTGATTCGTTAATCTGAACCAGTGATTTTGATGCCTAGGCTGAGAGGGTTAAATGCTTGTTTTAAATACTATAAATTTTAAAGTTTCTTTTGAAGTTAACTATTTCATAAAGATAAATGTTAAGTATTTCAATAGGCTTTAGTTCAAGAATTTTTGTAATTGATTGGTATTCTACAATTAATACTTCCATTACAATATTTAATTTTAATATTTAGAGAGTTAAAAACATTTTTAATTCAAACAATTTCAATGAAAATACAGAATTTGAAAATAGGGTTTCCTAATATATTTAAATAGTGAGAAGCATTTGTCTGCGTATTCTCAGATTGGAAAATGTATTACAGTTTTGACTATTTCCTTTTATACCGCACTAGTTCTAATTAATTATCTTTTGTTATCATTATTAAATTGGAATTTGCTTTGGTTTTTATAGTCTATTATATTTTCAACTTTCGAGTTTTAATCGCTCTATTACTCCATTTAAAATTAAAACCTCAATAAAAAATCTTCATTTTGAAATACATTTAACTAAAATCCGTACCAATTTAGTTACTAAGTTTAATATTTTTAAATTTTCAAATTATGGACTTCAAATTTTTATGATTCTTATGATCATTAATTAGAAGTTTTTAAGATTCTAATAATTTATTTTTCTTTGTTTCATTCTAAAAATTGCTAACTTTCGAAAACATTTTTCAATTTTAAAGTTCTTAGTTTATAATGATAAAATTGTATTGAATGTAAAGAACATTGTTCGATTTCTAAGTATGCGACATGTTAATTAAACAACTTCCACAGGCTTCAGTAAATACATTTTCAGATTTATTCCGATTCTACAATTATGACTCTCATTAGAAGTTTTTTTTTTAACTTTTATAATGATATATTTTTTAAACCTTCTCTTAAACGCTTTTAAAATTAAAATTCTTAAGGGTAAACGAAGATTTACGAGATAAATTCTTACTCAGTGCAATTTTAATGATATTGCAGCCTTCTAAAATTAGCTTCGTGATATATATCTTAATTTAGCCAAATTTGCCTTTGCACTTTCAAACTTTAAACTAACCAGGTATTAAAAAGGAGTCCATTTCAAAAAGGAGAAAATTCTTTCTTTTTGAATTAATGATTTTGTTTTGAACCTAGTCTTATATTACAATTTTTACCATTACTCAAATTCTTAGGATTCTCATTATGATTTAAGAGATTTTAAAAGTTTAAAATTGGATATATAATAAATAGAAAACAATAATTATTTTTATAATTATTTAATTGAAGTTATTTAATTTTTAATGTTTTATATTTTGTAGATTGTTTATGTTTCAACATTTAAGTTTAAATTATTGTCATATTATATTTAAACTTGGCAGCTGAATTTTAAATTACATTTTGAAATTCTTCAAATTAGAAGCCGTACAAATTCAAATAATTAGTTTGATATTTTCAATTTGTTTCAATTTTTAATCTAAAAACTCAAATTTTTACGATTGTCATAATGATTTAATAGAAATTTGTTTAATTCTTATTGCTCAATTGTCTACAATACAAAGCAAAAATAAGCTAATATTATTTAATAAAATCAACATTTTGGAAATTTTAATACAAAATTATTATTATTGTTATTTAAATTCCGAATTGCTTACTTTCGATTGCTTTTTTTAATACTTTAAACTCTTGACTTTTTAATTTAAATTATTTAAATTTTAATAAGTGTAAGGTGAATTCTGCAATTTAGAAGTTTGATTTTTCATAATTTTAAAATCAGAAAACATCCATGACACTTATAATTATTTAATAGAATTTTTTTAATTTTTTAATGTTTTAAATTTGGTAGATTGTTGAAGTTATAATGCAGCAGTTTCAATTATTTTATTATCATATTGAAACTTGAAAGTGAAATACAGATTTTTATTTTTAAATACTTTAAATTAAAATTCGTTCTAATTTAAATAATAAGTTAAATATTTTTAAATTGATTAAATTTTTCATTTATCGGCTCTCAAATTTTCACGAATCTCAGAATGATTTACTAGAAATTTATTTTTTGCCAGTCACCTTTTCTACGATCCAAAGTAAAAATTACTGAATTTTATATGGTTAAGTTTAAAATAAACATGTTCAAAAACTTTATATTAAATCATAATTATCATTTAAAGTCAGAAATTTTCAATATTTAACGCTTTTTCCAAATACTTTAAATTTTGAAATTTGAAGTTTTTAATTTCAATTATTTATATTTTCAGACAAATTTTACAATTTAGAAGCTCGAGATTTTATAATTTCATAATTAAAAAACCTCAATGATTTTCATAATTATTTAGTTGGAGTTTATTTGATTTTTGAAGATTCAAATTTCGTAGATTGTTAAAGTTATAATGCAATAGTTTAAATTACTCTATTTTCATATTGAAACTTAAAAGCTAAATAAAATTTTTCCCTTCAGTTATTTTATATTATAATTAGTTCTAATTTAATTAATAAGTTATATAAGAATCTCAGAATGATTAACTAGAAATTTGTTTTATTCCAATTGCTCAATTGTTTACAATCAAAAGTAAAAATTGTTTCCTTATATATAATAAAACTAACATTTAACAAATTTAATTTCAAAATCATTATTAGTATTTAAATTAGTAAATTTTAACTTTTCAACGCTTTTCAAAAAATTAAAGTTTTTAATTTAAATCATTTAAATTCTGAATAGCCGAGGTACATTCTACAGTTGGGAAGTTTGATATTTCATAATATCATAATTTGATAATTATAACTGGAAACTGAATTGAAACTTTTAATTTTTAAATACTCCAAACTAGAATCCGCACCAATTCCATTAATTAACTTGTTATTTTGAAGTGGCCTGAATTTTCAATTTATAGACTCAATTTTTACGATTCTCGTAATAATTTAATAGAAGTTTATTTCACTCTTACTGCTCAATTAATAAAAATAAACAGTGGAAGTTTGTCTGAACTTGAAATAATTAGATAAAATTTTAAACCTTAAAATTTCGACTAATTATCATTACTTAAAATTCAGAATTGTTCATTTTCGAACGCTAATATCAAATAATCAAAATTTCAAAGTTTTCAGTTTTAAATGTGTTTGAAGTTTGAAATTTTTAAGCCAGAGAACAGACTTTCTATACTTTTCTACCATCTTTATCTTATTTTTTTTAATTGCCTAACCTCTTACCCTTTTTAAGCCATTTCCTGATTACATTCGTCTTCCTAAAAGCTTTTTAATACAGTAAAATAGAAAAATTATTCTTTAAAAAAAGTACTTGCCACTTTTTTAGCACCAAAGTACCACTCAAATCCCAAACTAAAATCTTAAGTAATCATTTTCTACAAAAAGTCAGTTTTATACGTGACAGTAAAGTTTTATGTCCCCGGAACAAATACTTTTTTATTAAATTAACCATTTTTTATTCATTTTCAGTCTCCGCATATCTTAGGAGAAATTTTTATTATTGTTTTAAATTATGAAATAGATTTTTGTTATCAAGGTCATTTCCTCCCAATTTAGCAACATAATATGGTTTAGTAGTAGATTTTTCTTTTTGTTCAAACTAAAATTTCTAAAATTATTTTTAAACAGTGCTTTCAACTTGACAAAATGATATTTCGCTCTGCTGAAAAATTCCGATTTTGTCGGTTATCTATTTCTATACTTCGAATCTTCAATTTCCAAGGGTTTTATTCAAAATTTCCCTAATTTTAACTTTGTTATTGATCCTCGAAATGAAAATCAGATATGTGGTTGTCAATTATCCATATGATATTCTCTCATTCATACAGTATTCACCCTTGAGGTTAAATTTACTCTACTTCTGCAAGAGTATATTACGTAATGAGAGATCTGCAACAATTTATTGATATTTATATTAACTAATTTTTGAATAATCATATATAAATATATATAAGATGTTTTTATAATATTTTTAACTAAGAATCTTTTTTTTTACCGATATTCTAAAATAAATATCTATGCATCGTTGCATACATCGGAGCCTATTGACTTCCTAGCAATATAGGGTAATTTCGTTAGCACTCTACTCTCGAAATCGATTACCTCGCGTAATCAATTTTATATTAATGGATATATAAGTTCTCTGCAGCTCCATGTCAATCGCAACTTCAATCTTTTATCGATATTAATAGAGGAAAATTTAACTCACTTTACATCATTTTTCTTTAAAACGAGATAAATCAAAAAATACAAATTTTCAACGAAATTATTAAATTTCCAACCAAGTAAAAATTTTCAGTCAGTAAAGAAATGAAATCTCAGCCAAACTGTTGATTTCTCTAGTCACGAAGACGAATTTTTAAAATAGTTTAATTTAGTGTTAAAAAAAGACGAATTCTTATTAAAATAAGTGAACTTCATCTGAAAAAGATATATTTTCTAACAAAAATTGAATAGCTACATTTTTAGTGAAATAAATTTTTAATAATAAAAAAACGAATTCTAAAAAGTGACAAATTTTCCAAAAATTAGGTTATTTTTCGACTAAAAAAGATAAATTTTAAACAAAAAATGAACTAGATTGATTTTAAGCTGGAGAAAGAAGTTTTTAACCAAATAAAATAAATTTTTTATCAGATTGTTAATTTTTAACTAGACAGGTGAATTTTTAAGCCTAAATATAAAATTCCTATTGAAACAATTCGACGAATAATGGAATACTTAAATTTTTAATTTAAAAAAAATTAATTTTCAATATTGAAACTGATTTTTCAACGAAATGAAATTTTGCCTAAACATATTAATTATTTCCAACCAAAAAAAATAAATTTTTCAACAGTAAGATTAAGTTCCTAAAAGAAAATTGGACATAAAATTGAATCAATTTTTTTGAAAATAATAATGTTCAAAAATATTGAAAATTCTATAAATTCAAATAATTATTTAGAATTAGGAAAAGTAATTAATCAGCTCCTGTATATAGATTTATGTATTATGTTTTATTATTTTCCACACATTACATCAGGACACTAATTGAGAAATTTTTTAATTAAAAGGAATATATTAGAAAAATAACCTTTAACAAAAATTTATTAGAAAGACAACTAAATGAAAATACCAGGGAAGATTGTTCAAATAATTTGATTTTTTTAGTTAAATGAAAATAAAACTATCGAAACTATAAAAAATCTCTTCAAAAATCATGATCAGTTTTTTTGTATACGTATCTGATTGAATCTTCCAATTTAAAAAACATGTTCATCCTATAAAGAAACCTTATTCTTTGAAGTACAAGCATGAAATTTTTAATATATTTTTAAATAAATCACGTGAGAAAAAGATCCCCAGTGTCCAAATTTTTTTTGTAAGTTTGCAGATGATTTTTCAATTTAAAAAATATTTATATGGCATTAAGAACCTGATTTTTTTATGAGTACCATGATTTAATTTTTGTTATGAAAGTATTATAACATGCATCATTTGTAAATGTAAAAAATGGTTAAAACCTGTAAATACTTGAATTATTAATATTAGGAAAATAGGTCACCGCGTTCACATAATATTTGTGGGTGATTTTGAACCAATTTATTCAGTTTATTACATTTTCCAAATACAAAAAGGAACAATCCAACAAAAATGCAATGCATTTCTAAAATTTCTAATATTTAATGTATTCCTTTTACAATAATGTAAATAAAAATAATTCTTTAATGCAATTAAGGTCAAATTATTATTGTTTACATGTTTGAAAAGGGAAATTAATTTTAAAAATATGTGAAAAAGTGAGGAGTAATATTTGATAAAAACGAAAGATGTCGCGGTCATGATTTAAAAAACTAATGAATATGGATTGTCGAAGGTTTGTTTGGATAATCTCGATAGAGGCTGACAAATATGATATCAAAAATGAATAATCTCTCTCATTTATATTACCTCCCGAGCATATTCCTTTCAGCGCGCTAAAAACGAAGTCGTAAATGAAAGCCCCGCTTTCGATACTGCTGATTAAACCATAAAATTTTATATATATAAAATTCATTGTTACTCAATGCCCGTTAATAACGTAACAGGCAGTACAATGGGCCCATAACACCTAGCCGCGACTAACGCGGTTGAAAAAAAATACCAACTACGTGCGGTCAGTAATAGATTATTTTGTATTTTACTACTATATCGTATAATCTCAAGAAGCTTACATTTATTTAAAAATTCTTTGTATTTTTTCCAGAATATTTTATTTGCGATTATTGTTTCTATTTTTAATTATTAATAATCTTCTAACTCATTTATTCACTTTGAATTCTATTTCCACTTGTAATTTTAAAGGATTTAGAATTGAAAACTGGATTTGTTTACCTATCCTTAAAATTAAAGCAATTTCAATTATTCAATTTTTCAATCTTAAAAATGCAAGAATTCTGAATTTGTAATATTGAAAAAAAGATTATAACCAAGTATCATAGATATTTTAAACATGCCTGAAGTTGGTTAAAAAAATCAATTCATTTAACTAAGGCATGATAATATTATGCATTTGTTAATTAATTTTGCTTAGAAAAATAACACTAATTGTCTGAATTCAAAGAATCGCACAAAAGAGCTATAATCAAGACATTTTTTGTCCTTTCTGTTAAAAAACGAAATATATCTATTTGAAAATGACAGAAATTATAAATTAATTTATAAAATTTGTTTCAATAATTAATAAATGGTCTCTACTTTTGTATAAGTCATATCGAAAAAATTTTTTCCTTCAGATTTCCTCTTAAAAATACCAATCTAAAGTAGTTATATATCATTTTTACTAAAAGTCTAACTTTTGTTCATTAATTTGTTTTTAGAAATTGTAAATAATTTTTTTAATTTTCTGATACTGCTTAAAATCATTCAAAACCAGTTTTTCCACTAATTTTGTGTCTTTCGCATAAATTGGATAAATACCTTCAAAACGGCATCTTCGATTTTTTTTAAAATGCATTTTGATTGTTAAATAAAAAAAAAATTAACTTTTTTAAAAATATACCTCGATTACTTTTCTAGAAATTTCATAAGGCTTAATTTTTTTCAAAGTTTAAAATCCGTCGAATAGTTTGGGTTAAAAGTTCATTTGTTCGTGGACATCTCATTTCACCCCACCATGCGGTGGCACGTGTTAATGTTTCAAAATTTGAAAAATAAAAAATGACGGATTAATTTTCTCCAGAAATTGAAATTGTATGGGGGGGGGGGGGTGACTTGTCCTGTTGCTCGAAAAGCATTTTTTGGTCCACCATTATGGTTAATAATTATATTTTATAGTGCTTTAATTCGAAGCACTTTCAATGTCACTGAGGAAAATGTTTAAATCAAAATATTTCTGTTTAATTCAAGAAATTGTGTTTAAATCAAATTATTTCTTTAATATAGGGTCGAAAATTTCTCTTTGATTCAAATACGGTTTTGTTTGTCCTTGTTTATTTGGTTCAAAAAATGTTGGGTTTGTTCATATAAATCTCTTGTTTAAATTAAGTACA
>NC_046663.1:35256342-35283123 GCF_010883055.1 Belonocnema kinseyi | reverse complement strand
GATTTTGTTTATGTGAATTAAATTATTTTCTTACACTTAAGGTCAAGTGATGAGTGGGTCACGTGATTATATGAAAGTTTTTTGTTGTGAATAATTTTTTTCGCTATTTTCATAATTATTATAATTGAAGACCAGACCCACCTTTCTTAGTGCTCCTTATTTATTATCTCGAATTTTAAACTCGATGTGGCGCTTCGTGTGAAAATAGGTGAAAAAGACTGACAGAAATCTTTTATTCTGTTCAAGGTGAAGCCCCAAAATTCAAGTCTTGTCTAAACTAGAGGTATGGTGTCCATTTTTTAAATAATTTATGATTTTACAGTAAAACAAAACCCTTAAAATAATACAACACTGGAATAAAAGCAATTTCATCAAATCAATCACAGGATCAATTAAATTAGATTTTAGGTTAGTTATGTAGGAACCGCCAGCAGTGCTACAGCACGCCTAGTGGCACTTTGTAGTACTGCTTCGTATTATATTTTTGTTTCAATCAAATAAATATCGTTATAAATTAATTTAAACAGATTGTAAACAAATTAATTGTTTAATAACAGTCAATGTTTTGTTTAAATTAAACAAATTGTATTGGAAAAAAACTATTTTTTTTAATCAATAAGGAAAATATTTTCCATTTCTTAAAATGATATAAAAATTTTTTTAACTGAAGCAACAAATTTGTTTCATTCAATTATATGAATTCAAAAAAATTTGCTATTAGATTAAAACAAACATTTTTCTGAGTGTAGATAATTAGTCAATAAATTTTAAAAACGTGTAATAAGCGTGTGCAGAGAGTGGATAGATTATAAAATGGTAGTAGAGTACTCGTAAATATTGTCCTAGAGTTTGGGATCATCAAACTTAACAAGGCATATGATTGAAAATACAAAGAATGGCAGCTACTTTCTTATCGCTCAGAGCAGGCTTTATGGTATGAAAAGTATGCGTTAAAAAAAAGAAAAAAAAGAACTTAGGGAAAAAGACGGGCCTTTATACTCTACTTCCTAAGCTCACATACGAGAAAGATCCGCTGCTCGCAAATGAGGCGCGAGGGGCAAGATAAGGATGAAACCCTTAGGCTACAGATGCCCCAAAAGGAGGAGAATAAAGCGTGATCAAACACGATAAAAACTTCTCAGGAGCGATAAGCTCTAATTGAATGTCCCTCCGCTCAAATTCATTCAGTACAAGGCACACAAACCTTAGGACGACAAATTCTTTTCCCATTTATCTCACACACTCAGAAATTTCCTCAGAAATATTAATCATCTTTCTTCAATAATATCTCTCGTGTATTCTCGGGTTTAATGTACCACTAACCGAGACGAATCGCCAGAACTAAATCAAATTATTAATAATAGAGTACTACATTTCTGTCTGTTCATATTGAAACTTTTGAAATTTGTTTTCTGTCAGTGTGTCATTTATTGTTTATTATGCTTGCGTCAGCTTTATTTATTTATATCAAAGGGTAAATAATCGGTGTTTTATAATGAAATGTTTTGATCTAAATAGAATAAATAATTTTAAAAAATATATGTTGTCATTGTTCTAAACTGGCCGCAGCGGGATTGGTAACTTAAGAGAGAGAAGGAGTGAGAGAGAATTAATGGGAAGGAGCTACAATTATTATCAATTTAATTGATCTTGTTGCAAATGTATAGTTGATGGTGAATCTGAAATTCGAAATTAGGAATCTCCCAGCGAAAGCAGTTTTAAATATGAGATATATCGATAGTGATTTATCCCGAGAAGAAATTGGTCAGTACATATAATAACTTTTGACTTTGATTGAAAATTCATCTTTTTGGTAGTAAATTAATCTTTTTATCTATGAAATTGTTCTATTTTAGTTGAAAATTTAATTTTTATTGGGAATTATTGATTCTTGTTAAAAATTGTGCTTTTTTATTGAGAATGATTGAATTTTTTTGAAAAATCGGCTTTTTTATTAATCTTGTCTAGAAAAAATTTTAACTTTTTGGGTGAGCATTCTTGAAATTTGTTGTTTTTTTTGTTAGAAAATTAATCTTCTCGTTGGAAAATGCATCTTTTTGATTGAACATTTAACATCTAGGTTTTAAAGTGGACATACTTATTTAAAATTTCTTTTTTCTTTTGGTTGATAAATTCCTTCTGGTCATAAAAATTTACGTATCCCATTTTCAGTCGAAAATTGTTCTTTTTTAAGTAAGAATTCAATTTTTAGTTCAAACGAAAATATTCGGTTAAAAAATAGTTTTAAAAAAAATTAATCTAGTTTAAATGAAAATTGATCTTTTTCGTTCAGATTTCTTGTCTTTTTTGGTGGTGAAGTAATCTTTTTGCGTAAAAATTAATCTTATTTTAGTTAAAACTTCAACATTTTGATTGAGACCTCTTGAATTTAATTAAACGTTCCTCTTTTTTGGTAGTAAATTAATTTTTTGTCAAAAAAATCTTCTTATTGCGTTGAAAATTTAACATTCTGGTTAAGAATTTTTGAACTTTGTTAAAATTTCCCTTTTTTGGTGGTATCCTTTTGGTTACAAATTTAACAAATAGGGTTTTAAGTTAAACTGCTTTTTTTAAATTAATAAAATGCTTTCTTTCTTCAAAATTCAAGTTTGTGGTTGAGAATTTTTTAATTTGATTGAAAATTCGTCCTTTTTGGTAGTAAGTTAATCTTTTTATTTAAAAATTCATCTTTTTTATTTGCAAATTTAACTTTTTGGTTAAGAATTATTGAAATTTAGAAAATTAATCTTTTTGCTTAAAAATTTAACAGGCAGGTTTTAAAGTTGAACTTCTTTTTAAACAATGCAATTTTTAGTTGATGATTCAAAATTGTAGTTAAAAATTCATCTCTTTGGGTTGAGAGTTCTTGTATTTTGTGAGAAATTTGTCTTTTTCGGTATAAAATTACCCTTTTTATTAAAATTTCATATTTTTAATGCAATAATGCAACTGATTTGTAAAGAAAACTCGTCATTTTGTCTTAAAAGTTTAATAATTTGGTGAAAAAAATTATTTATTTAATAATAATTAGAATAATTGTGACATCAAATTTAATGAGACGCATTCCAATACTTGTTCTGAAAATCAATTTTTTATCCTAATTGTCGATTTATTACCGTAGTAATTTAACACACAGACAAGTAAAAAATATAGTCATATTGGCAACTTGACCTGCTATAAATACAAAACAAATCAGTATAAGCATAAAATCGGGTATTACCTAGAGGCTACGTTACTTTCAGAAGGGGGGAGGGGGTCATAACCATATTCACGGTTCCCAACGAGGGTTAGAGGAGGTCAAAAATTTCTCAAATTTGGTAACGTATAAGTTGTTTAAGGATAAACCCTCATTGACTAATTATAAAGTAAAATTTTCAAAAAAAATTATTTTTTTATGATGGCTCGAAGCTTTTCTGAAGCTTAAGCAAAGACAGGTGACACTTCTTGAATTTCTACGCGATTTTTGTTAATTGTTGTTGGAGCTTGCAGTTTGTGATCAACACCCTTTCTGACAACTGGGTGGCTAAACACCTTGACTGCGGGTGAATCTCAAGGAAGATTTTCCTATTGATTTCCTTCAAAAGCTGGATGTGCCTGGCTGATTTTCGCTGGCAACGTGTCAGGATACTTATAGTACTATCGACTTCATTGACATCTGCGGTATTCATGAGATAGACTGCAGATGATAGTTCATGAAGCTCATGGAGATACTTGTTGACAGAAAAGGTGACAACAGTAATTTCATACAAGAACAAGAATTGAAAATAAGCGAATTAAACCGTTACACAGATTTAATTACAAAGATTTTAGAGAATCAAACCCGATAGATTAACAACATCAACGTGAACCGAGAGTCTGATACGATTATATTTTGGGCGGTAAATAACCGACATGACACACAAAAAATCAAGTTTCATTTTCAAGAAAGAAATGAAATCAAAATGTATTGAAACAAAGTTAAACTATAATTGGTATATGTTAAGCAATACGAATATTAGAAGCAATTTAATTGTGTTTCAGTTTTTACATTGATCATGATAGTGAACATAAATGAAGCTTGAAATGAGTTTATAAGAAGATAGCCTAAAAGGAACGGGAATCACTAGTTTTTTTCTCTGTGGATCTTAGTCTTTAAGGTTGACGGTCATTCAAGAATAAGGTCCTGCATCAATCAGTCAACCAATCAATCAATCCGGTACAATCTGGTTATAATGATAGATGGTCATCAGCCGCACAGATTACTTGATTGCCTAGTTTGCTACCCTTTTAGAATTGATTAGGCTGGACATCTATTAGTTAACTTGTTATCAACAATTAGGATCAACAATGCCTGGCCTAGGCGTTTCTGCTAATATATAGCTTTCTGAACAGCAACCTATTTTCATTTTGTGGGGACACAAAACACATTATCAAATTCTAATAGAGTGGAAACAAAGTATTTCTTTTAGATGAAGTGACGGAGTGTCTCAGATGTCTTAACATTTCATATAATTACGTGAATTTTTTTGTAAATTTTGATAGATCAAGCTTACTGCCAAGTTGCGGAATTTTCAGATTCCCTTCCATAAGCAGGAAAAATCGTTAAATTTTTGAAAAAACAAGGGTATTTTTTGTAGGTACCTGTTTGCAGGAAAAAGAATACAAAGTGTTAAAAGTTATTATTACAAAGTTATTGCATAATCATTTCAGAAAAATGTTTGAATTAAACAAACATTTGTTTGACCCTACATCGCAGCTACAATTTGTTGAATTAGGATAACATTTGTTTGAATTAAACAGCGGTATGTTCAAAACAAACAAGTTTTGTTTCAATCCAACCAAATATTTGATTCAATTAACCAAATATTTGCTTGATCTTATATTACAAAGAAAATTTGATACAAACAAAAATGTTTCTAAATGCACTGATTTAACTTCTCTTGATGAAAAGCTTTGTATTTTCAAATCGATGCTAGAATTTTTAAATTTCGCTCAGATAAATTTTTAAATGATGAAAGTTAACATATTGAAGGCGTTATTACGAAATTGTATAATTATAAAGACTACAAATTATTATTTAATTGAAAATGCTTTGAGTCTATATTTAATTAATTTTTGATTGGTAACATTAATTAAATACTTATTATTTAGAATTAGGTTCGTATAATAATTTGAAACCAAATCAATCCTTTCTTCGACTTACAATATTGATGAATTTTAAATCATAGATTTTTCAAAAGATTCTAAGCCTAAATAATTATATTATTACAATTAGTAATATTGATGAGAGTAATCATAATAAATAATTTCGCAGATTAACATAAATTTTCTTTCCTGAGTTTGAGTAATTTTAATTAATGAAACATAAGATTAATATCCAATAGTAAAAAAAATACAGAAAAAGTACATAGAAACGATGTCTTTTGGAAATTTTGTTGACTCAAAAATGTAATTCAATTTAAAAAAAAAGATGAAAATGTTATTTTAAAGTCTTAACAAAATTTAAAGAGACTTGAATTAAGCACTACATTTTTAAAAAATAAGAAAGGAACTTTATCGTAAGTTAGAAAGGAAGAATTGAAATTGACAATTTAGAGATGCATGAAGGCTGTGTACGTAATGAACGTTGACTAACAATGGACTGGTTTTCACTGAAACTACTGATGTTGAACCGGGAAAGTCAGTTTAAGTTAAAGGTTAGGAATTTTGCAACTAAAAAGATGAGATTATTTTATAATATTTTGATAAATTTTTAAAATATTTATCATACCAATGTGTAAGTTAACATTCAGGTTAAGTTTTATTACAACATTTACATTCAATTAGATAAATAACACCAGCTAAATTTCCAATGGAATCACTGTCTTTCTTCTTCAAGAAATAATTATCTAAAGTATTTGTCTTTTTAAAATAAACGTTGATGTTACATTTTTAAGTAAATTTCTCAACTGTTAAGATAGATCTTAAATGATTGGAAAGGTAACATTTAAATTAAATCTATTGTATCATTCCATTAAAAAAATGTTGTCATTAGTTTTGTTACTGTGATTGTAAATCTCAGGAATATGTTCTGTAATAATATCGTTAACTAATTCAATCAGATCGTCATCATGCGCTTAATTTGTTTTTAATTAATTTAAATTTCCTTTATGAGATGGATATCACTCAATTTAACACAAATATCTACTAAACCTTTAAATCATTATAGTTAAAGTATCTACCAGACCAAGAAGATTTTTTGTGTCAATTTCTATTTTTTAATTTCAATTTTTGTACTATTTGGAGTTTTTATAATTTGCTAATAAATATAGTTAATAAAATTAATAATCTCGTATTCTAATTGTTAAGCTATTTGCCCAATACCTTGTAAACCCAAATCAGAAACAACTGGAGATGAGGGTGAACCCATTAGGTAACTCGAAATTTGTTCATCAATTTCATTGTTAAAGGAGAAAACATTCTTATTAAAGATTGTTCTGGTAACGATTAGAATTTTATTTGTTTTTATTTTCGTTAAGCTTTAATTTTAATTAATTTTTTCTTAAGTGAAATCTGAAGCAAGATCTATTGGGATGCTGTAAAATAAGGACAGAAATTCTAAAAAAAAAACTATTAAATAAGTTTTTGGTACATTAATATTTTTAAACAATATTTAAGTTTCTATCTATTTTTGACAAAAAAACTATTTTTAATAGAAACTTAAAAACTAGTTTTAGAATATTTGTTTACTTTAGGGAGAGCATAAGCAATATTTGCAACCATACTATTTTTAATATTCTTGTATGAAAATAATTTTTTGAGTGTTTTTAAAAGTATTATAGTCGTCTCTATTTCCTGCAACATCATCACCTTAACCCTTATTAGCCTTCACAAAAATTAAATCTCTACGACTGTTTTGAAATTTTTAAACTAACTGAATAGATTTTTCTAAATTTTTTAATTTATTATTTTAGTTAGGTTTTGTAGCATTCTTTGATTTTGAAAGTAAACATTATTTGTATTTCAAATTGAACTAGTAATAAGGAACTCATTTCCATATCTTGTGCTACTAATAAAGTTAAAGCTTATTTCTTTTACTTTCTCTATTGTACTTTTTATTTTGTTCCAAATAAGTATATTATCCTAAACGTTTATAGTATGAATAATAATATTAAATAACAAAAAAACAAAAGTGGTCTTTAATTTTTGATTTTTATTTTCAATTACGATAGACTGTTGATACTGGCTTAGTAAGAATGAATTTATTTATTTCCTGAAAGGTTGATTTAACATTAAAGTGCCAGCAACCAATGTTCTATCCCTATTTGTCATAGAACAAAATTTAAAACTTTCAAGTTTGAAAACTAACTTGTTAACATGAAAGAAAGTTTTGAAAAGTAAGTTGGGAATAAATTTTGTTGTGAAAATGTAAGCTAGTTTGTTCGAAAATGAAGAAAATCGCTCATCTGCACAATCCGTGCATTCTTCGGAAAAATCGATGTTCCTAACAGGGTCAAAAGACGAAGAGCCAGCTATCATTAGGAGGGGATGTGCACCGCCAAGAGAGATTTCGAATACGTGTGCATACTTCCACACATAAATCTTGTACGACACACCGGATGGAATTTCAAACAGGTCACTATCACCACCCCCGGCCATTTTCCCGTAAAATCAAAGAAACGGACGGAAAAGGAGGAATGCATATCCGTTTTACGTGAGATACCTACCGAGGATAGTGTTTCTTTTAAGACTTATTAAACAATCAAGGAAACTGAGACTGCACTTTAAATTACCATTCTTTCAGAACTTTACCGATTTCAATTCTATTTAAGGAAGTGCTCATAAAAGAGGTATAAATAAAAGTCATTTTCGACTAAGTGCTTTATAAATAACGTCTTCAGGAGAAGGGTATCCAATCAGCATTTAGAAATAAGGGGATGACGTTAACGTTATACTATCTCTTGGTGATATTGCTCATCGAATTATATTGACTCTGGCAATCGAAATAATTTTATCAGTGAAGGGCATATTATCTCAGTAAACAATACTTTATTTAACAATCATTGTGATAAAATAATAAATATCCATTATGGGATTCTACCAGTATGTGCGTTTATTTGATGATGTTGTTTAAAAAGGAATTTTGATAGAGATCTGTATCCTCTTCAAGTTATTGTTTACAAGAGGTTGTTGATGCTAGAAAAATCAATATTTCATGAATATCATTATACAACTAGTAGCATTTATGTATCAAGAAGAAAACGGAGAATCATGAAAGAACGAATAATATATTTACATTATCGGAAAGTTGAAGATGGTTGCGAAAATTTATATAAATTATAAAGCATAGCATTTTAGCAATCAAAAAGCATTATCTGGAAAAAGAAAGATATAATTGAATTAATTTTTTAGGCAAAAACCTGAACTATTAAAAAATTTTAGGAGGAACATTGTGCTCATGAACTATATATTATTACAGTTTATTTAAAGTTAAGTTAGGATGTTATGTGATATTTTCACGCAAGAAAATCAAATAATTTAAGATAAACCAAAGTAAAATTGTAAATTGTTTATAGATTTTAATTTGTGAAATGCCGTTATGATGTAAGGTGCTTAAGATTTCGATGTCTGTTATAAAGCATACTAATTATTTTTTTGTATAAATAATTTCTCAAGTTCATTTTTTGTCAACGTTTTGTTCCATGCTTAAAATTGTTACGTTTTTAATATTAAAATTTAAATTGTGAGAGAATAAATAAACAAGTTTAGCCAAAACTGTGTTATTTTATTTTCTAGAGATTTATTATGTATCCTGACTCGAACTTTAAAGTTTTTCAAATATTTGTCCGAGGCACATTATATTATAACTAAACATGTTATTTTATGTACTAAATAATATTCACTTTACCAAATACAACAATTTGTCTTTCACACTTTGAAAAATAATGTTATTAATAATATTTTCTACAGAAAAAATAACTCGAATGATGCTTTTTTATTGTAAATTTTCAAACAGAACTTCATCAAAACTAATAGTTTATGGGATTACAATAATTTTCTTGGTCAAAAGATATGTGATTTGTTAATTCTATTTTTGTATTTTGTACTAGCTTCATAATCTTCAGCTATCTCCATTTTTACTAGTACTAAGAAATAACAATTTTTTAATAAGTTAGTTTTAAGAATGCTAAAACTTTAATTATAAAATTTTGTATCTGACAATTTTATGGCTTTATCAACTAGACTAAAAACAACACTAATTTTATTATTTCATTACAATATTAGCAGCTGCAGCTGAAATTGATCAGAGCAGAAGGAACCCGAACATTTGTTTTTAAAATGCACGATTAAATTAAAAATAAGAAGACTGCAGACAAAAACTAAGAGCTGCATTAAAGTCTTTCCTTCTAAGAAGGTATGCTGTTTTGTTTTCTTCAATTTTTTTTATTGATAGTGTTTTGAACATAACCCCTTTTTCTCAATTTCGAAGCTCTGTTTGTGTACACTGAAATTTGAAACTATTTAGAAAGACACAATTGTGTAACTATCGGAAATTTCAGATAATGTTCCAACTATTTTTTATGTGGTTATCAGTTTTGCCAACAACTTTTTTGATAAAGATTTAATTATGAAAGCCTCAGGGATTTAAAAAAAAAATCTTGTAAAAAGTCAGATAGTCTCTAACAGAGATGCTTTCAATAACCGTAAAGAATAATAAATTTAAAATCTTTGAAATTTAATTAGTAATTTTTGTATCCCGTTAAAAAAATATTTGATGTCAAAATGTTACCAGATTGAAATTTTTTTATTATTTTGTAGCAAAGTCAAAAACTTTGTCAATAAGGCATCTTGTTTGGCTTAGAAAGCAAAAAAAGTTTGGTTGATTGAAAATTCGTCTTTTTCTTTGTTAAATATAAATATATTTTATTTGAAATTCAAATTTTTTAGTTGAAATATCTACTTTTACATTGTTAGTTGATTATTAATATTTTGGCTAAAATTTTTGAGTTTAAATTAATTTTACCAACTGCAAGCTTTACTATTTTAGTAAAAAATTTAGCATTTTAGTTTAAATTTCTTCTTGCTGGTTAAAAGTTTAGCTACTTTACTTAAAGGTTCTAGTTTTTATCAAGAAATAATTTTTAAAATTAAAAATGGAAATATTCTATTTTTTTAATTTTAATTTTCAATTTTAAGTGCAAATACTTGTGTAAACTATGCAATCAATTTTTATGAAAACAATTTTTTTCATGCTGACGTTTCAACTTAAATCTTTTTTGGTTGAAAATTCGTCTTTTCGGTTTAAAAACTCAGGATTCAACTGTTTTTTTTTCTTTCATTAAAATAAAAATATTTTTTGGCTAAAATATCTACTATTACATTATTTGTTAACAATTCCTCGTTTTTTGTTGAAAATTCTATTATTGCATATTCATTATTGTAGTGAAAAATTCATCTTCTTGGTGAAAATTTCCCGTTTCGGTTTGGTTAAGAACAAATTTTTTTAAAATAAATTTACTCATTTCTTTTGAAAAAGATAATTTCAATTAAATATTCAACTCTTTTGCTGAGAGTTTGCTTTTAGCTTGAAGTTTTAACAGTTTAAATGCATTTTTTTATTCCTTGCAAATTTTTCTTTTTTAGTTGAAAATGCAAGTATTTTTTTTTAAATTTAATTATTTGATTGAAAATTTTATTCAATTAAATTATTGATAATTCAACACTTTAGTTGAATAATCTAATATTTCGTTGAATTTTTTTTTCTTGATATCAACTATTAATTTTTTTTCAAGAATTCACCTTTTTGTTCAAAATTAAACTATTTGCTTAATAGATCAACTGTTTTGTTTAAATCTTATTCTTTTGCATTAAAGAATCCTCTTTTATCTGAAATTTTTTTATTTCAACCTGAAGTAATGATTTTATTCTGTTTGTAAAAGATTATGTGCGAAAAATTTTACATGATTAAGATGCTGATCTTTAAATAATAATTCTCGCACTATGTTATAAAAAAGTAATAAAATTTGATCAAACAAAATGTTGTATATATACACTTCTGTGAAAAAAGAATATCTGCCTATTTTTGTTTAAACATGATTTGCGGATCTATTTAATTTTATGTTTGTTTATTTTCATTAGTTTAATGAATAATTCCGACCTGGCTTATTCTATTTCAACCTTTTCGTCGTACCGCTCCATTTCCTTCCAATTATTTTAAAGTGAATCCTATTTTGTTCTATTTTTTTTCTGTATCCTATTTACTTCTTCGCAAAAGTCCTGTTCCACCTCGTTCGGATCGTTTCATCCACTTACGTCGTGTTTTACCCCTTTTAATCCTATTCCTCTTTCAAACAATTAAATTCTTTTCTATTCCGGCTTATCCCTTTATCTTCTTTTCAATTATTGCATTATTCTTATCCTGTTTTATCATTCTTATTTTATATCAAGACTCAGACTAGATTATAACAATTGAGTAAATTAGCAAATTTTTAAGTATTTAGCTACTAAATTAAAAAAATGACTTCGTTTAATGATTTTAAAAAGATTTTAAAGGATTTAAAATGTTTCAAGCGATATTTATTCCAAAAAAATTTATTTTGAAAGATTTCTGAGTATTATTATAGTATTTAAAAAATTTCAATAGATTTGTAGAAATTTATATAGATTTAAAGTTAATTGCAGAAAAATTAGAATTCACCAGGGATTTTAGAAGATTAAAAAAAAAATCAGGGGATTTTATTAGGTTTTCGGAATTTTTGAGATCATTTAAGATGATTTAAAATCTTCCATTATTTTTTACAGGAATTTTGAATAAACTTATACATAATTTAATTTCTTTTACAAGATTTTACTCTATTCTTATAACATTATTAGGGATTTGACAAAATTGAAGGGATTTTTTTATTTTCAAGGGATTTCACGAGAAAATAAGAGTTTTTAACAGATTGCAGTAGATTTCCATTGATTTTAAGGATTTTCAGAAATCATAAAATAGTTTGAGGAATTTAGGAAATTTTTATAGATTTCAGAATGTTTTATGGGATTTTAACTGCTTTTTGTAAGATTACATGAAATTTCACAAGATGTAAGGGATTTTATATATATGAATTGTGAATAAAATCCATATATTTCCAATCAAATAGTTAATTTTTTAAACGAAAAGATCAATTTTCTACTAAAAATACATACATTTTTCAAACTGAAATATTTATATTTAACCTAAAATTAATGGCTAGATTTTTTTACGAAAATTAATTTTCAATTTAAAACAAATTTACGATAAGTTTAATTTTCTATTAAATTGTTGATTTTTGAAGCCCAAAATACGAAATTTCTAAAAAAAAGGTAGTGTTATCAAAAAGAAAGTTTATTTTCAACCAACTTAATAGATTTTAAGTTAAGAAAATTAATTTTCAATAAACAGAAAAACACGAATTCTCAATAAAATAGTTTAATTTTCAAGAAACGAAATTAATTTTTTTACTGAAGTTCAATTAAAAAAAATATTTTTCAACTAAGTATTTCAACTTTCAACCAATGTTTTCAATATAAAAAGATAAATTTTCAACAAAATGCTTGAGATTTTTATACAACTAATTCTTTTCTACTAAATAAGAAAAATGTTCAACAAAATATATACGTTTTTAGCAACGAATTTTTTTTTTAAATTCACTTTCTACAAAATTGTTGAATGCTTGAGACGTACCTACGAATTTTTTACAAAACAGTTTGATTCTTTAATAAAAATGTTCATTTATAACTGAACAGTTGAATTTTCAATCAAATTATTAGATATTCAGTTTAAAAAAATTAATTTTCAATAAAGTAGTTCTGTTTCTAACCAAAGAGATGTATTCTCAACTGAGACTGTGAATATTTATCCCGAAAATTTCATTTTTAATCAAGTAGTTTAATTTTTAACTACGGTATTAAATTTAAAATCTACAAAGATGAATTTCTAACAAGAAATGTTATAGTTGATATTTAAAGAAAAAAAGATTTTATACAAAAAAGCAGTCGAATTTAACCAGTAAAAAAATAATTAAAACGGATTAATTTTAAACCAATTACGGTGTTTTACAAATTGTTTTTTTTCTAACAGAAAAGGCTTTTTTTGAGAAATGACTTCACTTTTCTAAAAAGGAAAAAACGAAATTTTAAGCATTAGTTGAATTTTCTACCAAATTTTTCAATATTTGAGCTAAACATACGAATATTCTATAAAACTGTTGAATTTTTAACAAAAACGTTTATTTTTATTCGCAAAGTTCAATTTTCAAAGAAATAATTAGATTTTTAGTACATAAAAAACATTTACGAAGCAGTTTTATTTTCAACCAAGTAGGTGAATTTTCAAATAAAACTATGAATATTTAACTAAAAAAGTGCATTTTTAAGCAAGACTTGAATGTTCAATGTTTCACCCAGAAAGTTAAATTTTAGTCAAAAAATGGAATAGTTTATATTTCTAAAAAAAAAAAGATTTTATTTTAAAATAAAAAACCGTTGGATTTTACGTACTGAAACGAATTTTTAACAAAAAATGTAATATAAGGTATTGAAATAAAAAGTATTTGATTTAAAAATAAAAAAGCAATTTGATATAATTAAAAATATGAAATTTCAATAAAATACATAAATTTCATACCAAAAAGGATGATTTTTTTTTAATAATTGAATTTCCTACCAAATTTTTTAATATTTGAACAAAAGATACGATTTTTCTACAAAACCGTTTAATTTTCAAGAAAAAAGTCCATTTTCAAAATAATTTGTTTTTAGTTTAAATAATAATAATGTTTGATGAAGTATTTTATTTCCAACCAAAAAATGAATTGTTAACAAAAACTATCAATCTTGTACCAAAAAAATTAATTTTTAACGATATAGTCTAATTTTTAACCAAGGAGCTTGATTTACAACCTCAAAAGATAAATTTGCAACCAAAAATATTACAGTACATATTTTTACTAAAAAAGATTTGAATGTTAAATCAAAACGATTGCATTTTCAACATATTCAACCTACGAATTTTTAACAGAATATTAGAATTCTCAACTAATAAAAAAATTAAATTTCAAAGCCAGCAGTTGTATTTTTATACGAAAAGTTAATTTTTTCAACGAATAATATGAAATTCCAACAAAATATATACATTTTTTTATTGAGGAGGCTAAATTTGAAAATAAAAGTTGAGTTTGCTATTGTATTTGGCGTCTTTATAATTTAAAAAATAATGATATAAGTTAAATAAAATTGTTCTGAAATTTTGGGAAATAAATAAAAATACGAATTGACATGTCTGCCTGGCGTATTTGCTTTCTTATTTTGCTTCCACAATGCAAATTTGGTCATTCTACTTGATTCGGGGCACTAAAGCCCTGTTCTCACTTACATTCCAAGTTAGAAATAAATTAAATGTCACTACTTAAAATAAAGATTCAAATGGTTCAGAAAGACATGCCCTCATACATTTTGTACCATTTGTCTAAATTAAAAAAAAATAATCCTTTTTTCAAATCCCAAACCCATTGAAAAGAAGCCATCTAATTGGTCACGTGACACTCTAGTACTCTAGTGCATACTATTAATAGAAAACGAATTGAATCAAATAAAAATATATTATTATAGAATCGGAAATGACAGAAATCTAGTAAAAGAAGTGAAGAATATAAAACAAATTCACAATAAATGTGCGGTCTGATATGCAAAGTAGTAACGATACCACAAAAAGTGTAAAGCTTTTACGAACCTCTTTACATATTTGAGGTTTGATTTTGAATAATGGATGTCAATTTATCGAAGGTAAAAAAGGATTTGCCCGTTTATTTAACATTTGATGTTTTTTCTTATTTGGAAAGAACGAACTTCTTATGCGGGTCATTTTTTTAGCGCGTTATCTCTATCCTCCTCCTCCTCCTCCTCATCCTCGATCCTATTCCTCCCACTCTATCCTCCACCTCCCACTCTATCCTCCACCTCCTATCTCCTTCACTTTTCGTTCTTTATCCTTCCGATAATCCGACTGCCTGGAGATTACTGCGACCCTCGCTATTTTGAGGTCCTGACTTTCGACTGCGTATGGTGCTGAAATATTTGAATATATGACCAATCCTTTCTGGGTTAAGTGACATTATTCAAATGGACTGCTTGCGAGAGTGGAATTATTAAAAAATGTTCTCATATGTGCACACGATATGGACAAGATGGCAGGCACAAAATGAGATTCCAAGGAGAAAAATTTACGCATATTAAACCCATTAGTATTCAATTTAATAATATCCATATGTCACGTGGTAGGAATAAACCAGACTTAGGATCTTAAATGTGTTCAGGGGTCGCACATAAATTACGTAACAAATTATAGGCCCTCTCTAAGACCTCCCACCCTTATGTAAAAAACCGTAACAAAATATTTCTACCTCCCACCCCCCTCCTCTTCTCTCTATGTAATTTTTAGTTTGCAGAAATTTTTTGCCAGTTATTGATAGTAGAATTTTGAAAATCCTTAATTATTAATATTTAAATACTAGCAGTTCAATCTTGTAATACTTTTAATATCGAATATTTTATTAAAGGAATAAAGCATTATTTCAGATACAAATTTAAAGTTTCCATATTTATTAATTTATTTTAAACAAAAAAAGTATGTTCTACTATAAAGCACGGTTTTTCACAAAACTACTTAAATTTTCAACAAAATAACTAAATTTCTATCATACTATAGTTGAGTTTTCAATCCAGAAAGATAAATTCAAAGCCAAAAGACAAATTTTCCCTGCAAAAATTAAATTTTTAAACAAAAAATGTAAATTCAGCAAAGAATTAATTTCCCACAAAACCGATGAATTTTGTCGTAACAAAAATGAAATTTCACACCAAGAAAACTGTGTGTTTTTTTACCAAATAAGGAGAATTTTCAGATAAAAAGGTCATTCTTAAAAAAATGTAAAACTAATTACATTTTCAGTTCAAAATTAAATTTTAAAATAAAAAGTTGCACTTTTATACAAAAATGAAATTTCTACTAAAACAGATGAATTTTTAAATCAAAAAGATAAATTGAAAAAAAAAACAGAATTTTCTTTTTCGAAAGATTGAAGTTGACTTTTCACGATCAGAACATGAATGTTTAAAAAGAAATAAATTTCTACAAAAAAAAATGGAATTTTCAATCCAAGCAGACGAATTTTTAACGCAAGGATGACTTTTTGACAAGTCTCTACTAAAAAGTTGCATTTTCATCCAAAAAGTATGAAATTTCTCTAAAACAGATACATTTTTTCTTTAATTTCAGACAATAGATAATTTTTCATCCAAAAAAGCTTCCAGATAACTTTTAAGATCAAAATATGAATTTTGTGACAAAAGATAAGTTTATACGAAAAAATTTAATTTTCAATTCGACAAACTTTTTCAAATAGTTTAACTTTCATCCAGAAAATAATTAAGTTCATTTTTCAACACTAAAATATACATTCTAAACAAAAAATTAAATTTCTATAAAATAGTTCGGTTTTGAACAAAAAAGTAAAATTATCAGCCAAACAGTTGCATTTTTATCCCAAGAAGATAAAATTTTTGTTGAGCCAGATGAATTTTTAATTTAAGAATTATTTTTTGTAGAGTTGAATTTTCATCCAGAAACGATTTCAGTTTTTGTTTTCACACAAAAATAATAATGTAAAACAAAAAGTAAATTTTCCACGGAACATTTAAAGTTTCAACAGAACAGAAGAATGTTCAACCAAAAAGTATGACTTTTCAACAAAATTGTTGACTTTTGAACCGAACAGTAACATTTTTATTCAAGAAAGATGAAATTTCTTCTAAAACAGTTGAATTAAAAAAAAAACCTTACAAAAAATAGTAAAATTTTTATCCAAAGAAGATTCCAGTTCATTGTGCAAGATCCAAATGATAATTCAAAATGATAATTCTACTAAAACAAGTGTATTTTAACATCAAAAAGACAAATTGTCAAAAAGAGTTGATTTTCATCGAAAAAGATTTCAATCGATTTTTTAATACAAAAACACGAAATTTAACAAAGATTAATTTTTTTAGGAAATAGTTGAATTTTTAACAAAACAATTGCATCTTTACCCGAGAAAGATGCAATATTTTTACAAAAAACAGATAAACTTTTAAATCACAAAGACACATTTTCGGAAAGAATATTTTTGATCCAAAAAAGATCTCAGTTGACTTATCAGGTACAGAAATTTTTATTAATTTTTATTCGGAACGATTATAATTTGACAATTTGAAATTAAAATCTAAATTGACTATTTGGAATTAAAAGTTTCTAAAGTTATCGAAATATAAAGTTTTATTAAATATAAAAAATTATGATTTAACGTAAAAAAAGATTAGATAAACTTTTCTAAGGTAAAAAAATAAAATCAACTTTTTTTACAGTGCAAAACGGAAAATTTTTTTATTTTGTACCTGTAAAATATAATTATTCTAAAAAAAAGTTCAAAATAAAAAGTGATTCAAATGGCAAATAATAAAAAATGAAAAAATGTATACTCCTGAAACTTGAAACTCAAACAAATCTGAACTTTATTTAGACCTAAAAAAATGTTCGTAGCGGAGCATTGTGATATAAAATCTTTATTGTACATAAACCTTTAAAAATTTCTATTACTTTAAGTAAATTTAGTCGTCTAGAAATTATTTTTAAACTATGCATAAAATACAATAATTCCTACGTTTTCTTTAATAATTCTGAGCATATTATGCTTTAATTCTATTATCTCACAAAGGCAGGAATAACAATTGGAGTATTATAGTGCAGAAATTCTATGTTATTTTTTTGTGGGGGGAGATTCAGAGTTTTTTATACCCTTTTATTTAAAAGAGGGGGTCAAAATCCTTTCTCACATAAGATATTATTACGCCTATGTCGAAGATTCACAAATTTAGTTGAAATATGAACTTTTTGTTAAAAACCAATTTTTCTGGTTAAAGATTCATCATTTTAGTTAAAAATTTAATTCTTTGTTCAAAAATTGATATATTTTGTTGATTTTTTCTTTAATATAACCACTCTTATCTTGGTAGAAAGTTTATCTTTTTAATTAAACCCTTAACTATTTGGTGCAAATTTATGTCTGATTTTATTAATAAATTTTATTATTTGGTAGAAGGTAAAATGTTAATTTTGTCAAAAAATGTGAAATTTGTTTTTTGAATGAAGATTCTTTGTTTTGGTCGAAAAGTCATCTGTTTGTTTGAAAATGTAATGAAAACAATAAATTTTAGATAAAAATTCTTCTCTTCGCTAAAAAATTTGACTATCTTGTTGGAACTTCGTTTCATTTTTAGTCAAAAATTACATTTTTCAAACTAATGATTTATTTTTAACATTTTTTAATGTGCAAAATTATTTGTTCTATTTTAAATTAAACTTTTTTGTTAAAAATTTACCTTTCTTCATTGAAAATTCATATATTTTGTTGATAATTCATCCTTTTCGTGGAAAATGAATCTTCTTAGCAAAGAATAATTTTTCTTTTTGAATTCATCTTTTTAGCTGAAAATTTACCGAAAATAATAAACTGCAGTTAAAGATTGATCAGTTGGTTAAAAATTTATCAATTTAGTCAAAAAGTTTGTTTCATGTTATGGTTGAAAATTAATGTTTTTAAACCGAAAATTGAACTATTTCCTTTTTTGTTGTAAATTTGTGTCTTTTATTGACAGATTACTTTTTTGGAAAAAGATTAATCTTCTTGGTTGAAAAATTAAATTTTTGGTTGAAAATTTACCTAAAAGAATAAACTTCAATTGAAGATTCATCTCTGGATAAAAATTTAGTTATTACATTTTTAAGGATTCAAATTCTTATAATGAAATTTTTTCTTTTTTTGG
The DNA here is from genome assembly GCF_010883055.1 of Belonocnema kinseyi. Taxonomy (NCBI): domain Eukaryota; kingdom Metazoa; phylum Arthropoda; class Insecta; order Hymenoptera; family Cynipidae; genus Belonocnema; species Belonocnema kinseyi. The sequence continues at coordinate 35,264,286 of NC_046663.1, read as the reverse complement.
TCTTTTTTTGTAGAAAATTAATTTTTCTCAGTTGAAAAATCAACTATTTATTTGAAAACTTGGTTTTTTTTTTTTTTTAATGATTATCGTCTTCGTACAAAATTCCACTATATATCTGGTTGACAATTTATGTACTTTGATAGAAATTTAATCCTTTTGGTTAAAAATGCAACAGTTTAGTTTGAAAATAATTTATTTTAGTTGAGCATTAAACTGCTTTTCTGAAAAGTGTTTTCGAATTTGAAGTAAAAAAATTATTTATGACATTTTTGGTTAAAAATTAATTTCTTCAAATGGAAATTTACGTACACCATTTTTGGTAAGAAAATATTTTTTGGTTGTAGAAATTTTGATTTTTGGTTAAAAATACAATTGCTTAATTGAAAATTAAAGTGCTATTGATTTTAAGTGAAAATATTTTTTAGTTTAAATGTTAACTATTATATTTTTCATTAAAAATTCATCTTTTTAAAAATTTAACTACTTGTTTCTCAAATTGTTATTTGTTTTTTCAAAATTATTATTTTTTTAAATAATCTAAAAATTTGGTTGGAAACTCAACTGTTAAAAATTGATCTTCTCTAGTTGAGGAATTCAACTGTTTGTTTGTAATTTTATTTGAATTATTGAATAATTGTCCTTTTTAGTAAAAAAATAAACTTGTTGATCACAATTTTTTCAGCCAACAAGGCCGAAAAATTCAACAATTTGTTAGAAAATTCATCTATTCTATAGAAAATTAATTTTTTGTAAAAAAAATTTTAATCTTTCATTTTTGGTCCGAATTGATTTTTTTTAAGTTAGGAAATTTAAATATTTGGTTGAAAATTTATTGGCAATTTGTTCCTTATGTTGAAAATTTAACATTTGGGATGAAAATTTTTTCTTTATTGACTGAGAAATTTTTCTTGGCTGCAAAATTTCTGAATATCTTTTGAAATGATTCAAACTTTTTCTTTAATTTTGAAAAAATTCTGCGAAATTAAAAAATTCCCTAAAATCTTCCAAGCGTTTTTTTTGACAACATTTGAAATCTTTTAGAATATTTTAAAATCTTTTTAATTATTTAGTTAATATAAATTTTATTAATTTTTGTTATTGTGTTTTTTTATTATTTGTTTATTAAAAGTTTCCCCATAAGTCTGAATAAAATTTGTTCATTGCCTTGATATCTATCAAGATTCTTATAAAGCTTCTAAATTTTTGGTTCGAGATCTTCGAAAATCAACATTTTTTGAAATCTTAAAAAATTTTAAATTGTTTTTTTTTTAACGTTCTTAATCTTCAAATGTTAAAAAATATTTTTTGGAATAATTCGAAGCTTTTTCAATTCACTCTTACATCCGTACATCCCCTTTAATGAGACTTGTGAAAGAAAAATTTCACCTTTTAAATCTGATAATATCGTCTATATAAAGCAGCGCTTTAAAAAGAAAAAAAAAACAAGTTCATAAAATAATGTTGCTATAAATGTGGAAAATATGAAAGAAAAGAGATAATTTCCTCTTGAAATTTCATTTGACGTATTTACTTAACGTCAGGGCGTGTTCAAAACCCTCCCTTTTATTATCCTGGAGATAATTTTATACCATGAAGTAAATGTGGGTGCTTAAAACTGTGGCTCTGGAGTTAACGTTTAAGAAACAGAGAAAATATACCCAGCCTAATGCTTATTTCAATGGAGAACTTTAGCTCTTTTTCCGGAAGAGAAATGAGATAAGAACCTTACGGAAAACTTTCCAACCTTTTCATGTAATCTTAATTTATATCTCTTTAATAGAATACTTTATTTAACTCTATCTGTTTCACTTATTTCCTTTCAGAGCTTGGATTTGGTGACTTTTTCGATTTTTTTCAGAAAATGCGACTGTTGCGAATTTTGCGCGTTTACAAGCGCATTTATATCGTGTTTAAAGTATTACATCAAATAATTTATTTTTGTATGCGTCCTAAAATTTTTGTTTAACTTTTAAATCACTGAATAATTAAAGTTTCAAATTAAGGTTCTCAAAACAAAGGAAGAAAGTTGACTTTGGAACCTGGAAAATCAATTTTCAAACAAATGGTTGAATCAAAAAGAATTTCAGCCAAACAGTTGCATTTACAGGAAAAATTAATTTTTCTATAAGCAGTTTTATTTTCAATCAAAACATGTAACCCAGAAGGATGAATTTGTATTTAAATAGTTAAATTCAGAAAAGAAAAATAATTTTTAACAAAAAAAAAATAATAAATTTCGATTAAAAGAGACGAATTTATAAAACTAAATCGATGAGTTTTCAAGCAAGAATCAAATTTTTTAGAATACAGTATTATTTTCAACAAAAAAGGTAACTTAGAATCATGAAAAGATGAATTCTTAAGCTAATAGTTGAAATTAAAAACAAAAATTTAAACAAATAGTTGAACTTTTATTCAATGAAGACGAATTGTCAAAAAGTAGATGAATTTTTTACCAAAAAGCTCAATTTTTTAGCAAAAATACAATTTTTTAGAAGAACGTTGAATTTTTTACAGAAAAGTTCATTTTTAAGCCAAAAAGGCGAATTTTTCAGAAGTGAATTTAACAGAAAAGTTAAATTTAAACCCAAAAAAGGGAATTGTTTTGAAATAAGAATTATAAATTTATAACTAAATACTTAAATTGAAAACAAAAAAATAGGATTTTTTGTAGAAGAAAGATGAATTTTGAACTATAAAGTTAATTTGAAAAAAAAAGAATTTTCACCCCAAAAAGATTACTTTTCAACCAGAAAAGGGGACTGTTGAATCAGGAAGGCTGCATTTTATATTCAAATGTCGAATATTAAAAAAATATTAGAACGTTCGACCAAAGAAGATTGATTATTCAGCAAAATAATTAATTGTTCAAGTAAATAGTCAAATTTACGACCAAAATAAATAAACTTTGAACCAAAAAAGTAACATTTTCTAATTTGGTTTTATTAATTTAGTTCACATTTAAGCGAAAATAGAGGAATAGAAGAAGATGGGAAGGAGTGTGAAGACTGTAATTGAATTGGAAATTATTAAATTTTGAACGTTTTCCAATTTAAAATGCTGAACATTATTTTTAATGTTACATTTTTAAAACATATAAAAAACATTTATTTCAGTAACGTTTTTAAAATTGAATGTTATCTGATCATAAATATTCTTACGGTATAAATTGTAAAAACAATTTTTAATAAAGGTCGAGGTACAAAATTCGAGAGCTTCTTGCATTTTTTTCAACTTTTCACGTAGTCTGAGGAATAGTTTTTTAAATTAAAATTCTCCCTTCTGTCGCTCATTATGAATTCATATAAAATTATTGGATCTTATTCCATCTAGTTTATTCTTTCAGTGAAAACTTCCCATGCAACTCTACAGTTGTGAATTTGAAAATAAATTAATAATATTCAAATCCAGTTATTTGATTGAAAAATGTTATCCTTATAAAAAATTGATTTTAAAATTTAATCTGAAAAAATATTTATGACAAGAGAAAATTCAATTTCAAACAATCTTGTCAAAATAAATGTTTTCTGTAATTAAAAAAAAGTTTAGCATTACAAGTAATTTTCGACACTTGAAAAAGGCGAGCATGTAAAATCGATTAGTTTCAAATTCAATTACAGTCTTCAAACTCTCTCCCCTATTCCACTATTTGAGTTAAATTTTAATAAATTCAGTGAAACCTAATAATGAAATAAATTTATTTTCGTTGAAGGATTGTTTATTTTGTTCAAAAAGTCGACTATTTCGTTGAAAACTTAATTATTTTATTGCAAATTTATTTTTTTGTTTGTCGACAGTTTTACTTTTTTATGAAAAATTCGGCATTGGGGTAGAAAATGTAACCTTTTCAATCGAGACTCCCCTTTTTATGATACAGAAGTAATCTTTTTTAGGCGAAAATCATTCTCTTCAATTTAACTTTATAGTGAAAAATTCATCCTTATACTAAAAAAATCGTTTTTTTTTGTTTGAACATTTAACTATTTGATTAAAAATAGATTTATGTTGTAGTAAATTCGTCTAATTTGAATGAAAAACCGTGCTATTTTATTTTTTTTCGTAAATTCGCCTATTTAGTGAAAAATTCATCTTTCTCTGTGGAAAATGGCCTTTTTTGTTAAAAAATATATTTCATTCTTATAAATTCGCCTTTTCGCCTGGAAATTCGTCTAAATTGTTGAAAATTCGTCTCTTTTCATTTAATTTTTAGACTGTCATCATCAGATCGACAATCTGTAAGACCTGGGTTCAGATACCAGCGGAGCTTGAGAGCAATTTTTTCACAATTTGGAAATAAAAATCAATATTAAAAAAAAAATGATTTTCTGACCAATATACAAAAAATAATTAACATCAAATTATTTAATACATTTTTTCTGATTCAAACCATAACAAAAAAATATAAAACATTCGAATATTTTAAAAATTAATCTTACAATTATAAGCAATTACGTCGGAATTAAACTTCCAGTGATTTTAGCGATATTTATCTCATCAGGCCGGCCATGTGAAAAACCTGGGTTCGAATTCCCGTGGAGCTGCAGAGCAATTTTTTCACAATTTTTAAATCAATATCAGTTTTTAAAAATATTGATTTTAGACTATAAGACCAACAAAAACTGACATCAAATTATTTATGTGGTTATAAGTTATTATTTTTTTTTTAATACAACTATTTGATTACAAATTCATCTTTTTTGGTTTAAAACAATATATTTATTAAAAGTTTAACTTTTGAAGGTAAACAAACAAGGTCATCCTTTGCTTGAAAATTCAACTATTTGGTAAATAATTGATCTACTTTCTTAAAAATTCGTATTTATTGATTGTAAGCCTAAATATTTGTTAAAAAGTTATTTGTTTGTTTGTTGAAAATTCAGCTATTTGGTTAAAAATGTATTTTTTTTTGGTTAAAATGATTTGCTTTATTGAAAATTCAACTGTGTCCTAAAATTTCCTCTTTTTTGCTAGAAAATCCAAATATTTGGTAAAAATGTATGAGTCCTTTTGAAAATTCGTCTATTTTGATTCATCTAGTTGGTTTAAATATATTTTTACATTCTCATTCTAATAAGAAGGTATTGGTTTTATGTGAAAAATAACTTTCGCGGATTCCTCTTTGGTATACTGGAAAAGGATATAAAAAAAGGACGATTACGTTATACAGCTTTTTAAAAAGAATTTTTTAAAAGTTAGAGCATTTTGAAAAATTTTGAGACTACCTTTTTAATATTTGAAATTTGTTTTGACAGTTATTCAGAGTAGATCGAAATACGAACAATTTATCGCTACTACTTTTTTTGATAAAATAAAAATGACTAAAGTCATAGAATTTTCAAATCCCAAAAAACCAAACGAAAGTGAACATTTGCAGCCAAGAAAGCGTGATATGGAAAAAGTCAAGAAACGATAAATGTTACTCTTTCAAGGCCTCACAAGATTTTCTAATGAACTTTTTAAATTTTTTTAGCAAAAAATCGAAAATTCAAATTTTTAACTTAAAAAAACTCATGAAAAATCAATAACTCTATTTTGTGGAAAGAAGACAAGATACAAAAAGAGATAGATTGACAAAAATTGTGCACCTTAAAAATAATAGCAAAATTCTTAGGAATTACTTTTTTGTACACTGAGAGATTTTTTATTAGAAATAATGATAAAAATAAATGAGAATTTACTATAATATAGTTTTAAAATAGGGAAACATGGATTGCATATAAATAATTAAAATAGCTGTTTTCTCACCCGTCAAAACTAATAATTTTGTTTGAATAAATGGAAAGGATGTTGCATTAACTCTTATGGAACTTGCCAGCATTTAAAATTCACTAACTGAGAATCTCAAACGACTGTATGAAAAATAACTTACTCAATCTATAGAGGAAAGAGATGCGCAAATTATATCCAATTAAATACATGAACACGCGTACAAATGTTATATTTATTATTATAAACTCAATTTATTCACTACATACATAATCGCATGCTTAATCGCTATGAAAAATTGGAACGGCTATGGCAGGATTCGAACCTCACTTACCCAAAGAACTAACGTATTCCCCAACAACTAAACTCCACGGCTAACTTACATTATGGACTATTTGGCAAAAATCTCGGCTAAGCGGCGTCGCTTGACAACTCAGGGCAGTATAACACATATCTGGACCCTTTTTCACGAGTGATTTCTTGCTTAAGACATTTTATTAATAGATAGGCTAATCATTTAATCATTTCTAATTATTTAATTGATTTTTTATCAAATACATTTGTTTTAACGGAACTGATAATAGTCTTGTATGAATAACATTCTCTAATTTTATATCTCAGTAACTCAGAATTATAAACTTGAGTGTGTTTATACGTTATATTTTATAAATTGTACTCATTGAATTAAATCTTATTACCTTAGTTTATAAATTTCATGACAAAGAATTCCTAATGTTTCAAATCCCAGAGTAAATAAATGAATTTAAAATAGAAAGAGTTAACTTTTATTTAAAATGTTGTGAATCATAACCTTTCGGCTTGATCGGAAAATGACGAAAACAATCGAGGAACATTCTCAAAGAAACTATATAAAAAATCAATAATAATCATTTAATAGTTTGCTATGCGTCTCCGATTTCTGTCAACTTCATATTCACAATATCAATTTCGAAAATACGTTCTCGAGATTATGATATTCACTATTTTTTAATTAAAATTATTTTACGAAAACTCAGTAAAAAGAATATCATTTGTTCACAGTGTTAATTCTTGAAATAAAGATTCATAATATTTCGTATTTAGAATACTACTTTGTCGTCTTCGTGTTTCAAATACTCGTATGATAATATTAAATTTCTGTACTGAAATACGAATAAATATAATAAGACCTCGGTTTTTTTTATTTTGGAACGATATTATATTAAAGTGTAATTCATTTATTTCATTAATTTTAACAAAAGATCTTTCTGTGTAGAAGAAGTAGTTTTTGTTTTATTTTGAAAAAATAACATTTAAAATAAAAAAATTATATTTGAGTACAACGATGAATTCTACAAGAATGAGTAAGACAAAATGTAGTTAAGCTACAAAATTTTAAAAAATTATAAAAACAAGGCAATAAGAATAAGACTGTTTCAATTTCCATGCACATTATGATTTGTAATTATATATATATATATATTTATTTAAATGATACATGTTTCGGCGCAGTTAAGAATAAAATTTAATGCCGAATAAGAAAAAAATATTAATTAAAGTATGACAGTGTTGAGCATAATGTAGAAAATTTGAAATTTTAGGCAAAATAGAGTGGGAAGCACGAGATACGTAATGAGAATGTGTTCGCTAAAGCCGAAAGAGCTTTAACAAAAGAGAGTTCACAATCATAACATTACAGTTGTCGATTCGTTGATCTTCAATTTTGAAAGGTCTGTGCACGAATGTGGGAGAAACGTAGAGACCGGGCGGGCAGATTTTTTTTCTAAATTTAACTATTTTTTCAAAAACTCATTTTTCTTAGTTGAAAACAATCTATTTATTAAAAATTCAAACTTTTGAGGATAATAATTTAACTGTATTCTTAAAACTTAGCCTGTTGGGCTTAAAAATGTACTTTTTCAATGCAAATTCAACATTATGATAAAAAATCGTATTTTTGCTCGGAAAATCAAATATTTGGTAAATAATTCATTTATTTTGTTCAAAATGTCTCTTTGTCGATTGAAATTTTAACCATATGATAATTTTTTCTACACTTAACTATCACGTTAAGAATTCATCTTCCTTGGTTTAAAATTACGTTTTTTTTTGTTGTTAAAAATACTAATTTATTTCCATGACTTGTTTCGCTATTAAATACCAGGGTAGTTCAATAAGTCCTTAGAATGACCAACATATGGCGCGCGAATCGCTCCAAATCATCTGTTTTCAGTCAGCACCACTCCCGACTAGATATAT
>NC_046663.1:35249366-35256242 GCF_010883055.1 Belonocnema kinseyi | reverse complement strand
TATAGAGCTCCAAGGAGATTATGTTGAAAAATAAAAAAAAATTTACCCAAAAAAAATTGTTTTTATACTTCATTCTAAGGACTTATTGAACTACCCTTGTACTTAATACTTAATAATACTACTCGATTTTCAAAAATTCTACTTTTTGCTTGATAATCCAACTTTTTGGTAAAGAATGCATCCATGTTCTTAAAAATTCGTCTGTTTCAGTAGAAAATATACTTTTTTGTTTAAAAATTATGTTTCTTTTGTAAAATTAAATATATGATTATAAATTAATTTTTCTTGAAGAAGTACTATATAATTGTTAAAAATTCTACTTATCAGTCTGATGATTCAACTCTCTTTTGGAAAATGCGCCTTCATGGATAGAAAATCGATCCTTATGCTTTTATGGAAAATCAAACTGTTTCGTTGAAAATGAATTTTTTTTGTAAGCTCAACAGTTTGGTTAATTTTTTTCAACATTTGATCAATGATTGATCTTTAGAGTTTAAAAGTTAACTGTTTCCCCTTGTTTTGAGTGCCTTAACAAGTTTGAAATTTCCGAAATTAATATTCCTGAAGTTCAAAATTAATTTAATTTCTAAACTTTTTTGGTTTAAAAAATGTGAGGTGGCAAGGTTAATAAAGTATAAAGAAATATTCTAAACTCAAATTAATAATCCTTAAGGCTCTTAAAGCGACTCAGATGTCAATTATTCTGAAGAGACCATAGCAATTTTCCGAAAAATGTTCTTGTTTGTTTTTTTTTTTTTTTAATTAAAATTTGAGAGTTTTTTACGCCTGTAAATTTCAATGGGCCAGCTAACAGTGTAGTCCGCGCGTTGCATTTTACAGGCGCGAAAAACATTCCATTTTCAATTTATAAAAAAAAAAAAAAAAAAAAAAAAAAAAAAAAAAAAAAAAAAAAAACAAGAAGATTTTTTGAGAAAATCGCCACGCTGCCTCTAGTGTGATTTTCTTCAGACTATGAGGTTAAAATATTACATCAAACAATGGACTTTTGTAGACCTATTATGAATCTGGCGAAAACCCGAGTAATTTCAACAGCCTTAAAGTTGGGCGACTATTGTTAAAAAATTGTCCTAAAGGTTTATTTTAATTTGCAACAACCAATTTTCAAGTGAATGAGAATAAAGTCCCCTTTTATATCCCTAAATAAATCAAGTTATTCTTTCTGTCATTTGATGCGACTTTTCTCGAAATTCCCTGCTACTTTTTTGTAATTTTATAATTACTAATACGAATTTTGTTTGATCATTTCAGTCAACCCTAGCTTTTTTTTCTTGAAAGAATGTAGCTGACGACAAAAATTATTGACGAGATAAATATTGATTTATATAGAGCTATTAAAGAGACAATATTAAAGTCATAAATAACAAAGACAATAAATGAAGAAATATAAGGCTATAAATACAAATAAATAACGTAAAGTCATTAACTAGAAAAAAGGAGTATAAAAATGTACATAAATTTCCTTGTAGAAGAAAATACCTTTTTACCAACTTTCTTGCCCATGTTTCATAGGAATTCCCATAACTAAACTTCAGTTTGACATGATTTAAATTTAGGTACTTGTTTGTTCGTTAAACTGGAAAATAAGGCTGGATCCTTCAACGGCATCCTGTGACGGCAATTCCTGTTTTCACCTGATCGTAAAAAGTAACCTCTTTTCAGAAGTATAAAACACCATTTTCCTCTTACTGCAACGTGATTGACGTTGGTTCATAGTATGGAGTACAAAATATAACTTATTTTCTTTCGCAGCAATGAACTATCGTTCTACATAAAGTTATGAGCTAATATTTTCTTAGGTGCAAATGGGTTTTTAAAGATCAATATTTGCACCATTATTCTTCAATAGGGAAAATCCAGTAAATACTGTAAATTATTTTTTAAATTGACAACCCTCTTCTGAAATTATCAGTTATAGATGGCGGATTAGAATCACTGTGAATTTGTACAGAAATTTACTTACTTTCCCCTATTTGATGTTGGGCTCTGATGAACTTTTTTATGGTAGGGGACATTTTTAATTTTATAATTTTATAAAAATTAAATAAAATTTTTTCAGAAGAGACTGGTTTATAAATAATAGAGAAATTAACAAGTTGTCAGAATATGATAACGTGAAAATTATATCCGACAGTTTTTTTTCTTTTTTTATATTTGAATATGCCTGGTAGCTTAGCCTTCAGGCGTATTGATCAATTTTGTATAATGTTGGTGATGGAGTCAGTCTTTACGGATTTTATTAATTAAAAAAATTATTAGGTTAATACCTTCGCCAAGATTTCAGAAATTAATTTCAGCAGGTCGTACGAGAACTTAACTTTTAAATTCACGTTAGCTAATTTCTTATAACTATTATTAGATTGATTGAATAAAAAGATGAAATAATCAGTTTTAGAGAATGAGTTAGTCCCTAAAATGAGTTAAAAGTATCTACAAATTTCATATCATTTCCTCAGGTTTTATTTATTTAAAAATATTATTAACTATTTAACAATAGCTTGTGCTGTCCATAAAATTATCCACTTCCCCAAAAAAATTTTATGAAACACCATAAAAAAATCATTCAGGTTAAAACTGTTTTTTTAGCAGTAGTTATTGACAGAGTTTTATTTTCCTTTCTCTGTAGGGAAGACTTACAATCCTTATTTTATCCGAATGATCAAGGCCTTTTTTATTTTTCGTAGGATTTTCTGAATTTCTATTTGGGTGGATTTTATTTTTATAATTCAATTCAGAAATCATACAGTTATTATTTTTATAAAAAATGATTGTTTAAATTTGACTTTACACTACCCGAACAGAATTTCCAAGAATCCTTCAGAAAATAAAATAAGGCCTTGATTGTTAGGATTAAATAAAACTTATAAAATTTCCCTAAAGAAAAAGGAAAAAATAGAAACCTAAATAATTACTGGTAAATAAACCATTTCTACCTGAATTATTTTGTCTAAATTACACTCAGTAGCTTCTGTCAAGATTTCCAGAAATAACAAAAATAAATATATTTTTGTCGATTTTATAAATCACTTCAAACATTGGCGATGGTTTTATGTTGCAGGAAGTTAAAACTTAAATAAAAAAGATAAAAGAACTTCAATATTCCTTTGAGCGAGAAAAATATATGAGTTATACAATAATAAAATCTTTATGAAGGTTCTTTGAAATATGTACATATTTTATTTTCTTCGTCTGATTGTAAACAATGTATTATTTGTTGAGTTTATTATACAATTATTAATTAGAAAAAATAAATACTAGAAATTTCGAATTACCATTTCTGATGCAGATTTATTAGGTCAGATTAATATTATTAGGAATTACTCCAAGGCTATTTATTTCAATGTCAGAGTTATCATATCTATCACAATCAACCAATTATATAATATATAAAAATATAATATATTTATATTTATTTTATTATTTTTTATTTTATTATATTTATATTTATTTTTATTTATTATATATTTGTATTTAATACATAAATATAAAAATTACCTAGAACTAAGATTTTGTTTAAGTAAATTATTTTTCTCAGACACTTTGGATGCATTGATATCAATATTTCGACACAGCCCTTTTAATCTTATTATAGATTCTTCTTTTGATTGCAGTCCTGAATGAGATCATTATGTGCGCGCTTGCGCGCGCACTTACATTTGTGTTTATTTTGATATTTTACCCAATTTTTGAATAAATATGTATTTGTTAACATTTGTTTACAACTTAAATTTCCGATGAATCAGAATCTGAAATAATTTATTCATGAATCCATTCCGTTTAGAAATTTAAATCTAGCCCCTATCGGACTTAGACCGGGCCAGATCGGGAATCCCGATCGGGGCCAGATCGCGGATGAAATACACTTCCAGTCAAGGGCACCCGATCAGGAAACCTTAACAGAGTCCAATCGGTACCCGATCAGTCTTATTATAATCCATTTATGAATTTCGCGAATGAAACTTGAAACTTGCGAATGTTCCTATTCTTTCGACGACCACCTCAATCTTGGGAAATTACAAAAAAGGTTTTAATTTTGTTCAGAGCCTCCATGGTTGCATATATAGCATAAGTTACATTTGAAAAAATGTATATATAAGGGCATTAGTATTCAAAGTGAAAATTAAAAGAGTACGGGCATGTAAAGAACATTTTTCAGGAAAAAATGTTTAATTATACTTTTAATAACCGTTAGATTATTATAAATACTATAGGTTCCCAGAAAAAGGTTGGTTTTAATTCAAAAAATGTTTAATATTCGTAAATATTTTATTTAACAATTTTCATTCCTTGAAACAATTTTTCTATCATAAACTTTCTTAGGAAATCAAAATAAAAATAAAATGCCAAATAATGATCGCATAATTTTTTCGCAAAAATTTCCTACAACTTGATCTTTTTGAACGTTTCCTCAAAAATTTCAGTTGCCACTTGAAGAATGAAAAGGTTTTGAAAATGACCCATAACTCACGATTTATTTACATTTTTCTTTAAACAAATTTAATTTTCTGTCAATTTTTTTACATCTTGAAAAATTTGTAAAGTTAGTTGTATATAATCTTTTTGCCAGACAATTAAGCTACCATTTATTAGGATCGTTTTATTTTGTTAAATTTACTAAAAAATGATATACATAAAAATACTTTCATAAGAAATGAACATTTTTAAATAATATATTTCTGCTTATTTAAAATATTATTTACAGAATATTAATTGAATGAATTTGTATGTAATACTAATCCAAGCTTAATGTTATTAAACGTGGTTCCTAATTTATTTTTATGATGAACTTATTCTAAAAACAAAATAAAAGTTTCATTTTAACTGATGTAATTTATAAATCTACTAACTTTACCAGAAAAAACTGCGTTGATATCAGCAGGGAATTGATTTCCTAGCGATTAAATTTCCAAATTCATACATTGAATGGGTTGAACAATATTAGCTTGCGAAACACTTACATTATACGTCTATAATGATTTCATTTATATTTATTGAAAAAAGACAATTTGATTTATTATTAATTTATTGGAGGTTAGGTTTTATTAAGCCGCAGAGCGTAATTGCATACCTTTATTTTCCTCAGTTAGGTTTTGAGGTATACTGGCAAGTGATCGGTGCCTTCAAACTCGTGGCGTACTCGCCTTGGGCGTTATAAGTACATAATTGATATAATATATTATAAACGATCAATATTCGAATTTCTCTGCACTATCAGAAAATAATTGGCAGTTCTAGTTCTCTGAGTGCATGGAAATAACTTTTTAGTACGAAATCGATCTGGCCTGGTCTAGCCCAAGTATGGGCCACATAGTTCTACCGATTAGGGCCAGATCGGGAATCCCAATCGGGGCCAGATCAGTATTAAGTTCGAAATCGGACGATATCTGCGCGGGATGTAACGTATAATTTACTATTATTATTAGTAATATTAAAGAGCGAGATATTATTCCAAGATTTTAGTGCACGTTTTAATAATTTAATATTGTAAAAAAACACAATTTCAAGAAAAATGAAATTTGGATAAAATCAATAAAAAACGATTGCCTGTAAACTAAAAAATTACATTAATAGGGAAATAACGGCATGTAAAAATCATTTCTAAATTATTAAGATATACCAAGGCGGAAAATTTTATACTCTTTATTTTTCGTATAAAACAAATGAATATTATAATACTGCACACTATATATAAACTATATATAAGTTTTCCGCCTGGGCATGTACATATAATTAAAAAAATTAAATTTAAATACTCATTTCACGGCCAGCTATGTAAATTAGTGCATAACAAAATATGTCTGAATCAATAAAATATTATCTATAATTTTAAATATAATATTCTGATTCGATACTTAGTTGAAGTAATAAAAATCATTAAACATATATTTTTATTGCAAAGTCTAAATAATTTAGAAGAACAAAAGCTTACGGCAATACATCATTAAATAATTAAAATATATAACACATCATTTTTTATATTGAATTCAGATCCATTCTGTTTTTTTTGTCATTATCTAAGCGATAGTTCGATACTTTCCTTTCTTTACGTTTTCAAAAATAAAAAAATAAAAAAAACGTATCCTTTATTTCCTTTTCGTTACGTTTTGACGCATTGAAATTAAAATTAGAAACGAAATTGTAATAGCGTCATATTTCACTTATCTGCTCTTCTTAATTTATATGAGATGCTGAAGGAAACATTTTTTTTTTCACAATTATGTACAATTGAGAAATTCCGTTGCAATTTCGATATTTTGAACAACGTAACCTAAACCGATTGATCATTCCAGGCGGAAAAGTTATATAATTTACATATAGTGTGAAATCTTATGTATATAATATTCATTGGTTTTCTACGAAAGATGTATAAAAGAAATAAATATTATATATAATATATCACAATATATATAAAGGGCCTATGACAAAGCCACCGAACGCGTCCTCGGGTTGCGGATAGAGGGTCCCTGTACCAAGGGTTTCTGCTGGATATGGTTACAAAAATAAATAGGCAGTCGCGGACAATTGTTCAGGGGTGATCCCGAAGAATTAACCCCCAAGCGGAGGTGTGAAAACCGTGCCGAAAGCTGAATGGCACCTGGGTGAGGTGTCTAGAACGGTGACTCTGGGATACCAGGCGACCTCTCAGAGTAAGTAGCCTTATCCTTGCATGCGGGGCTCTACAAGGATGGACGAACCCCTTTCCTTAGCTTCTTGTGGGAACAACAATGACAACACCAAACATAGTTGTAGTAAGTACGGTTCAAAACAACAGAACGCGCAGGGCCCCCGACAATGGGTCGGCCAACAATGCCGACCAATCTAGAGCTGGGGGAGCCAATGAAAATGGATTCAATGCGA
>NC_046663.1:35240495-35249266 GCF_010883055.1 Belonocnema kinseyi | reverse complement strand
TGAATATCTTAATTTTTTTTCTTGAAATGATTACAGAAAATTTAAGTTTTAAAAGAATTAATAAATAAACATTCAATCATTCAAAAAAAGTAAGCATTAGTTTTATTGAAAATTCAAATAATAGGAAAGGTTTAAAAAATTATTTTCTTCCCTAGGCGCAAATATTATGTATAGCTTTAACGTTACATATTTTTGTAATTAGAACTTACATTTGTATGAATAGCATCAATTATAAGCTTTTCACTGATATAGAAAGTATCAATTTTAGAAGAATCGATTAATAAGTAACTAATGAGTAAAAAGCATAAAAATAATTTATTAATTATTTTCATTGAAATGTATATACATATAATTTAAAAAATTAAATTCAGATACTCATTTCCCAACATCACAAATGTTGGCTAAAATTATAGTTATGGAGATAATTTTTACAATAAAAATAAATTTTATTACAAAAATAATTACCAGCTAATCAGTTCATAATTTAAAAGGCTGTAATAAATTATTTTAATTGAAGCATCAAAATAATTTTCACCCTATATTTTACTGAAAATTTGAAGAATTAATAATCTTTTAAAATAATTCCACAAAAACTTTAAACATATTAATATATAATTTTGCACATTGAATTCAGATAATTATTGCAAAACACCAGGAAAAAAAGTTATAAAATTGGAATGAGGGTATTTTAAATATAGATAAATTTTTACTACGCAAATCATACCCCATATTAAATAACGTAACCTCAAAGTGAAGAATGAATTTACCTTCTTAGTTAAACAATATTCAACTTCAATCTATTTAATTTAGTCTTATAAACAAAATTAATCAGCTAATAATAATTAACCAGTCAATACGAAAAAGCATGAAATGATTTCTTTTAGTCAATCATTTAAATAATTTTTATTTTACATATCTTTTTTCTTAATTTGCACTTTCGTTTCTGTTACTTGGATATAGTAATCAACTAATAACTAATTAATCGGTTTAACAGATAAAAAAGCAGCAAATAACTGTTTTAATTAAAAAATAGAAATGATTCTTATTTGATATTTCACTTTAAACTCTGGATTTCATTTTTAAAAACTCTCATTTATTTTGTTAGTTTACCTTTTAAACTAATTCCAGGAAAAATTGAAATATGTACAAATAGTTTTGAAAAATGAATTCAGTTATTCAGGCATTTTACGTATATTAAGAGATTTTTAATCACAATAAAGAAATACATAAATTTTACTTTATAATAAAGCACTTCGGTGGTGTTGCATGGAAAGAAATCGTAAATACAGTGAAACCCTTCAATAGCCATTCCTTCTATAGCCCTTCCGAGAATTGAGAGAAAATTAATTGAATGCTTTAATGAAAATTATAGTTTAAGGCTTTTCATATTGAAATTTAGGTTCTTAAAATTAGGTAACACGAATTAATTCTTTATTCCAAGGTTATGTAATTGAATATTGGGTGTAATTTGCATAATAAAAGTTTATCAATATAAAAAGACGGTTGTTTTAATTACACAATTTTTAAACGATTCTGATATTTTAAAATATATATCTGCATTCAATTTTTAAATTTATATGTAAATGTGGTTTAATTTTTTTCTGAAATTAGTATAAAGGATTATTAACAAATCAAGTTTTCAGAAATGAAAGTCAACATTTTTAAAAATGTTGAACACAAATGAATTCAGTATCTAAATTATAATTATAATTTAATGCTTTTTACGTTTTGAAAAGACTAATTAATTATTAGCTAATGTTTTTCATAATTTTAAATTACTTAAGGATTAAATTGTGATTTCTATTAATAAAGTAACATAAATTGATTATTTACTTTGAGTTTATGTAATTAAATATTGGCCATAATTTGTATAATAAACTTTTGTGAATGTTTAAATCACCTCTTTTTCAATAACATTATTTTTGTAAAGTTTTGCAATATTTTATGTTATGAGCTCATTACTTACTTATTCGCTAATTAGTTTTTGATCATATTAAGTAACATAAAGATTTAATTCCAATTTTTCTCTATTTAGCAACAAAAGTTCCTCATTTATCTCAAAGTGATTTGATTAAATATTTATAAAATTTTATGTACATGTATTTTTCGCAAGTAAGTGCAAAAGTTTATTAATAATTAAAATTTTTAGAAATAATAAACGAATAAATAATTTTTCGAAAATTGGTTTAATTATATATATTATATAGAAATCAACACGCCCCAACTGCTCTCCCATTTCTACAATTTTTATAAATTATTTCTTTATTATCAATTGTTTCTTTAGAATACATTCCAGGCTAAGCTAAAATAGTCTGATCCTCTTGTCGGAGTCTTCTTGCCTGCATTGCTTATTGTTATTGGTTTTCCTTGGCGATAAGTAATTCTAAGATCGGGTTTCTCTTTTTAGCATTCTTTCCGTCAGTTCCTCATACAAAATTTATAGCTCCTCTTTCTGCATCCTTGTCCGATCTGAAGTGCACCTGAATCCTTCTGGAATCTCTTTCCTCACCCTTCCCTTTAAAGTAATCGATATTGTTTTGTGCAGATCTCTCGGCTCTCTCTCATTCTTCAATGTTAATTTTATTGATTCCAGATTGATTTAATTCTGTAAGAATTTGTTAATTCTATATAACTCTTTACCTTCCACATCCAACTTCATATCAACACATCTTATAATTTCCATAAAGTTCTATTTCTCTCTGCATTTGTTGACATCGCCCTTTTCCTGATCATCAATCGCAGGTAGCGCAGATATTTTTATTTTATTTTTCCTGCTATTTCTATCGTCCATTTCCGTAATACTTTTGTTGAAACTACTTTCTCCTGCTGGCCTTTTCACAGCTGAGGTGTTTTCTTTAGATGTGGTTTCAACATGATCTATTCATTCATCTAATGTAGAAATCCTCTTATCCAGAGTAGCTATCTTTTCATCCATAGCTACCTGATCTTTTTGAATGATGTCTATACGAAGTTCTAATTCCCCTAATTCCTTATCCATGGCTTTAGAAGCAGTACACTCAGATAATTGGTCAGCTCCAATAAACATTTGGTTATATTTATGAAACACAGAGAATTAATTTATTTGATTCAAAGTAATTATTCATTTGAGCATGTTTAGTTGACTCAGCCAATTAAATTGGTTGAGCAGAATATATAATTTATTGAAAAATAATTTGGTTAAAGTAACAAAATAATTTCGTTGAACTAACTAAATACTTCCATTACACTAAACATACAGAAACATATTTTGAACGTTAGTACAACCTTTAGTTCGCAGGGTGCAGTTTAGTTCACCGGTGCAGTAAATATAACGCATCAATTCATACGACGGTTTTTGATTCAAGCAAAATATTAGCTTGGATCAACCAACATGTTTGATTGGATAAACCCAAAAATTGCTGGCACGCCAGTTGGCCCGCGGACAATTGATCCGCGGCAATTAATCCGCGAAAATTGGTCTGCGCAACAATTGATCTGTTGACAATTGATCCGTTGACAATTGTTTCGTGAGACATTTAACCCGTCGACAATCGATCCGCAAAATTTGATCTCACTCGCCGGGGTGTTTTAAGGGCAAAATGCTGTTACAACTATTGTAATTGCATTATTATACTATTCCACGCTCTCATCGATTTTTTTTAAGGACAAAATGCTATTACATTTATTGTAATTACATTGTTATACTATTCCACGCTCTCATCGATGTGTTTTAAGGGCAAAATTCTGTTATGTTAATTGTAAATGCAAAATTTTATTATTCCAATTTACTGAAAAAAAACTTATCGATAATTGGTAACTTCTTTATTTGACTTACGTAGTCTATATTTATAATTGATAGAGGGCGTTTCTTACAGTTACCTTTTAAATACTAAACATCGTGGCTTGAGTAATAGAACCGTTTGAATGTTGTAGCATTCCATATCTTGATATCTAAGTTAAATGAAGTACGTCGGTTTATTGTCATTGTTTGTTGTTTCTTTTTTCAATTGCTGTGTTATTAACGTTCTTGGTATGCCACTGAAGTTTATAAAATCACAACGGGGTGGTTTAATGTTGTTACACGAAGGCCATTTGCATGCAAAGAAAAGTGTCAACAACACAAATGTAACATGGCGTTGCGTTGAATATAAGAAACGATCATGTTCCGTAATAATTCACAGAACAACCAATAAACGTACTGGTAATGAGTATTTTGATTGAACTTTCTTTTTTCTTTACTTTGATTGTTTTTTGTGCTAATTTTCATGTTTTTTATTATATTTAGGGAAAATTATTGATGTTACTGGTAAGCACAATCATGCTGGTGATCTGGTGTTTGTTGCCGCAAAAAAAGCTAAAGACGCTATCAAGAAAAAGCTGCCAAGAGTAGTAATAGCAGTGCCGCTGTGGTTTTACGTGTATTAGCACGGTTGCATCACCTGTTCGCGCACAGTTACCCAAAGTGAGATCTTTGACTCGTACTGTTGGAAGATTGAGGCAGCATGATTGCAGTACTCCTTCTGTAAATCCACCTTCGTTAGATGAGTTAGTTATACCACCGCTTTATCAGAGGACTAGCAGTAATGAGTTGTTCCTACTTCACGATAGTGGTAAAGGTCCAGGACGTTTTGTTATTTATGCTACACAGAAGAATTTAGAAATTTTGGCACAGTGTCAATTGTGGTGTTGTATTGGAACATTTGTTTCAGTACCGACGATATTTACACAGTTATACTCCATCCACGGCTCATATCATGATAAATTGTTACCATTAGTGTATGTTTTAGCTTCGAATAATTCAAAGAAATTGTACTCTTCCATGTTGACAGTCATCAAACGTTTTCAGCCACATTTGAATCCGAAAAGGGCAGTTGTAGACTTTGAACGTGCATTCATTGGGGCATTTTTAAAAATATTTCCTCATTGTGTTATATCTGGATGTCTCTTCCACTTTATGCCATGTATTTTTCGTCATATACAAAATTGTGGATTACAGTGCAATTACAATTCTGACATGAATTATTTTATTAATATGAAAATGCTTATGGCTCTTGCATGTGTGCCGGTTGACCATGTAATTGAAGCGTATGAGGAGCTAGTAGCATCACCGGTTTTTGATGAGCACAGTGAGGAATTAAATGATCTGCTAACGTATTTTGAGCGATCATGGATTGGCGAACGTAAACGCTCTGGACGTGGGCGAGCGAAACCGATGTTTGATTTAACTTTGTGGAATTGTGATCAAGCGATTATTAATGGTGAAATGCGTAGTAATAATGGAGTAGAGGGGTGGCATTGTTCACTAATGAAACAAGTTGGAATTTTCATGCTGTATTCAGTGCTTTTGTTAATGTACTTAAAGATATTCAAGTCTTGACAGAGGTATCTGTGACACAAATTGATACTGGTGTTAATGTTGCTCCGGTTAAAAGGAAAATTTATGCTACTAAAGATGAACGTTTGAAATATGTCGTTGAGCATTATGATGAAACGGAAAAATTAAAATACTTGAAATCTGTTGCTGCTATTGTTAAGGTTACGTAATTGTTTGTTCTGGAGAAATACGACTTTGCAGTTGTGTAAAAAGTCGTGATTGGAATATAATATAGCTGTATTAAGTATTGTCTTGTTATTTATATTATAATTACACAAAATATTTTATTAACTCTCGTCTAAATTGAATGGGGTATTGTATTATCAATTTTTAATTGTGGTGAATTATTGCGGATGAATTGTCGCGAATCAATTGTCCACGGATCAATTGTCGCGCAGATCAATTGTCGCGGATCAATTGTCGCGGATCAATTATCTACGGGCTAGTTGTCGTGCAGCCCAAAAATTTGGTTGGATCAACCAAAAAGAATTATTGTAATCAACCAAACCTTAGTAACCAAAAAATTTGATTGAATCAACCAAAAATTTGATTGAACATATAGCAATGTATTTATTTGTTTGATTAAATCAAATTTTTGCTGAATCAACCAATCTGTTTTCTGAGTGTACTTAAATTACGTAATGAATTATATGCCCCTCGATGACCCCCCCCCCCCCCCCCCCCCCCCCCCCCCCCCCACTTGGAAAAACCATAATAACCCATTTCACACCCCCCTCCCCCTCTGTCACCCTAGGTAATTTTTTGTTACCACAAATGTTTTGATTGTAATTGCTACTAGAATTTGAAAGGGTGTCGCAGAACATAATCATCAAAATTCCCAGATTTTTCCTTGACTAATTCTTTATTTTTCTTGATCATTAATATTCAAATACTAGCATTTTAATCTCGTAATATTTTGATTTTATAATTTGTATAAAATGAATGAAAGAGTATTTCAGATACAAATTTAGAATTTTTCAAATTATTTATGTATTTTGTACAAAAAATTTTATTTCTAATCAAAAAAGTTGAAATTTATACAAAAAAAAAGAATTTTAAAACTAAAAAGATGAATTTTCAACAAATAAAAATTTTTCACTCGAAAAAGAAATAAAAGTTGATCTAAATTGTTGAAACTTCAAGCCAAACAATGAACCTCCTCTATAAAAAGTGAATTTAAAAACCAAAATATTAATTTTCAGCAAAAAATTAATTTCCTCGAAACTGATGCATTTTTGCACAAACAACATTGAATATTAATCCAGGAAAATTATTATTTTTTTAACTAAAAAAGGAGATTATTCAACTAAAAAAAATAAATTAGAAAAATGGAAAAGTTGCGTTTAAGTTAAAAAGTTTATTTAAACCCTAAAGAAGCCTTTTCGACTAAACAGTTACATTATCAGCCAAATACATAAGCCTTCAATTTAAAAAATATATTTTTAACAATACAGTTTAACTTTGAAAAAAGAGTATTTTTAACAAAAAAGTTTGACTTTCCACCAGAGGGATGAATTTTTAACTAAAAATATAAATGTCCAAGAAATAAAATGGTACAACAAAGCGATTCAACCAAATCTTTAAATTTAAATAGTTGAATACTCAAGCAAAGAAGAAGAATTTTTAACCAAAAAGTTGCATTTTCACAAAAAATTATATTTCTACTGAAATAGATGAATTTTTAAACCAACAAGATAAATTTAAAAATAATCGAATTTTTTATTAAAAAAGATATGAGTTTAGTTTTCACGATCAAGATCTGAATTTTTAAACATGAAATAAGTTTCCACAAAAAAAGTTGAACTTTTAATCCAAAAAGACAAATTTTTCTTAACCAAAAAGCATGAAATTTTAAATAATAGTTTAATTTTGTACAAAATAGTTGCACTTTTATCCAAGAAAAATGAAATTTCTACTAAAACAGATACATTTTTAAGAAAAAAGAAATATTTTGTTTTTTAAGTTGAACCTTTCAATAAAAGTTGAGTTTTAATCCAAAAAAAATTTCAGTATTCTCTTCCACACCAAAATATTTAATTTAAACAAAAAGGAAATTTTCTACGAAATTGTTTAATTTTTAACAAAACATCAGAATTTTCAACCAAAAAGTCTGACTTTTCAACAAAATTTCTGAATTTCCATTGAAATAGTTGCATTTTCATGAAAGAAAGATGTAATTTCTGCTAAAGCAAATTCATTTTAAAATCGAAAAGACAAACTTTAAAAACAAGATGGTGAATTTTCAACCTAACAGTTGTATTCTTATTCAAGATAGAAGAAATTTCTTGTAAAACAGATTTTAATAAAAAATTACAACTTTTAAACAAAATTGTTCAATCTACAATCAAACAGTTGCATATTTGTCTAAGAAAAATGAAAATACTACTAAAACAGGTGAATTCTTAAATCAAACAGATGAATTTTCAACAACAAAAAAAAGATTTGAATTCGCAGCCAAAAATATTCCAATTGACTTTTCAACACAAAAATAGAAAAAATTCAGAACCATCAATTTTGAGGTATGTTTTTTGACAACCATATAATCTGATAGTTTAATACTTTCCTTACCCTCAACACATTTTTTACAATCACACGTATCACTTCGCATCGACAGTAGATTTTTATTACTATTATCAGACATTTTTATAGACCACTGCTGAGGAGAAAATAATCCGTAAGGAATTTCAAACTTTATTTGCTGGGATTTGTGTACGTATGTACGGATGAGTTTAGACTTTAGTCCATTTGTACACACTGTCGCTCACAAGAACTCACAGCTGATCCTCACACAGTTTCCTTTGCTGCACCTGTGTGTGCTAATACAACCTAATCCTCACACGGACAAAAACATTTATTATAAAAGGAGTCTGAGGGGCTAAAAAAGAGGATTTTTTATTGCAAAGGAAGTCCGAGTGGATGGAAAAGGAGATTTCGTATTGTTAAAGGAGAATAATAGGATGAGCAAGACGAGCCCTCCGATGCTTTTTAGTAATCATTTATGATAAATTATTGCATTTTATTTATTGTTTATTTCTCAAAGCCGAAAAAAGTTTTTATTTAGTTCAATAGATTCATCTTTTTACAAAAAGTACATTTGTTACTTGAAATATTAGTTTATTTAAAAAATAGAGGCTGTCAAGTTAAAATCGACGGATGATAAGAAGATAAGGGACATTTTTCCGAAAACTTCTTTTTTGCATAGAAAATTTTCTAAAAAAATCCAATACACATATTGCTTGAAGGATTTGTTTCAAATCACTTATTTCATGTTAGTAAAAAAAAATTAGTTGCACTGAAAGAGGTAAGGGATATTTGGTAGTTGACAGTCAGCTTTTTCGTCTCCTAACACTCCATTTTCTCGGAAGTATTATAAATTTTTTCGAATAAACTTTTCTTTTCTATATTAAGCATACCTATA
>NC_046663.1:35216830-35240395 GCF_010883055.1 Belonocnema kinseyi | reverse complement strand
GATTAAATTTTTTATTGTAATAAGTTGAATTTCAGATGCGATGAAATTATGACCTAAAAAATAAAACCTAACTTTCTTAAACCTAAATTACCTTTTTCCCATTAAACTTTGCCCTCTGCATTCAACCATTCAACATCTCTGAAACATATTTTTATTATTTTTTTTTAAATTCATTATTTAATTTTGTATCACTATCCAAAAACTACTCGGACCGTGTGAAAAAAAGGTTAACTCGATTTTGTAAACTTTGTGTTATATTACCTCATAACTGGAAAGTTATTAACTATACAAGTTTTTTCCTATCGTTTCAGGAATACGTCAACTCGGAAGCAGATTTTTGTTTTTCGTTTCAATTGCAAATTTTATTTTACAGAATTTTTTTTCATCTCCTGTCTAATTGCTATTTTGTCCCTTGCCTCGTTATGATCTGCCACCCTTCAAATGTATAAATATATTTGTCCAACCGTAATGAATAAATCAAGTACCTAAAATATTTCTATACGCCCAAAATTCAAAACAAATTTTTTGTTTCAATCGTTATAAAAATTCGAAATTCTATACATGTCATAATTTGTATCATTACGACATATCACACCAACGAAAAAAAATATTTAGTATGCAATAGAAGTTTGAGGGGATAAAAAAGGGGGGTTTTTTATTGCAAAATGAGTCTGAGAGTAACCTATCCCATTGACTTTTAAAGAAAAATTTTGAACCAAAAAATTATAGTAGACAAAATTCTTAAATAATTAATAATAGCCTTCGATCTATAATAGGAGCGTAGTTATGACTTTTTAAATAAGCTCGATTTTCTTTAAAAAAAAAGAGTCGAAAAATTAAATTCTGACATTTTTGTCTGTACAAAATATGTACATTTTTATCTAATTAGTAATATTCTCAACCAAGAAAAATGATTTTGTACCAAAAATAGGATTTTACAAGAAATCTCTCTTAGTTAAATTTTGAACCAAAAAAATAGTTAAATTTTTTAACCAAAAAATATAAATTGTTAATGAGAAATGGAATAGCCAAGTTTTCATTGAAAAAAATTAATTTTTAATAAAAAAAACCTTTCAATCAGTTTAATTTTCCACCAAATAGTTCAGTGCACAGTTTAAAAATTTTTTTTGTGGAAAAACCCATTCTGTTGAGTTACTTAATTTTTCTACCAAATAGTTAAATTTACAGTTAAAAATTTTCATTTATGAACAGAAAGCAATTTTTATCAAAGCAGTTCAATTTCCATGCAGAGAGCTGAATTTTCAACTGAAAATATAAATCTTAAAAAAAAATGAGTGTAAAGGAAATCATTTGATTTTTTAATAAAAGAATTGAATTTAAAAAAAAGGGAGATTACAACAACATGCATATATTTTAAACCTAATAGTTTAATGTTCTATCAGAAAGATTAGGTTTCTATTAATAAAGACGAGTTTTTAACTAAATAAATTAATTTGAAACCAATTAGTCGAATTTTCAGCTAAGAAGATACATTTTCCAACCAAAAATGAAATAACTAAATTATCAGTTGAAAACATTATTTTCCGAGCCAAAAAAGATACGAATTTTTAAGAAAATATTTGAATTTTCTACCAACAAATGCATTTTCTACTTAGATTTAAACGCTAAATCTCTAACTTAAAAAATGAACTTTAAACAAAATACTATTAAAGTAATGATGTAATTTTGTCGACCAGGGTAATGAATGAATTAATTCTAATGTTAAATTTGCTGATCGCCAGTCAAAATAATTTTCTCGTTTCTCCAGAAAGTTATTTTGAACAGTAATCAGAAAAATTTAACATTAGAAGAATTTAAACAAAATAGTTCAACCAAAACCTTCAATAATCAACTAAATGTTCAACATTGCCAGTTAAAATACGAATTTTGCACAAAAGTGTTTACTTTTCAACCCAAAGATGGGAATAAAAATTGTATTATTAACAATGGTCATTTTCTATTAAAAAATTGGATAAATGAACGCAAAAACTTGGTATTTTAACGCAAATCTGCATCAAAATGCGTTACTAGAGAGGTTTGTTTACAAAAATCGGTTGACAAAACAGAAAATAAATCTATAAAATTGCTCATTTTTTCACATTTTGAGTTTAATAAATAAATATAATGAAATTTAAATAAAAAGATCACGCTTAATAGATTGCTTAGATATTTAATTAAGTTCAATTTAAAAAGTTGTCAATTAATTATAAATTTATTAAAAATACAATAATGAATCATTATTTAATAAAAGAAAATATTAATCAGTTAAGAAGTGTTGTTTAAATTTAAAAGAATAGTTAAAACAAAAAATTATTAAATACCCAACAAAATATCTTTTATGGCTACGCACAATTTGATCCCTTATCATTGATCCAATTACAGTTTTTTCGTGGGAACAACATGTTCGGAATATTTATAATTTTGTATAAAAAAGAATTTCTTTTCAGACGAAATGTTTTCTTTCTTTGATTTTAAAATCATTTTTCATTCTGCTTTTCAGCAACCTCAAAACCTTTTTATAGATAAATTTATTTTTCGCGTATTCCAACAGTATGTAAATCCAAGAAAGCCGTAGAGGGGGGGGGGGGTCGTTGTCAAATACGGTCGAGAAATAGGCAAACTTAAAAAGTTTTTTGAATTTCAAATTTTGCTGCCATTTCTGAGGGTCTCTAGTGTCTTCTCAATTCTCGCCAGATATAAGAATACTATACTGCGCAGAGAAATTTTTGTGTCTTAATATAACCCTGCAATTTACTTTTATTTTTTTCCCTAAAGAAAAAAAATGTTAAATTTGAGGACTTTCTTGTGATAAAAATCAACTACAAAAAGCAAGATACCTAGGGGATTAAAGCTGCAGTAAAACTAGAATAAATTTTTAGCCTCTTTAATATTCTTTGGGTTCATTGTAATCCCAAGGAAGTCCTCAAGTGTGATACGTTTTTTTAATGTTTCCACGGGCGTAAAATATAATATTCAATTATAAGATTATTAAAACACAAGTATTTTCTATAATCCTGAAAAATGATTGAAATACTATGCGATTCTTTAAAAATGACTTGGAATATTTTTAAGTTTTCGAACACTTTATAGATCCTATAAAAACCTTCCAAATCTTCCAAAATTCTAAGTAATTCTTGAAAACAGCATACAGTTTTTTTAATTTCTTTAAATCATTGAAATCCTTAAAATAGTCTTCAAATTTTTGTAATCTTTTGAAAACTTCTTGGACTCTTTGGGAATATCTTGAAATGTTTTTTATATTTTGAAATCTTTACCGTCAAGTTTTTTCTAATGCTTGAAAATTCCTGAAAATCTTTTATAATACTTTAAAAATGGTTTAAAATCTCTTGAGATCTCGGGAAATTTATTAAAATACTTTATTGAGAGATCTGCAAATCCTTAGAATTACTAAAACCCTCAAAAAACTGATAAAATACCTTTATAATATGTGTAAATTTAAGAAATCCTCTAGAAGCTCTTTGAATATTTTTCATTATCCTAAAATTGTATAAATCGTATGACATCTTTTTAAATTCTTCGGAGTTTAAGGAAATTCTTGTAGGGTACCCTAGAACAATATGAAATATTTAATTAAAACCCTTTGAAATCTTTAAAATTTTCTAAAGTCCCTTAAAATCATTATCGTATCAACCTTCTTTTTCCTAATTCCCATATCTGTTCCATTACCCCTGTTGCTCTTTTTTATCGTTTCTCTTAAATGAGATTCATGATCTCTATGATAAGGTACTATATCCAAAATATTTGGACTCCTTAACTTCTTCTATTTTTACTCCCTTCTGTCTTTAAGTCAATTATTTCTTCTTTCCCCTCCTTTATTGATACTCAGCATCTCTGTCTTTTCTACATTTAAATTGATCTTCTCTCCATCTAAGCATTTCTTTAATCCTGTAATGAAGACCGATATCCCTTTTTCATCCTCGTTCATCAACACTCCGACACTCCTTCTCCCAGCCTAACACCTCTTCAAATATTTTTCTTAATTTCTTCTTTAAAGTTTGAGACAAATGTATCAAATAAAAGTGGACACGGATAGCATTCTTGCCTTACTCCTCTCGCTAATGATGAACAATCTCCTACTTGCTCTCTTACCTTTACCTTGCTTCTTGTCTCTCTAAAAATGTCCGATACTTTCTTTGTTAAGCTATTTCGCATCAACTGTCTCATCATAACTATTATTGCTCCTTTCTTTTTTTTTTATTCCTTCTATTTACCACATAATTTAGAGCTTGTATGTTGTCCATCATCCGTGTTGCTTTCCTAAACCCTGCCTGATTTGGTTATTCTATCTTTTCTTTAACTTTTTTCCTTAACCACTTCGATAAAACAGTCACGTATTACTTATACAATATTGGCATTAGTGTCACACTTCTATAATTTTTATTTTCTTCTCCTTTGCCTTTCTTTCCTATGGGTACCACTAATTCTTCTTTCCATAACCTTGGCCACCTCTTTCATCTTCATATTCTATTACACATCACCCCTCCCCATTCTTTTAGTTCTACCACCTCCTTCTCCTCCCATACTTTCGGACTTTGTTTAAAATCTCATCGATACAAGGTGCCTTGTATCTTCTATTATTCGTAGCTCCTTAACCAGTTTTTCTCCTATTATGCCCTCTTCCGCATTTCTCACCCTGGCATATTTTCCTTACTTCCTAACTTTCCTCTCTACTCCTCCTAGCGAACCCGTAAAATATTTGTTCGATTCTACTATCTCAATATCGTGGTTTACTATTTTCCTTCTTTTTCTCTTAGTACTTACTACCTTGCAAATCTCTTCTTAAATCTTAGCCTTCTCCACCTTTTTATCAAACCTTTTATTTGCCTCCTCTTTTTCTTTATCACATAACTCAATATATTCTTTCATTTTTCCATTATATTCTTCTTTACAAATTATCTTTTTTCTTTATTATCTTAATCCCTTTCTCACTTCTTTCTTGTTCTCTTTATATTCTTTATTCCAACCCCTTCTATCCCGTCTTTTGCTACCTTAATTTTTGCTTGTGCACTTGAATGCTCTTTTTGTTTCTCCTATCATTATTCCTATCTTCCCTACATTTCCCTACATTTCTTTTGAATCCTAAAGAAAAAGGTTTAAAAAAAATTATCTGTCTGTCTGTTCGTCTGTCTGTTAATCTATTCGTGCGTCTATATATTTCAGTTTTTTTAGCACAATAGCCTTCGAAAGAACTGAGAGATTGGATTGGCCTTTGGTATACTCTTAAAGTTTCTTAAATTGAAGATCAAGTTCATTAGCCAGCCATTTGGGATAAAAATTCAAAAAGTGGGAACATTTTTAAAAATTGTCGAGACCACTTTTCTTTTAGAATTTTAAAATTCTATTTACAGCTATTTATACCATTGAAAACACGAGCAATTTATCCTGATGAATTTTTTCGAGGAAAAATTAAATTACCTGAGTTGTAGCATTTACAAAATTCCAGAAAACAAACGAAAATGAACATTTTGTGCCAAACAACGCATGGTATGAAAAAAAACTAAGAGGAAGAAAATCGATGCATTTTGAATACCCTACAAGATTATTGTAACGACTTTTTGAAATTTTCTGGTAAATCTAAACTTCAAATTTTGTTTGCACAAAAAGTAATAAAAAATCAGTCATTCCATTTTTCGGTCAAACTATGTAAGAAACGTCAAAAGATGAATGCCCAAAAATTGTACAGGCAAAAAAGATATAAAAATTTGTTTGGAATCACTTCTTTAGAGAAGACGTGGTTCTTGTTTTATGCTTAAAAAACATTTAAAATAATTTTTTTTTGTCAAACGAAACAAGTTATGAGAAAAATGAATACACAAAAGTTGCACATCTAAGACAGAGTCAAAACGCATTTAAATTTTTCATTAATCATTTTTCTTACAGGACGCGTAGTTATTGTTTAATTAAAAAAAGCAACGATGAAAATGAAACATTAAATTTTACGAAAAATTAAACTAAATCAAAAAAGACACAAATTAATGGACAAAAAGTTTTCACCCAAAAAGCATCTCTACATTTAATATACGTTTAATTAATTATTTAAAAAATTAATTAACTACATTTACATTAATATATACATTCAGTAATCTTTAAATAGGATAATCAGATTTTCTTTTAATCGCAAAAATAAGATTAAAAATTTTTTTAAATGTTTTTTTTTTGAAAAACAACACAAGAGACAAAAAAAAATTAAAAGACAAAATTGTTTAAACAAAAAAATATCTTACCTTACGCTAGCATAGGTATTTTTAGTTTGATTTGTAGAAAATAAAATTGAAAATATACAAATTTAATTTGTGGAAAAACGAAAGAAGTGACAATAAACTGCTTAATAACAATTTTGTTTAATAGGATACGCATCTTTTTAATTTAAAAAATAAGACAATGAAAATACTTTCGTTTCAATGCCAATGCATATTATGTAATATGGATTGTTCATATATGCATTATAATAATATAAATTGATTAGAATTATATACATTTTTCAGGGTATATTAGAATAAAATTTCAGGAAGATTTACGTACTTATATTAAAGTAATTATTAAAAATAAAATTTGTGCTTTATAAACAAATTAACTTTTATTTTCACCGTTTCATATTGGAACATTTTTCAATTCTAAACATTGTGAATTGAACTATTCTTAAAGAAAGGTTCGAAATAAAAAATTATTGTAAATGGGAAATATAAACAATGAAAAAATGTATACTCTAGAAACTTGAAACTCAAACAATTACTAACATCATCTAAAACTAAATAAAACATTAAGTCGGGAAGTATTATGATATTAATATTTCTTGTGCTACAAAGCTCAAAAATATATATTACTTGAAGTTAATTAAACCGTTTAGAAATTAACAATATTTAAATAATTAATTATTATTCTCGAAATTCAACCAGTTTAATTGTAATCGCACAATTTAAACTACTTCAAAAACTTTACGTTAATTTATGTTGTTTATAAATCAAATATATTAAAATTTTCAATTATACTTTTCTAAATTTCTTTTTTAACTGAGTTTAAAATGTCCATCTTTTTGGAACATTTTTCAAATAGAAAAACTTCAGTTTTCAAATTTACTCGGGAGGAATTTTATTTGAAATAGTTTAATTACAAATCCTTTAAACTGAAAAGAGTACAACTATCAAATCTTGCATTTTGATACTCTGCGACTTCAAAAATTTCAAAACCAGAAAATTTGGTGCGTTTAAACTTAAAATCAAACTATTTAGAATGTTTAAATATAAAATTATTCAATTTAAAACTAACTGAAATTGAATTAGTTAAAATTCGAAAAACATAATTGATAATTTGAAAATTATTTATTTCTAAACGATTAAATTCACTTCAAGTAATATAAGCCTTTAAGGGTTCAAGTACAAAAAAGTTTCAATATCACAATTCTTCACTACCAATTTTTTTTCGTCTTGAATAAAGTTGGGATTTATTTTAGTTTGAAGCTTCTGTTGTATACATTTCTTAATATTTCCCATTTGAAATTACTTTTTATTCTGAATAATATTTACAAAAATGTCTTTTTTCTTACGAGATATCCGTGTAAAACTTCATGATTTAACATGGAGTTGCTAATTTTAAAAATTACTTAGAGCATCCTATTCTTGTACATATGCAAGAGCTTTTTTTCATAAATCTGAAAGTCTTAAAAAATGGCACTTCTGGAATTAAAAAAGTAAACTTTTTTTATTGAATAATAAATGATAAATGTAATTTTTTTAAACAGCCTGTCGCAAATATCTTAAATGTTCAATAGCCTTTTATTTTTTAAAAACATCAACATCTGACCAAAACTGTAAATTCATAAATTGATGATAGTATTTATGATTCGTTACCGGTCAAGGTTTTTTAAAATGTTCCTGCAAAGCAAAGTTTCGAACCAATAAAAGCTTATGCGTAAAAAAACAAAGTTCAGGGTCAATTAAAACATCATATTAGTAAACCATGTTTTTATAAAGAGTTAACCTTTATTGAATTAAATTAAATTCATCATTATATTCAAAGTCAAGATTATACATATAATTTACCTATCATGTTCCGGGCATTATATATAATTATATATAATGCTTAGGCAATGTATATGATAAGTATTCAATTACATACTTTGTCTGAAGTGTCCAGGCATTAAATATAAAGTCTAGGGATTGTATATAATGTTTAGGGTTTATATATGATGCCTGGGGATTAAATAGAATGCCTAGGAATTATATATAATACCTAGGGATTATTTATAATCCCTGTATTATGTACTTTGCCTGCACCATAGGTAATTAAGTCGATAATTATAATTGCGAATGAAAAGGGCAAGTAATAATAAAAATAATTAAAGCTCAACGACTCATGGGCAAAAAGTTTTCCAATGTAAGAAAAATAATCGATTATAGGTCCCGGTAGAGTGGAACGAGGGAACAAGGTCTTGATGAAGTCTGATAACGAGTTTCCCTCGAGAAAGTAAAGAACATCAGATCACGTTTCTCGCTTCTCCTTGACCATCCAAAACCACATCTCTTAATTCTATCAGAGCTGAGAGCAATCTTCTTCAGGTTTATATGAAGATCATAGAAATTGTGAGTTACTGTCTACTATCTATCTATACCTGAGATATACGCATATAGCTGACGGAGACTGATTAGATTGACCTGAACTATAGCAGATGGAAAACTCTAATTTTGCTCACTCCTTGTAGTAAAAGCAGCCTCGATTCTCGTCGAAGAAATAAAATTTCTTCAAGAACCTCCGTGAAACGAAGTTAGGCATTCATTGCCCAGCATCAGAGGTGGAAAGAGACTCTGACTCTGAAAAGCGTTCGAACGAAGTTCCGGCTTCACTTCCGAAGGCACTGGCATAACTGGCTTGAGAACAGCCGATAACTGGGTAGACTTTTATCCTCCAACTTTCCCTCTTTCCCCTTTCCTTCACCCTCACCACTACATGGGAACATATCGAACACTCTCTTTAAAAGGATTACGTTTATTTCTTTTTAGATTTGTCAAGAGGCATTTTCTTTAAAGAATCCATCTAACGCTCTCTGCAAGAAAAAATCGATTCGAAATCTTTCCTCGTATATTCATGGTGCAAACTTCACACTCTTTCCCCTACTTGCTCGTTTTCACTCTTTAAAAAATTCTTTTTCCCCTTCCTTTAAAAACTTCCTCTTTTAATTTTTTTCTTAAATGTGAATTGAATTAATAGAAGCCAATAATGGCCCATCAATAAATTACGTAACACATTTAGTGGGGGTGGTGGACGGGTCTAGGCAATAAAATTGTTCGCAAAATTGTATTACGTATAATTTATGGGTGGCCCTTTAGAATATCAACCTATTTTTGGTAAGAAGTTAATACTTTTTGGTTCAAATTTCTATATTCTTAGTACTGAATTCATACTTTCGGTTAAAAATGTTCTTTCTTGGTGGAAAATAAACTGTTTAATTAAAAGTTCAAAGGCCTTCTAAAAAGTTCGCCTTTTTAGTAGGAAAATTCAACCACTTGCTTGAAAATACAAGTGCGGTATTAAAAATTCAACTGGTTCCCAGAAATTTCGTATTCTTGACTATAAAATTCAACAACTTGGTTAAAAATGCAACTGCTCTGTTAAAAATTTTACTAGCTTTTAAAAAGTTCTTCTGTTTGGCTTACAAATTCAACAGCTTGGTAGAAAATGCAACTATTCTTGGTTAAAGTTTAGTTATTTTTCCTTAAAATTGAAATATTTGGTGTAAGATGAGACTAAAATGTTCAAGTTGTAACTATTTTATTAAAAATTCAATTATTTAATTAAAAATCCAAGTGCTTTTAGAAAAGTATTATTATTTTTTTGTCAAAAATAGAACTATTTTGTTGAACATTTGTCTTTTTTTAGAAAATCCATATTTTTTGAAAGAAATGTGAATTCCGGTTTATAATAAATAAATATTTTCACACAAAATTTAACTGCCTGTGTAGAACATTCATCCTTTTGGATAGAAAATTTACCTTTTTTAGTTTTTAATGAAATTAAACGTAAGTGAAAATTTAAACGAGTATTTATTAAATTCGCGTTTCTTATGTTAGATTCGCCCTTTTGGATAAAAACTTGATCTTTATTGATAGATCATTATTATTGCTTGATGAGAAATTGTATTCTTTCGTCTAATTACAATATTTTTTATTTAAGCTTAATTTATTATTTGTTAGCCAATTCAATTATATGGTTGACAACTAAACTATTCGATTGAAAATTGAACTATTTTCTTCGAAAATTGAACTTTTTTTTTTAAAGTTAACTTTTCTTGAAGATTTATATTTTTTGGTCAAAAGTTCAACTGTTTTGTTGAAAGATCGTCTTTTTTATGGAAAATTCATCTTTCCTAATAAAAATTTTATCTTTATTGGTTAAAAATAAATTTTTTTGTGAAAATTCAACGGTAATTTTTTAAAATTTAAACTTTTTAATTGAAAGTTCATATTTTTTGGTCAAAGATTAAACTATTTGGGTAAAAATAAACTTTTTGGGGTGATATTAATATTTTTAGGTCAAAAATCAAAATATTTTGTTAACTTATAAATTTGTTAACAATTCTTATTTTTGTGGTGATAAACTAAGTTTCCTGTATAAAAATGTTCTTTGACAGTTCAACTATTTTAGTCAGAAATTTTAATCCAAAAGACATTAATTTCAAACCAAGTCTTCACATTTCAGCGCTTTCTTCATATTTTTTCATAAAAATTATTATTTTTTGCATGGTAAAATATAAATCGATATTTTAAACTTATTTGCATTTGTTTGGATACAGAATTTTTTTTGAAATGATTTTTTTAAAGTCGGCTTGTTTCTGATTGAATTATAATCTACGCGGATTTTTTATATATCAAATGTATAAAATATAAAAAAGGTAGCTTTGATTATGATTACAATAGAAATTAAATTATAATAAATGGAATTGGTTTCAAAAACTGATAGTAATTTTTATATTTTTATAAAAATGCAACTTTGTGGTTCAAAATGTATCTTCTTTGGTTAGGGATTCATCTATTTAGTTGAAAACAAAATGCAACACTTTTGATCTAAAATTAAAATATTTTTGGTAAAAACATCTACTATTAAAATATATATGATAAAAATTCATCTTTTTAGATTGAAAATTAAACTACTTGGTTAAAGATTGAACCACTTTAATCAAAATAATTTTTTAGTTAAAGATTCTTTTTTTTATTGTGAATTCATCTCTTTGGTCGAAAATTCTTTTTTTTTAGACAATTGTTTGTTTTTTTGAATAAAAACAAATAAATATTTTAGTTGAAAATTTATCATTCAAGTTGAAAATTCGTCTCTTTGGTATAAACCTTAACAGTTTGGCTAGAAAGTAATATTTTTAAAATAACAAATTCGTCTTTTTTAGTAGAAAAATAATCTTTTTCTTAAAAATTTCCCCTTGTTTATAAAAAATAGAACGGTTCGATTAGGAAATTGATTTTTTTGTAAAAATTCATATTTCCGAGTGAAAAATTAAATTGTTTCACAGTTTGATTAAAAATTTGACTATTTTATGGAAAGCTTGCTTTTACTTCTAAAAATGTAACTATTCATTAAAAACCTTATCTATTTTGTGAATAATTAAATTATTATGTTTAAAATTAAGCTCCCTGGTTCAAAATTTAACTATTTTATTGAAAATTCGCTTCTTTAGTATTCATATAAACTCTTCGCTTTGAAAATGCAACTGCTTTCTCAAAATATCTTCCTTTTGTATGTAAATGCAACTGTTAGGTTGAAAACAAAATTTTTTGTTCTTGTTCTTAAAATATCAACTATTAAAATTGTCATTGATAATTCATCTTTTTGTTGAAAATTAAACTTTCAGGTTTAAAAATTTAACATTCTTTTTAAAAAGACGGCTTAGATGATAAGGCACATCGAAATAAATTTGAAAATTTTAATTTGATGTTTTATGGTTTTATTTCAATTATAAAAAGTGTATCTTAACAATTTTACAAAATTAAAATATTTATCTTTGTATATGAGTGGTCAGAGAAATTGAAAAATTGGTCCAAGAAACATGAAGAAATTTCAAAAATCATGTTGGCGACCCTGCTAATTGATATAATTATACTGATCCATATTTCTGCACAGAATGGAGATTTTCATTCATCTTTAAATAACAATATGTTAAAACTGCCTTTATATGTATGAAGTATATGTAAATTTTTTCAGATACTTGATACATGGCAACCAAATATGAGAAAACTTGTTTTATTCAACGGAAACATTCATGAAACTTGGAATACTGGAAAACGTGGAATTCAGAAAATTTTACAGCATCCGCAAAGAATATTTTATAATACGTTTTTAGAAAAAGTTTGCCATTGTATGATTAAAATTATGAAACTTCAAATAAATGTTTAAAATTCTTTGCATTTTTAAAATTGAAGCTATATAGAATTAGATGGTAATTTGTATTTCAGAAAAATTTCGGTTTCATGAATAGAATTCAGAAGACTAGAATTAATTTGATAAATTTATCACACAGAATCCTATTTTAATGGCTTCATTGAGACCAAAGTAAAATAAGGATTTTCAAACCGCAGAAGAATGCCCTAATTGTGAAAAAGCTTTTGCAGTGAATGGTCTTAAGCATCGTAAGCACTGTTATTTCACAAACAAATATCTACATACAGTACATAAAAGTTGCAATCTAAACTACAAGGGCTTAGAAATAATTCCAGTAATATTTTACCATTTATCAGGTTAAGACTTTATCCGGTTCAAGATTTAAAAAATTTTTATTATTTCCCGAACGGTACAAAATTAGGCATTAAACTGAGATATAAAATAAGGGGAAAATTGATTTTCATTGCTAAAATTTTATTCAAGAATTTTGACGTAAATTCAGTCTGAAAACAATAGCCGAAGCAGAGCTAATCAAGGAGAATTTATTGTGGGTTGCTGGTTCATATCGCTCTTGCAAGTTATGGTCATAAAAGAAATCTGATTGGCGAATTCAGAAGGAAGAAATTGGTCCCTCAGGGAGCTTTTCAAGAGGTTCGAATCCCTTTTTATGTCCGCAAGTATATCTTTCAGTTACTCCACTGTCCGCAGTCGAGCTTTTACTCTACATTTTTGTCACACCCTATTTACCACTCTCTTCCTTTCTGGCTCAAGGATTGTCAGCAGAAAAATGGCTTTCCTTTACGAACGAAAGATTTGCAGTCATCTCAAGTCGAAGATCAAAGGATTTGCACTTCTTTAAATCTCCTCATTTCCAAAAATCTTCGATTCAACCTGATAGGAAATCGATTTTCTCATTACTTCTCCTTGAGATTTTGCAAAAAAGGATATCCCTGGCAATATTTGATAAGGAAAGTAATATTGCCAAGTTTCCAAGATTCTGATCATGCAAGACGATCACTTTGAAACATATCCGTTTCCATATTCTCAACCTTAAAAAAATTTGTTTTGCAATATGTATTCCAAACTGAAGATATATAACAATATATTTTGGGAATTCGTCAGTTTACCTATTCTTAATCAAATGTTAGTAAATATATTTTCATTTTTTCAATAACCTCAAAACATCATTTAATCAAGACGCCTGAATAATCTCAAAACATAAAATTCCCAAAAATTAAATATTTTTTAATAGAATATTCTCGAAATCATGAAGATGCAAAAATTTTAAAAATTTCAAACAGTTTATGATTTCATCGGATTCGAAAATTCCCGAATAATAAATTTTTCTGCAGTTTTCAATATAACCGAATATTTGAGATCCAAAACTATAACACATCCGACACATTGCATTTTTAATAAATAAATAATAATTACTGAAAAAATGGTGGAATTATTTAAATTAGGGATTTATAATTCGAAAATTTTCAAATATAGCAATACTGTTGCAAGGAATCAGAATTTATCAAAATCTGAATCTTACCTCTTCAAAATTTTGGAAAGAAGAAGCTAGCATATTTGTAAATTATAATAAAGAATTTCTTTAATTAAATAATTTGTAATTGAAAAAAGGGAATTTGAGAAAGAACCCTATTAAAAGTAAGAATTTATCACAATATTTTTGAAAAAAGGGTGTAACTGTATTTCGGAATTATACTAGAAAATTTGTTCAACAAAGATAACTCTGTCTTGGAACCGGGAGTCTTTTGAAAGAAATATAATCATGGCTTTAAACAGAGAATTTCTGTAAATAATTAATATTTCTCTTCCAACAGAGCATTTTTCACATGAAGCAGGAGTATTATAATGAATTTTAATTCTGATTTAGAAGAAGGCAATAAAAAACAATTTTTCTTTAAGTTTAGCATTCCAAATGTTTGAAATAGAGAGTTTCTATATCTCTAAATTATGATGTGAAATTTCACAAATAAATATAATTCTAATTTTTACGGGCAAGAATTAAATGAAACATGAAAAAAATCCTGCAAAGAATTATAATTTTTACCTTCGCACAGAGAATTTCGTGAAGAATTATAAGTTTTATTTCTTGATCAGATACTTATTAAAATAGAACGTCTAAGTTTAAGAAATAATCTCAATTCTGACTGATAAAAAAGAAATTTCAAACAAATAATCCATTTCTAATGAAAAAAACGTCAAATTAGAAGAAAAAATCGTTGTTCCAAAGTAGAATTTGCTTAAATTAAAAAATTCTGGTTTGTTGCAAATAAAAATTTTAAACTTCCCTTTCCTTATTCTTATAACTTTTGAATCATAATAAAACATTTGCATAAATAAAAATCCAAATTTAAAAGAGAGCATTTTTACACTTAGCAGGAATTTGGAAAATAATTCTAGTTCTGATTTAGGCGAAGAAACAAAAAAATCCCTTTTTAAATTTAAAATTGAAATTCTTATACAGAATCCATTTGAAATCTTTTACAAATGTTTAAAATAACTTAAATTTTCTTGAATATTCAAATTTATAGGAGAAATGAATATTTGAGATTTAGATTTCTTTAAGTTTCAAGATACGAAAATTTTATTTTAATATGTTAAAATCATCAATTCTTCAAATATTTGCACCACGCGTGGCCGCAATACCACCTTTCAGAATGTAGATCCACTGCTTTTCGCGGTTTTTGCTGCTCTAAAAATTGAATTTTTCAATCAAAAAGTGGAAATTGTGGAGTATCCGCCAAAACGTAGAGGGCTGATGAAAAATTTGACCGTTCGTGGCCGTATTGTGAACGTGGAAACTATACAATTTTCAGTCGTTTGTCAGAAAATGATCGAACCACCAGAATTGAAAATTTTCAACTCTTTAGTAACTCCATTTTCGCACCTCTTTTCTAATAAATTAAAAACTGTATTTTTTACATTCAAAAATATACTCCAGTCACCCCTAATTCTATTGCAATGGACCCGTTGAGACCAAAGTAAAAAAAAAAGATTTTCAAACCGCGAAAAAGTATCAAATTTGTGAAAAACCTTTCAAAGATAATGGAACTAAGGATCGCGATCAAAGTCATCTTGCAACGGAATCTTGGGGTCCAACACATTATATTTGGAATTTAAACTACAAATACTCACACACGATTTCTTTTAAATCGAAAAGAAAAGCATAATAATCTTCTTATCAAATTCTTATTATGCTCTAAAAATTTTTTTGCTAAGTGTATGAAAAATAAGTGCAAAAAAATTGGAGCGCAGGCGTCCCATGATTGAATTCGATTGAAGAGAAGGCATAAATTTAAATAATTGAATCTCGGATTGGATGTAGAATAAAATAAAAGCTTTTTTTGAGATTGGAGCCTAAGTCGGAATAAGCGATTACTGTTTGAGTATCAATTTAGGCAGCTGTTAGTGCATGAAAGGCGTGATAGGTACTTGAGCGCAGCAGTCAAGAGTGGAACGCTTGATCGTCAAAGAGATTGGTGCAGCGCAATGGAGCTTTCGATCGACAAGAAGGGGGTAGACTCTAGACTGGATTGCACCTCAAGGGTCAAGTCAAGTCAGTTTGATACTCATTCTCGGAGATTCGGTCACTCGGCCCTTTGTGTTCATCTCTCCCTCCACTATTTTCCTTTCCGCTGTTCACTTCCGCCCTTTCGTAACCCACCAACCGCTGCTTGCTCGCCGACGGTACAGCTATTGATTGCAAGCTGCCAGGGCCACAGGCCCTGGCTTGCTAGCCCGTTCCAGTGCGTTACGATGTGTCGCAACGACATAAACAACCATCCAAGATTAAAGATCTTCGGAAATATCCACAATAGAGAGATTCAACCTGTCATACTACTCTCAAAATCCCACAATAGGGAGAAAAGCTTCAAATGCTTACTTTGGAGATGTCAGTATTACTTCCTGAAAGGAAATTGAGAGAGAAACTTTTCCGATATTTAATATATAGTTCACAGACACTATGGCGTTTTGAAATTATTATTTTTGAATTGAAATACCTCTATAGTATGCCTCAGATAGCACACTTGTCTGGAGGACTTCTGAGATACATCTTAAATCCGACCTCTGGAGGTTTTCATTTAGGATGTTTTTTTAATAGGAACGATTGAACGATATTATTTGCTTAATATTATAACTCATTTCTGGTTTTGAAGCAAAATCTATTAACACACTTTTTTAGAATTTCTTCCGCCTTATCTACTCTACCACTTTCCTGTCACCCTACTAGTCTCCATCATCTTTCCATTAGTTCCTCTTGCTTAGCACACTAAATATCTCTCATCCCTTCACTTACGCCCTCTTAATTCTGGACCCCCCTTAGTTGTTTTTTGCACCTTCCCTCTACGCTCAATAATCTGTCCCCACCCCTCTTGATGCCTTTTTCATCCTCCTTTATATCAATATACTCTCTTGACCCTCTCTCTTGACTCTTCCCACATTCTAATTACCCCACAGCCCTCTAGTTATTTCCCTTATCTATTATTTCCTTCTCGATAACACACTTTCCAAATCTTTCATCTCCCCTATTTCATCTTCTCAATCAACTATTTACCTCTCTTCAATCATTCAAGATTAAAGATGTTGAAAAATATCTGCAAAAGGAGACTTAACCTATCAAACTATCTTTAGAATCCCACAATATGTAAGAAATCTTTAAATGCTCTCTTGCGAGACGTCAGTATTACTTCCTGCAAAGAAATTGAGAGAGGCACTTTTCCTATATGTGGAATTTATTTCTCAGTGAGAAATCTACTGCAGATATATACTTTTCCTTTGTTTGGTATACTCGTATAGGTAGTAGGATGTTTTCAGATAATTATTTTTAAATTTCAAAATCTTTATAGTCTGACTCAGACAGCAGACATTTCAGGAGGACCTAAATGGGACATCTAAATTCCTACCTTTGAATGTTTCAATTTGAAGTTTTTTGACATTATAAACAATTAAATGATAATTTTTGCTCCATATTATAATTCTTACTTACCTTCCATAACTGATGAGTTTTTTTCTATATTTTCTTCCACCTCATTTACCCTGCCTTTCAACATAGTTACGGACTCTTCTCACCATTCTCTCACCACTTTCCTGTAACTCTACCCTTTCCATGATTTTTCTAACTCACTGCACTATCTTCCCATTAGTCTCTCTTGTCACTCACACCAAATCACTTTTAATTCTTCCGTTACTCTGCACCTCTCCTAAGTTCTTTATCGTCCCTTCCCAATCTTAATAAAATCCCTCCACCTCTATTTTCACTCGCCCCTCATCACTTTTATAACTTTCCTTACCTCCTTTTTCATTCTCGACCTAAACTTCCATTAGTCCTCTTTTTCCCCTCCCACATCTTGTCAATCAAATCCCTTTATTCGCTTTCTTTCGCTGTTAGCACTTATCAAATATGCCTTTCATCCCTTTCATCAACCCCGTCCTTATTCTCGACCTCACCTCACCCAAATAACCAAAGCAGTTTTGTTCCTTTCCTTACCTCTATCTTCATTCTTGAGCTCTATTCTCCTAAATCACTTATCGCCCCTGATCTATCCTCTTGGTAAAATCTTTACTCAAACTCATTTCCTCTTGTTTCTCACCCCACATCCATCTCATCCCTTCCCTTACTACCTTCTTTATTCTCAAACTCAACCCTCCGAAATCACCTCATCGCCGATCCCACGTCACTTTGGCCACTCTTCTCTTACCATCACCATAATTCACCTTCTACTCCTCTAACACCGTACCCAACATTTTTCCCATCTCTTTTCTCTGCCCTTTATCATGTCCCCAATATCCTTTTTGCCCTTTTCTCTCTAGCCACTTTGCTTTTACTTTTCTCCTAACCCCAGACCCTTCTTTCATATCCTCCCATCACTGTTTTTGGACCCTATACCTCCACTTCTATCTTGTTATTTTTAGTCATTATGATTGTTGAAAACAATATTAACTACCTAAAATAAAAAAGTATTTATCGTTCTGAGTAATTTTCAGATTAGAAAATAATACAGAAGAAAATACTAATACAAATTACTTCCAGGACAAGAATCTGATACTTAGTTTTAAGTTTTTATATTTAACTCCCTCCGTCGCAGGGTTTCAAAAGTTGAGCAAACATAAAGCAAAGCAAAAATAAAGTTGGTAAAACTTTCTGATTAGTTGTTTTATTTCGGCATCAAAAGAGATATTTATCATTCAAACTTATTTCAGACATTGGTCTTCTCTCCCTCATTTTGTTAATTCTAGCACTATAGAAAATTCTTTTTTTTTAATGTTGTTGCATGTCAATTCACATAAAACGAAATGTAAATATATTTTCTCTTATCTATAAAATTACAAATTCATTTTTAATGTAATTCAAAGAATATGGTTAACATTTCGCCAACTCGTCGATTTTTCAATTTAATTTGGTGCAGAATATTTAAACAAATATTAAATATGATCACAATTAGCAACTTTAAGAATATGATTGTTTACTTAAAAGAAAATTTCTTAAATTAACTCGCTATTGATGAGAATTATTGCAAATATTCTGGAGAAACGTAAATCATTTATTCAACTCACATGTTATTTTTATGAACAATTTATTTAAATAAATTATTTAGTACATAGGTTTATTGAAGAGACAAAACTGGTTTAAAAAGCGTTGCAAGTTATCATAATATCATGAATAAAGAATAATTGTCATAATTGAAAAATCTGAAAACAATAAGTAAAGTCATAAACGATGTTTTAACCTATTGACTTTCAAGAAAAATTTTAGTTTGAAATTTGTTTTTAAATGCCAGTTAAACAAAATTTAATAACAGCATTCGATTCTGCAAAACAAATTACATTCAGTCCTAACGTGAGTCAATTTTTTTCCTCAGCCCTATTTGTTATGTAAAATAAATAAAGAATTAAATCGTACGAGTGCCACTAACAATTAATTATAATACATAACAAACAGAAGTAAGGACGAAATTGTTTAAAAAATAAAGTCTGTTTTTCTCGAATAATAAATTACAACGATTTTCAGAAAAAATCATTTTTGTATACAACAAACTGATATACTGACACACTTTCTCAAATAAATAGTTTATAACAATAAAATTATACGACAAACAATTATTTATGTTTATAAGTTACATGTGCATTACTTCTAAGCCATATTGAGTTTATTTAAGCAATTTTAACTTGAAAATTCAACTTTGATATTTAAAAAAAGATGCAAAATCCATTGACAAATAGAGCAAAAGAAAATTACAACTTGTTCTTATTTAGAAGGACCATTTAATACATACAATTATTTCAAGAGGCAGAATAAAAAATATTGTAATGAATTGATTTTTGCTAATTCTATAAACGAAAAGTAAAATTCAGGCATTTAACGAAAGAAATAAGTCGTTTTTTTTCTCAGAATGCTTTGATACTTTCCTCACAGTAATGATAAATAAGTAATAATAAATGAGAAATGTAAATAAATGCACTTTTTCATCATTTATTTACGAACATACATTCTGTTTTCAATAAAATGACATTAAATTTATTTAGCAGCGATTTGTCTATTTTTAAATTTTGTTGTTTTCACATGGTTGTAATGTTAGAAACAAATTATATTAAAAACGACTATTTTTCCATTGATTACTAATGTAATTTGTTGATCAAGATTAATTTGAACAATTCATTCATTAATTTCATGTGTTAAATGCTTCTAAACTTGTTTTGATGGATTCCGAATATAATTCGATAGCTTACGGAAGTCCGAAAAATAAAATTGCAATAATTGTTCTTATTTCACTTCAGTTGTTAACACAGAATCGCGATAAAATTTTTTGTTGAATTGGTTCTCATGAGAATTTAGGCAAGGGAACTTAAAAAAAAATTAAAATCGATTGATAATTGTCACAATTCAGTCATTTTTTATGGAAAAATTATTTTTGCAATATCAGTCTCTGAGATATTCAGGATGATTTCAATGAAATTCATCATCATTTGATAAATCTTGTTATTTATTTTCCAATCCCATAAGGAAATGCATTATTTAGGCCCTTATCGATGGAAAAATTAATTGTATTCAACCTCAATCTATTTTAATGGGAACTTTATAATAATTGTAATAGCATCCAAAATTATTTAGTAAATATTGTGATTTTTATAAACAAATTAAAAATTTGCATGATCAAATAAGTGAGATAAAATGGATTCATGAAGATTGACGACGATTTATGATTCGATTCGCAATAAATTTGAAGAATTTATATACAAAACCCGTTCGTAAATTAAATTTATGAATAATAATAAATAATTTATCGTTTTTTAAACAAATTCTATTAAAAAATTATCCACAGCAGGTAACTATGACGAAATTTTTTTTAAAATTCTATCAAACAATTCACAGATACAAACCATTTTAAAATTGGATTCGTAAGAGATAATAAATAATTTAATATTTTTCAAAAAAATTCTATAAACAATTATCCACAGATTCTATTTATGATAATAACATAAAATTTTTTCTACAGAATCAGCCAGAGTTATATTTTTATTATCTTAGGTATTTTCTAAGAAAAAATTTCGTTTCTGTACGGTATTAGCAGCCAGTTGTTCAGTAATGGCTCTGTGATATGGGGCAACAATTGTTTAAACAAATGTAATTAACAAATTAATTTCTTGACTATTTTTAAAGATAAAAATTTGATATTTTCAACATATGAAACTGTTACTAAACAATTATAATTTTTTCAGAAACGTCTTTAACGATTCACCATTGTTATTGATTTACAAAATCTGTCCTTTATTTCATCATAAGTACGTTATAAAATTAATTTTTTATGAAATTTGTGTATAAAATAACAAATGATTCATTATCTTTCATAA
Source organism: Belonocnema kinseyi (assembly GCF_010883055.1). Taxonomy (NCBI): domain Eukaryota; kingdom Metazoa; phylum Arthropoda; class Insecta; order Hymenoptera; family Cynipidae; genus Belonocnema; species Belonocnema kinseyi. Next base: position 35,219,128 of record NC_046663.1, on the reverse strand, counting down.
ATTCAATAAAACGCTGGCTTTTTATCTATAAATTCTTCAAATTTAGTGCTAATCAATTAAGGAGTCACCGTCAACCTCCATAAATCCATTTTTAGTCACTTATTTACTTATAAAAAATTGAATACCTATTTAAAAAATTGCTAATCTAGAAGACAACTCTTTTGGATAGTTGCTTCATTGAGTCTAGATATTTCAGATTATATACAAGTTATTTCTAAAACTGGTGCTCTTCTAATAAAAATTTGTGTGTTTTTAAAAAATTTTTGTTATTAAATGAAAAAATTTAATTAAGTGAATAAATACAATTTAAAATTAAGTGTTAAAGAACAAAAAAAATTTAATTATACGAAGCCCACTTTTTTAAATTGTAATAAAAATATAACAATAAATCTCCAGGGTACCTAAAAATAAAATTTAATACAAAATATAGAACAAATATTGAAGTAATCATGAAAAATAAAATTTTCAATTGATTTTACAATATCTGAATTACCAATTTTAGGCAAAGATAGAAAATTAAATTTGATGCAAAATTTGATATAATTGTGTTCAGTATAATGTATAAAAATGTGCATTTTGGACAAAATCGAGTGCGAAGCACAAAATAGGTGATGAGAATGTGATCATCAAAGCCAAAAGACCTTTAACAAAGAGAATTCTTAATGAAAAAATTCAAGTTTTCATGCTTTGAGATTTAATTTTAAAATATCTGATCAAAAATGACAGGGAAGTAAAAAGACCAAGCGCTGAGTGGAAAATAAATTAACTATTGAGCGCAAGGCACAATATAAATAAATCATCGAACGCAAAACGCGTGGACAGTCAGATTTTTTTTAATGATTTTTTTTCTTTCTTATACCTTTTACATTAAATCTAAGTGACGTGAAGTACATAAAAAAATTTCTATCAGATAAAAATGATATTGAAAAAATCGAAACTTTTTTCTCTATTTGCATTAAAATTAAGATTAAATAAAAAAAAATGCTTCTACCAATCTCTAAAGAATATTTTCACGAATTTATAAAAATAATCTAAAATCTAAACACCTCATTTTTGGTTTCACCCCACTGTTTATCGGCAGGATCCTAGTGGAAAAGAAAATCCTTTTAATTCAAAAAGGGGCTGTCAGGTTGATTTCTTTTTTATTGAAATTGAAAAAGCCGATATTGTATGAGAACTATTTTAAATTGCAGATTTACGTAACCCGTCAAACTCTAGATTGATAATATCTTCAATAACTTTGAAACCACTTTAGAAAGCATCAATGGGATCGACAACCTGCCGGCAGTTAGTACGTAACTAAACGCAGCATCAACAGTATAGTTACTATCGATAGCAGTTACGATCAGTTTAGTGCTATTACTCCCCCAATGTGTTGTACCACAATAAACGATCGAGAGGCCGTTTAAACAAGTCCAAAATGTGATATAATTAATGAATTAATTTAATATAATCTAGCAGGATTTGTGCTTTCACGAGATAATCTTTAAAGAAATTTCCCATTTTGACATTTTTCGGTTCAATATGAACGTAATTAAGAAAACTCATTAAGAAACTCCCTCTATTTTTGCCTGAAAGTTAATTTTTATTTAATTTGAAAGTCTAGTATTATATTTTCGATTCCGAAAATGTAGCAGTATGAAATTGATTATTAAATTATTTGTTGAATTTAAGTTAACGTTTGCTTCAAAATTCCAATATTTGATTAAAAATTTTATTATTTAGTGAAAAATTAATCCAATTTGTTAAAATTTTTTTTTTATAATAAATGGCACTAAAAATGATACCCGACCTTTTAAATAAAAAATTTATTTTCTATTAGAAAAATCTTTTTTTTTCGAAAGTAATTTTTTTTAACTTTAATTTTCTTTAATTGATATATTGTATATAATGTGTTCAAAATTGATTCAATTTTTTTAAATTTAACAGATAAAATTTCTAATATTTGATTGAAAATCCAACTATTTTGTTTAAAAATTCTCTTTTTGGTCTATAATTTATTTATTTCGTTGAAGATTTTCCTTTTTGGAAAGAAAACTGGTTAATTTAAATTCAAAATTCATTTTTTGGAAGAAAAGTCATATTTTTTGTTGAAAATTAATTCTAATTTATCAAAAATTTACTATGATGTTTTTAAATCGGAATATTTTTGAATTATGCAATTGATTATTAAATTATTTGCCAAATTTATTACAATTTTTGTTGAAGGTTCGTACCTTTGGATATAATACTCGTATCTTCAAATTAGAAATTTATCTTTGGAAGAAAATCTTTTTTTTTGTAGAAATTTAATTTTTT
>NC_046663.1:35197496-35216730 GCF_010883055.1 Belonocnema kinseyi | reverse complement strand
TGTTCAAATATTTAATTTTTTTTTAATTTAACTTTTTTGTTAAACAGGCATCTTCTTGATGCGAATTTGTATTTTGGTTCAAAAAATATTCTCTTTTGTTTAAAATAAAACACTGTGGATGAAAATTAATCTGTTTCAGTTGAGCAATCACGTTTTTTTAAATTGCCGTTTTCTGTTGAATTCAACTATTTTTGATGAAAAATTAAAAACGTATCGATTAAAGTATGAACTTTTATATTTTTGGATAAGAACGATATTTTTTTTTTAATTTTACGATATTTACTTTTTAGTTAAAAATTTATCTCTTTGGTGAAGAATTTAAATATTTTAGCAACAATTAAGTGGCTGTTAATAGCTGAAATTTCTTTTTCATTTAAAAATAGACTAATACCATTTTTTATTGAAATTTAATCTTTGATATAAAAAATTTAACTTTAGGATTGAAGATTCATCCATTATTTGAAAATTAAATTATTTCGTTGAAAACTTGTCGGTTTGATATTTCATATCGTTTGGTAAAAGCTCACTCATCTTTTCGTTGAAAATTCAACTGTTTGATTAATAACGATCAGTCAGTTTTAGTTGAGAAATCAGCCATTTTATTAAAAATGGGAAAAACTGTTTTGTTTAAAATTTGTCTTCACTAATTGAAAATTGAAATAATTGGTTAAATATTGCTATTTTTATTAAAAAATTTAAATGTTTGATCAAAATAGTATATATTTGTTGAAAATGCATGTATTTTGTTACAAATTTCAGTTTTTGGTTCGAAATTTGTCGCTTTGGTTTTTAATTTTAATCTATCTTTTTTAATCGTTATTTTTTTCTTGAAAATTAATTTATTAAACTTCCATCTAAATTACACCATTTTTGCTTGAAAGTTATTTTTTTAAGTTGAAATTTCAACTGTTTGTTTATAAAGTCATTTAATTTTCACAAATTTGTCTTTTGCGGTAGAAAGGTAATCTTCTGGTTTGAAAATTCATCTTTTTTGTTACAGATTCAGCTATTGTGTTAGAAATTCATAAAATTTATCGTAATTGCAATTGTTTTCTTAACAAATTTGATTTTATGGGTTGAACATTCAACAATTTAGTTTAAAAAAAGTCTTATCTAATGAAAAATCTTCCTTAGGTAAAACTGCAATTATTCTGCTGGAAACTTTTCTTTTTGGTTTAAACTTTCAACCTTTGTGGTTAATAATTTTATCTGTTTTGGATGGATTTTTTTTTTATTTCCAACTATTTAATTGATAATTAACCTGTTTTGCTTAATGATTCAACAATATTTTATTGCAGATCACTCCTATTGAATTAAATTTAACTGCTTTCTAACGAAAATTTAAACCCTTTTTTGTTAAACGTATAAGCAATTTTACAAAAATTAATTCTTTTTTTATGGATTCATCTGTTTTGTTGTCAATTTAACTAGTTTCTTGAATATTAATTTTTATTTGTAAAAATGAATTTATTTCCTTAAAAGTTAACATTTCTTTATTGATAAGAAATCAATCGTTTTTAGTTCAAAATTGAACTATTTGTTTTTGAATTCATGTAGTTCGTTAAAAAATTTCTTTTTGGTAGAAAATTTGATATTCTTTAGTTAAAAATTTGTAGTTATCGGTATAAAGTGAATCTTCTTTCCCTATTTATGTGACGAATCACCCTATTATCCTTGTTTTGAGAGAATTTTGGACAAAAACTTTTGTCTTTCAAATTCCTTTTCAATCACTTCGACCCACTATTTTTCATCATTATTCATTATCAGAATATATTCAGACATAAAAAATATATCTCAGGAGTAAGTGCTCTAGAAAAAAATAGTTTGTGCAAAACAACTTAAGTGCAGCACAGGTCATTATTTCAAGTCCACCTACTGTTTGAGTATACTTATTATTTTAGAGTTACTTCTCAACAGACATTTTTTTCTAAAATTGAAAATTCTAAAACAGAAAGACCGTTACATATAAAACTTCTTTTTTCATCGAAAATTCAACTTTTAAAAACACTTTTTATATTAAGCAAGCTAATAAAATTGTACTCTCATATTTAACCCATAAATTAGATAAAATAAACTTCGGAAAAAGCACCAAATGTCCGCTAAGCTCCTTAAATCAAGATATACAATTTTTATGGTAGTAGCTTATGAAATATTTGAATTATTAAAGCCGTTAAAGCCGGATAAATCATCAAAATTCTACATAAATAAAGTTACAGGACTTTATACGATCTAATAAAGCTAGAATATTGAAACTCAATAAACTGTCAAATCTAGAGGATATAGAGAATCTCTTTTTTGAATGAAGAAACTTTTGTTTTCAATAAGGAGCTTAAAATATTTTGAATTGTCTTGAGTACATTTTGAAATAGAATTTTTGGGAGATTGCATATTCAAAGCACGTTTATTAAGCATACGTTAAAATTTTAATATCCCTTAATCCTGTCAACTTTTAACAAGTGAATACGATTTAATGAGAAATTGAAAGTAGAGAAGGGTTTTATGTTTATAGAAGAAATGGCCAGAGGGTCCCTGAAGGAATCCAATACACTCTCTTTTACGTGGATATTGATATTAGAGGACGTTCGTGTATGTACGTGTTATCACTTAACACACCACATAATACCTCACATAGTATAAGGTTTATGAGATTTAACCCTCCGAGGTAGAAAATGGAAGCAAAATGTGAGAATGTAAAGCTGCAGTGAAAACTGAAATTCCCATGAGGAGGAAATGAGCTAAAAAATATTGTCATTTGTATAAACATGTGTCACATGCTCTAATTTGCAAAAAGTGTAGAATAATACTTTTTGGAAGGGAAGAAAAGTTTAGGATCATGACCATAAGTTTTTAAGAAACAAGAACAATGTCGAGAAAGCAGTTTTAAACATTCTGCACAATGATATTATTTATAAAATCACAAAAGCTACTATAGTTTCAACAATTTACATAAAAATGTTTTACATGCTCTAATTTGCAAAATGTGTATAATAATTCTTTTTGGAAAGAAAGAAAAGTTCAAGATATTACCTAAGAGTTTTTCGAGAACAACAAACATATTTGAAACAGTTGAAAATATTCTTAAAAATGATATTCTGTATAAGAGCATGAAAACTATTACAGTTCCAAAAAAATGCCTAAACATATATTACAGACCTTAATTCGCAAAAAGTGTACAATAATCCTTTTAGGAAGGCAAAGAAAGTTAAAGATATTAATCATGAGTTTTTTAAACAAAAATAATACAGTTGAAAACATTCTTTAGAATAATATTCTTTTTAAAAATGGTATGGTTCCAACAATTTACATAATCCTGTGTTATATCAGTGAGAAAAACATCCTTTTGATTCAAGCAAAATGATTTGTTTGAATACATTTTTATGATTCAACACAACTTCTTTATTTGAATTAGTAAAACATTTGTTTTATTTAAATATATGGAAGATGTTGAAACTCATTTAATAACGAAATTTATTTGTTTGATACGAGTACGATTTATTTGAAATAAATAAATGATTTCATTAAGCCAAAGAATAATTTTGTTTAAACTTGTTATACTCAAATTAAAGAAAGTATTTATTTGATTCGAAAAAATTATAGTTCTAGGTATATCCGCGTCAGTTTCGAGGCGCTGCATCGCCACTTAGTTTTAGTCATTCAAAATGGTGGTTGAATCGTTGAATGTGTCAGCGTGTTTGTTCGCAGAATTTGTAAGCAGTAATGTAAAGGCTATACCTGAGCGAAATCTTAGAAATTTGCAAGTTACATTGGGCGAGCTTGTAAGGGGTTGCTATTCCACCAATTCCAGACCGCCGCCAGTTTTATTTTTAAGTAACTTCAGACATCTGTAAGAGAAATGGAAGTGTTTGTTTTGTGGAAATTTCTGGAAACCTGGGACCTACTCAGCGATTTAATTGAAATTTTAAGAAAATTTATTTTTTTGCTACATTCTTAACCCTATTACAAAGATCTAAGGCTTTATTTCGAGTCTTAAGATTTTTAGAGTGTTCTCTAACCTACAGCTGTTACTGTTACTATAGTGAAAAACATGGGTTATTTAAAACAACAACTTTCAAATAAAAATTTATTTATATTGAACCAAATCTGCAATTAATTTAACAGAAAAAAAAATGTTGAACTGAAACAAGAGTTTTATATCGTTCAAACAAAATATATATTTAAATCAAAAATGTATCGTCAAACAAAAAATTTGTTTCAATTAAATATATGTATTTTTGAATGTATAACAAAGAAAGAATATGTGTCATTCAAACATAATATATTTGATTCAAACAGATCTTTTTTTCAGTGGTACTCTAATGTGCGAAGAGTGCAGTGTTAAAAAATTCTGTTGGAAACTTTCAGTACATGTATGGGAATTCTATTTCCGAACCGTAAGGGAATGCAGCAATGCATAATGTTTTAGTTTCCAACTGTTGGTATTGGCATGTTACCTCACATGTATTGGAATTTTGGGATGCATATCCAGTAGCTAGTAACACTCCTGAATCATATTTGGACGTATTCATGGAATTACAGAAATTTATCAAATTTAAGGAATTCGTGTAACTCATGGAATTCGATAAATTCACCAAATTTAACCAATTCGAGGAATTCAACAAATTGACGCCATTCACACAGTTCATTGAATTCAATGATATCGCAGAATTCACGAAATCTAAGAAATTTAAGGGATTCGAGATCAATTCAAAGAATGCAAGGAATTCCCGAAATTTAAGGAATGAAAGCTATTCAAGGTTTTCAAGAAATTCATAGAATGAAAGGAATTTATGGACATCACGGAATTTACGAATTGAATGATTTCCCCGTTCCCAAAAAATTTAAAGAATTCACGCAATCAAAGAAATTCCTTGACTTCATTAAATTTCATGAATTATATTATTTCTGTGACTTTCTTCAATTCCACGAATTCGCCGAATTTCGTGACTTCCAAGAATTTTTTGACTTCATGAATTCAGCGCATTCTATGAATTCCGTGAATTCCATGGATTTCATGAATTCTATAAGTTTCGTAAATTCTATAACTTTCCTTAATTCCATGAATTTCTTGATTTACATTAAAATTTATGAATTCCGTGAACTCCATAAATAAAGTGAATTCTGGGAATTCCTCAAATCCCGTTAGTTCCGTGATTTTAGAGAATTTCGCGAATTCCATTAATTCGAGGAATTACATGAATTCCAGGAATTTCATATATCTCGTGAATTTCCTTATTTGCATGAATTCTGCAAATTCAATAAATGTCATGAATTTCGTAACGTCCTTGAATTCCAAACATTTTAAGCAGTGTGTATAGTAATCCTTTTTAGAAGAGAAGTTAAAAACATCAATATAGAAAACAATTTAAAACATCCTGAAAACTGATATAACGTATAAAAACATAAAAAACATTATGGTTTCAACAATTTACAAATAAACATATGTTACATAATTTAATTTGTGAAAAGTTAATAATAATCATTTTCGGCGGAAAGAAAAGTTCAGGATCTTAAAAATGAGTTTTTAAAAAACAACAAAAATATTTTAAACAGTTGAAAAAATTCTTAAGAATAGACATTAAAAATAGTTTTTTATAAAAAAAACAGCTGAAATACATAAAAACTGTAAAAAAACATAACAAAAATGATGGTTTCAACAGTTTGCAAATAAAAATATGTAAAATACTCTAAATTGCGAAAAAAGAATAATTATCCCCTTCAGAATTAAAAGCGTTGAGGATCTTTAACATGACTTTTTAAAAAACAAAGATATTTTAAAAAATTGAAAACATTCTCAAGCATGACATTATGTATAAAAACATAAAAAATGTTATGGTTCTAACAATTTGCATATACATATGTTACATAATTTAATTTGCAAAAAATGTGTAGTAATCATTTCCGAAAGAAAACAATAGTTTAAGGTATCATGCATGATGTTTAAAAAACAAAAAATATTTAAAACAATTAAAAACATCCTTAAGAATGATATGTATAGAAATGTACCAAATATAATGGTTTCAACAATTTGCATGAACATACATTGCATACTCTAATTTGCAAAAAGTGCATAATAGTCCTTTCCGAAATTAGAGAAAAGTTGATGATATTAACCATGAGTTTTGAAAAACAACAAAAATATTTATAATAGTTGAAAACATTTTTGAGAATGATATTTTGCACAGAAACTAGTATGGTTCCAATAATTTGCATAATCATGTATTAATTGCTCTTATTTGCAAAAAGTGTATAATAATCCTTTTCGGACGGAAAGAAGATTTGAGGATATTTACTATGAGTTAAAAAAAAATATATACTTGAAAGAGTTGAAAACCTTTTTAAGGATTATATTCTGTATAAAAACCGAAAAAACTTATATGAGCCAAACGATTTAAATGATTATGTGTTACACAATATAATTTATGAAAAGTGTAAAATAATCCTTTTCTAAAATCAAGAAAAGTTAAGGATATTATCCATAAGTTGTTCAAAAATGAAAAACAGTTGAAAACATTTTAAGGGCAATTTTTTATAAAAATAATATGGTTCCGACAATCTGCATAAATATGTGTTATCATACGCTAATTCGCAAAAAATGTATAATAATCCCTTTCAGAAGAGAAGAAAAACTGAGGATATTAACCATACATTTTTCAAACACAATAAAAATATTGTAAACAGTCGAAAATATTCATAAGAATGATATTCTGTGTGAAAGTTTAAAAACGAGTATCATTCAACAATTTACATAAATATGTTTTATATACATTAATTTGCGAAAAGTGTATAATAATCTTTTTCGGAAGGAAAAAAAAGTTGAGGATATGAACCATGAGTTTTTCAAAAAAATAACCCAAAAATAACGTTGAACTATATGGGGGGTGGGGTTCAATCATACTTTTAATTGTTCTATGAAAAGTATATCAACTTTTAACTAATTGATTGAAATTCTATTAAAAAAAAATGTTATTTAATATTTCAAACAAGAAAAGATATTCAATTTAAATAAGAAACTGTTAAATTTAACCAAAAAAGGACGAGTTTGTAACAGGGTATTTGAATCCTGATATGAGTTTTCAATATAACCGTCGGATTTCCAACCAAATAGTTAAATTTTTAAGATCAACAAAAAATGAATTCTCAACATAGAAGCTTAATTTAACATAAAGAAGATGACTTCTCAACAATTTTTGTTCAAATAGTTAGATTTTTAACCGAGAAGTTAAATTTTCCATCAAGAAATAAAATTTTCTACGATTCAACATTTTATTTTATTAATGGTGAGTTAATATTTTTTTCGTTCATAAAATTTCTAACTTCTTCTAAAACAAGTTTTTTACAAAAAAAGTGTAATTCTGCACCAACTAGTTGTAGTTTTTACCAAATTATTTAATTTTTAAATCAAAAAGGCGAATTTTCTACAAAACACTTTAATATTTAACCCAAGGATACGAATTTTTAATCTAAAAATGTGTTTTCAACGAACGGTGTTATAGTGTCTATTTAAACAAAAAAATATTTGAGTTAAACATAAGGAACAGGTGGATTTAATGAACAAAAATGAATTTTTAACAAAAACATGAATCTTTAAATAAAATGGAACGATTGCATTTCAAACAATTTTAAACAAAAAGACGAATAATATACAAAAAATTTGAATTTTCAACCTGAAAATATGATTTTTTAAATTAAAAAAGGTGATTTTCTGCAAAGCAGTTAAGTTTTCAATTAAATAGTAGATTTTTCAACCAAATAGTTTAATTTTCTACATGGAAGATAATTTTTTATCAAAAAAGACGAGTTCTCCAAAAAATACTTCAATTTCTAACTAAATGGTTCAGTTATCGACTATGAAGAATAATTTTCTTAAAAAAAAAGAAAAATGATTTTTAACAAATTACATAAATATTTGACTAAACAGTTTGAACAATGGATGAGACGTTACTACAAATTTTATTTTTTTTTAGTTTTCAGTTTTTGATTTATTCGTTTCTAAAATTTTGGGCCTCTTTTAAAATCAATTCTCTACAAAACAGATTAATTTCCTACTAAATAGTTGCATTTTTTCCAAATTTTTCTATTTTCAAGTTAAAAATACGAATTTTTTACAAAAAAGTTATATAAGATATATATAAAATATATATATATATATAAAATTATTTTTAAATAGAAAAACGAATTGTCAACTAATATTATGTATCTTAAACCAAAAAATAGACTTTTAAAAAAGTCTAAGTTACAATATGGATAATAGTTGATATTCAAAAACAAACCATTTTTATTTGAAATACATTTTTAAGAACTGCTGTATATAACAAAATATTCAATATTATTTTTTTAAAAAAACGTTAATTTTCTACGAGAAAGCTAAATTTTTATTAAAATAATTGAGTTTTTAACAAAATAGTCGAAATTTCAACCAAAAAATAGAAGTTTTCTAGAAAAAAGTAAGTTTTCAGCCAAATAGTTCAATTTTTAAGCAAACAGACGAATTTTCTATAAATCAGTTTAATTGTCTTCCAAATATTTGCGTTTGTAACTAAGAAGATGAGTTTTCTGCACAATAATTAAATTTTCGACTAAAAAATAATAGTTTTTAACCAAATTTGTTCATTTTTAACCAGAAAGATTAATTTTGTACTGAACATATAAAATTTGTAGAAAATAGATGAATTTCTAATCAAATACCAAAAAAAGATAAATTCTTAACAAACAAAAGATACTTTAAACAAAATAGTTGAATGTCCAAAACAGATGGTTCATTTTTAACTAAAAATGACGGATTTTTATCAAATTACATAAATTTTCAACCAAATAGTTCGAACAATGTATGTGAAGTTGATGGAAATTATATTGAATTAATTTTGAATGTACATTTTTTCGTTTGTTGAATTTAATTTTTTTTCTAACATGATTTTTCTACAAATGAGTTTAATTTTGAATAAACCAATTGGATGTTATATCAAATTATTTAATTTTCAAGTCAAAAAGACTATTTTTTCACAAAACAGGTCATTATTCAACCGGTTATTATAAATTTTGAACCAGAAAAGTAAAACAATTTGCAACCATAATTGGATTTCTAAATAAATAATTAAATTTTTAGTTAAAAAAATTAATTTTTACAAAGTAGTTCGATTTTCCATCAAAAAGATCAATTTGGAACGAAAGTTATAAATCATTAAGCAAAAAAATTGAAAATTAAGAAAGTAGTTCAACTTTCAATCTAAAAGTTGAATTTCCTACCCGCGGTTACCCAAACGATCGGAATTTTCAAGAAAAATGAAGAATTTTAATTAAATTAAATAAATTTTTAACTAAATATCTGCACCCATGAATGTGCTGTGATTCAAATTTTTCAATCTTTCTCAAAAAAATTTTTTTTAATTTTTAGTCCCATTCGTAATATAAGGATCTCGTGAATTTCATAATATTTTAAAAAGCGTAACTGAAATCCGTCTATAGATAAAATGTATCAAAAAATTTAAAGTCGTGAGAAATGCACTAATGCCTCCCTTTAATGGATCTATTTCAGTATTTAGCACAGTTAAATATAAAGAGATGGGAAAAATATGTCACTACTTCATTTGCTAAGTATTCTAAACTCCACTGTAAGTACTCTTCAGAAGACGTGATGTGTTAATTGCATTTCCTCATTAACTATACTCTCTCAAAACACTAATTACTTGTCGTTATGTTCGTTAATTAATCGTATCGACGCAAGCCACAATATTTGCATTTATAAGTACACATTTAAGTGTGACTCCAGTATAATGTCAAGCGCCTTTTCATTCCTGTCTATAAAGATCAGAAATTGGGTCAAGATTCAAATTTGGAATATTTTGTTCTTTAACCCACCTATTTTTTTGCTTATAATAACTGATCAACAAAAATATCATATCATTTTTAAAGAACCTATCAATGCTGAATACAAATCTGGCTTCCATTTGTTTATTTCAGGTCTGGTTTAATAGATATTTGCAATTAAAATGTTCTACAATAGATTGTTTAAACATTTTTGACAGGGCGAAAAATCTTTTTCCGCCCTCATCTTAAAAAAGGTGAACCCTTCATTTTAATTTCTGCAAACTTGTAATTAATACTGTTCATGAAATCAAAGGTTCAACTGTGGAACATAAGCTGATCACTTACATCACATTCGTTTATGAATTTGATACAGCTATGAAACATGAGACGATCCATCACATTGTTGCTTTTTCATCAATTTATCCCAGTTGTACAACAAAAGACGATTATTCACATTGTCATTTTTCTCTAAATGCTATACAGTTGTAAAATATAAGGCGATCAATCACATTGGTACGCGTCTTAGAATTTCTTACAGTTTCAAAATATAAGATGATCACTCACATTTTATTCGTTTCTTAATTTTATAAATTTGTAAGGCATAAGACGAGCAATGACATTATTTCTTGTTTATGAATTTCTAACAGCTCTAAAACATGAGACGATCACTCACATTTTCAGTTTTTTTTTTCTTAATTTCATATACACTATCGTTTAAAAGTTTGGACCCCCCTGCTTTTTATGACCGATTCAGTTCTCTTAATTTTAAATATATCAGAGCTGAAAAATTGTCTTTTTAAAAGGATTAAATGCTCTCAAAATTCTGTATAAAACGAGCTCAGGATGATTATTACGGAAGTTATTGGAAATTTATGAGAACATTGAAATGTACACTATTCTTGCAATACCACCTTGAATCATAGAAAAAAGGCTTGATCACAGGCTCATTTTTTACGAAATTTTAAGGGCATTTAATCGTTTAAAAAGACCAAATTTTAGCTCTGACATATTTACAATTAAGAGAACTTAATCAATCATCAAAGAAAAAGGTGGATCCAAATTTTTAAACGGTAGTGTAGTTGTGAAACATATGACGATCAATCATATTGTTATTGGTTTTTGAATTGCATGTATTACTAAAACTTAAGAAGATCATTCACACTTTATTGAATTCTGAATTTATAATGTTTTAACACATAAGGTGATCAATCACATTGCCATTTATTTCTGAATTTCATGCAGTTCTAAAAAATAGGACGATCACTCACATTCTCATTTTTTTATATTTGACGCAGGTCTAGAACATAATACAATCAATCAAATTGTTATTTGTTTATTAATCTCATACAATTCTAGTACATGAGGCGATCAATTACATTGTCATTCACTTCTTAATTACATGCAGTTCTGAAACATAAGACGATCACTCATATTTGTATCTGCTTCTTAATTTGGTGCAGTTCTAGAACATAAGACAGTCAATCATATTTTACACAGTTCTGACACACAAGATGACCAACCACGTTGTAATTTTTTACTGAATTTTATACAGTTTTTAAATATAATACGATCAATCACATTGTTCCCTTTTTATTAACTTTATACAATTCTAAACATAAAGCGATCAATCGCATTGCAGATTTTTTCCGAGTTTTTAGTTGTTCTACAATATAAGACGATCAATCTCATTCTTATTAGTTTTTTAAGTGCATGCGTTTCTAAAATATAAGAGGATCACTCACACTTCATTCATTTCTTAATTCCATACAGTTCTAAAACGTATGGCGATCATTCACACTATCATTTTTTTCTGAATGCCATGCAGTTCTAAAACATAAGACGATCACTCACATTCTTAAATTTTTTTTAATTTATCGCAGTTGCGAAACATAATATGATCAATCGCATTGATCAATTGTAATATTTAATAATTTTATAAACTTCTTAAACGTGAGGCAATCAATCAGATTTTCATTTGTTTCTGAATCGCATGAAGCTCTGAAACAGAAGACGTTCAATCACATTTTTACTAGTTTATTATTTAGTTTGAATTTTCAACTTTAAAAAATGAAAGTCTATGAAATTGTGCATTTTTTCAAGGTTATACATTCCAGAAAACTCGACTAAAAAATTTTTTATAAATCAAATAAAATCAACAACAAAAATTGCCTGCCCATGCCTGAAATTTTAGAACAGAATTTACTAAAGCAGCGAAATAGGTCAGTACCGGGAAAAGAAAATGTTTCGATTTTGTTATACAGATATATATATATAATTATAATTAAACAATAGTTTTAATTTCAGCATAAGTTAAAGTGAAATTTAAATCACAACTAATCTCATATAACCGGTCAGACATTAAACTAAACTTTTTAATTGGTTTATTTTGTTAATAATCGTTATTGTTACGCACAATAAATAGTTTCTGAAATAGTTAAAGTTAAAATTGAAATCAAACTAATTAAAAAATAAATAAAAGAATCAAATTAAAGTACTTCGAAATTTCCAAAAAAGCAGATCGTTATGAAAGTTTCTAAAAAATTTAAAAAATTTTTATATAAGTAGTGGATTTAAAGTTAATTGTGTCTATAGAACTGAAATTGTACGCCTAAAAATAGCCGAACATTCAATTTTTTAATTAATATTTTTTAGGGAGTCATCAATTTTTTTGTCCAAATATGATACTTAGATTTCATTCCAGCGTGATAAGTGCATTATCGATTCCACAGAAAATACTTGATTTAATCCATCATAAATACCTGATATAGATAATTGTTTATAAATTTTTTTTATAAAATAAAAATGATTTCTTATCTTTTTTTAAATTTAACTAAGAAACTCCTTTTGTTTGTGAATTCTTCCATGTTAATGAGAATCAGGTGACGAATAGCTGGTAGTCTCCAAGAAACCCTTTTTGTTCACTTATTTGTTCATGACAAATTCCAGAAATTTTCAAAAATTTTAATTTTTATTATTATTAAATAAAAAATAATCATTTTCTTTTCTAAATTTGGTCATTACTTCGATGTAATATGTAATTCAAATATTAATACTAAATAGCTTTCAAGCAGCGTTAATGAGATCATTGATTTATTTTACAAAGAAATTTTTATTAAGGCCATTTTTAATACTAATTGTTATTAAGAATAATATGCGTAAAATTTTCGATCAACTTTTTTCACATAGTACCAATGCTGAATTACTACTGACAGAGATAGAATAAAAAAGTACTTATTCGAGTAAAAAATATTTAAAGTTGCGTATTAGTTTAACAAAATGTTTGTAACAATTGTTGATTGTATTATTAGCTAAAGATCTTGACCTAATATAAATATTACCTTAATTTCGTGAGAATCTTCTGAGAATAAAAATTGCTAGATATAAACGTTTCTTTCGTGCATTTGTTTAATTTATTTTTTCTAAACAGTTAAATAGATTTTCTGTTTACAAATATAGTGCAAATTTAATACAAAATATCAGGCATTTAGCATAAGTAATCAGTAACAAAAACTAAATTTTTTGTTTTATTTATTTTTTCAGTTATTCTGAAAAAATTAAACTTGTTAACTGAGAACTGATCCAGAGATGAATTTGTTTATAAAACTTATTTAAATATTGAATTATTGTTATTTAAAAGATCAATATCAATAGTAAATTG
The DNA here is from genome assembly GCF_010883055.1 of Belonocnema kinseyi. NCBI lineage: Eukaryota > Metazoa > Arthropoda > Insecta > Hymenoptera > Cynipidae > Belonocnema > Belonocnema kinseyi. Next base: position 35,203,268 of record NC_046663.1, on the reverse strand, counting down.
CTATTAGTGGCAATTGTATAGTTTATTCTGCTTTAAAACTAAACACATATTCTGAAAACTGATCAAATGATGTATCTGTTTAATTTATTTGTTCAAATAATGAATTATTGTTATTGAAAAGCAGAATATCTATCATAACTGATAATCATGATAAGTATTTTAGTTCATTCTGCTAAAAAACGAAACTTATTAACTGATAAATAGAGAATATACATATCTGTTAAATTAATTTGTTTAAATAATTAATATATCTTGTTGATAATCTCAATATATATAGTAAGTAAACTTTTTTGTATACATGTAAATTTACAGTACAAAACAAATGTCAGTACAAAACACGAAAACCAACATTTTAATAAAAAATGTGTTTCTTGCATACAAAGTTTGTATAAAATAAAATACAGATTGTTGTAAAGGGATTTTTTCAAAATATAATTTTCAATACAAGAATTTAACAACTTTGTTTAAACAATCTGTATTTCAAATTTCATTTCAACTTTACCGTAGTAATACTTTGTTCACATTTTTTGCGTTAATATTTCTCTGCAACTATTGTGGTTTAATGAAAAAGAATAACATATTTTCTAGTTTCTTAAGAATATATATAGCAAAAACTGACATATCGTGACAACGCTAACTTGAATTTTTATTTCCTTGAAAAATAATCTTTTTTCTATCAAACATTTTTTATTCTTATTGAAGGTTCCCTTATCTTAGGAGCAAGTTTCTTTTTTATTTTGTATTTAAATAAACGTTGAATTTTTAATCAATATTCAAAACCAATTTTGAAAACTGATACAATTTTAATCTGAAAATTCTCAATAAATTTGTATAGAAATTCAATAACGAAAAATTTGAATTTTTTTATCGCTATCCGCAGCTGAGTTTCCTTGAATTTTGGTTAGTATCACTTTTATATTGTCAATTTCCATATCCATTTCCTCGATTCTAGATCCATTTTTGTAATGAAACTTTCTTGGCCTCTATTCAGCAGAACTTAGCTCGCGAGTAGACATTTGTTTCACATTTAAATGGTGATATAGATTCCAAGGAATATTTTTTCACTCATTAAAAAATTCCCATTTTAATGTTTATCTAGTTCTGCATTGCCGCGCTTCAAATATTCAAAAAATTTTAAGCACCTATAAAAATAACAGAAAAAGCTTTTTATTTGATCCTGAAATTCGCAAATTTTACCAAAAAATTTAAAATTGATTAATAGAGTTCTTAATATTATTATAAGGACTGCAAAAACATTTTTTATAATAAACTAGCATAATTGCTGTATGCTTATAATATTTTTTACTTTAAAATCTTCATTAAAAAATTAGGAATTGAAGTAGACATTTTAGTATATTATGCAGGGCACAGCAAATTTTTAAACTTTGCAAACCCTACCACATAAACTTTTTTCTTTTCTGAAAAATACTATTAAAAACATTTTTTTGTTTCAAAAATATTATTTTTAAGTTCCGATTGGCCATTGTAGATCTGAAAATTCATTTTCTTAATTTTTTTTCCAAATGCAAATGCAAGGCTTAAAAATTCTTTTATTCACACAAAGTAATACGAAAATTTATTTTTTCATTATAATTAATGGTTTGATAAACTAAAACCTTCTTAGTGTAATTTATATATATTAATACATTTTAATGTACTACAGTAATTTTCAAATTACAAAAAATGTTTATTTTTAATATCTTTCGAAATTCAAGATTCTCTTGTGTTATTTTGCATTTTGCATACATTATTTTCCTTAAATCGTTGAAGTTGTAAAAAAGATACACCTGATTATTCGAATGATATTTCATAATTGTTAGTAGCCATGAAAATAATGATTGAATCATTTTTGAAACACACTTGTCACTGCAAAGATTTAGTTGTGATTTGAGAGGAACCTGTAACTGACCGTTAAGTGCTGAAGTAAAAAATAGACGGCTGAATACGGCACGCAAAGATTCCAAAAAACGCCATAACGGACAGTTACGGACTTCACTCAAACGGACGTCTATCTCGAGTCGCGATTTCATCGTGCTTAGGGAGTTCTCCGGAAATCAAACCCCAAGATAAAAGAAAAATAGAGGTAGGGGATTACATGGATTTAAAGCAATTTCCCATAATAACGTCAGTCCCACCAAACTTCGGGTAATGATAGTGACATCAGAAGGAGAACAAAGGATTAACAATATGGATAAAAAGGAAGCTAAAGTAAAAAAAGCAGGGAGAGGGGATTTGTGAATGGAAGGAAAAGAAGTTTAAAGAAAAGGTAGGAAATGTCCAAGTGGAAAGAAAAATCTAAACAAGAAGATGGAAATAATGATAGGAGAAATAAAAAGAGCATTAGAGTGCACCAGAAAAAAATACGTGAGTGAAAGGGGGAATGGAAGTGGATGCGATGAATAATTTAAAGAGAAGAAGAAAGAAGTGAGAAGGGAAACAAGATAATGGAGAAAGGGGAAAAGTAGTAGAGAAGAATATATCAGAAAAAAAGGAATATAATGAGTTGTGTTATAAAGAAAAAGAGGAGGAAAATAAAATATTTAAAGAAGTGGCGGAGAAGGCTATAGGGCGGAAGAAAAGGTTTGAAAGGTTTTAAGTACAGAGGAAAAAGTATAAAAGGAGTAAATCACAATATTAAAATGGTTTAATAGACAAAAAATGTGATTTATTAGCTAGGAGGGGTAGAAAGGAAAATTAGAAAAGGAGGAAAATATGGAAGGGAAAGAGAAACGGACATAAAGGAAGAAATGTTCAAGGTATGCGGAATGATGAAAGATGGAAGGGCACATGGTAAAAATAAGTTTCCAAATGAAGTCAAGAAATATGGAAAACATAACTAAAGTAATGGGCGTACATAATATGCAATAGATTATGGAGATATTAGAGGTGGCCAGAGTTATGGAGAGAAGAAAAAGTGATACCCATAGTGAAGAAAGTTCAAGGGAAGGAAGTTAAAGATTATAGGAGAGTGTCGCTAATGCCAACATTGTATGAAATATATGTGACTGTTTTATAGAAAAGATAAAAGAAAGAAGTGAAGGAAACAATAGTGAAATTAGTGAAAAATTGTAGGAAGAAAGTAGAAGGGAGAAGGAAGGCTCTAGAACTAAAAAAATAGGAAGAAGAATGTAGATAGTTTGTTAGTGTTAGAGAAATAGGAGAGGGGAATAGAGTAAAAGATGAAGAATTTAAGAGAAAGGACAGGGAATGACAATTAAGGGAAGGATGGGAAAGATTGATGTATCAAAATAGAATAAATGGTATAAGATAATAAAAAAGGAAGGAGTACAAAAGTATTTTAAAAAATTGAAAGGGGGGAAAGAGGATGGGACAGAATGGAAAGGTTTAAATTGGGAAATGTGATAAAGGAAGAAATGTATTTGGAAAAAAGAGAGTATAAAGTGCAGATTATGTTAATGTAAGAAGAAAATATGAGAGCATGTGTGACAAAGATGTAGAAGAGGAATGGAAGATAGAGGCAGTTGGCAAAAGAATTTGGTAGATTTACGGGGAGGATGTATTGGGGAAATAGTTGATGAAGGAGTTTGGGGGGAGAGGGCTAGAGGATTGAATGAGAACAAATGAAACAATAGAGTCGAAAAGAATTGCGAGGAATTTTTCTGACTTGTTCAACAATGAAATTACGCTGTTTTTAATAAAGAAGTAAAGATCAAGATATAAACATTAATATAAATAGTTAAAAATAATTGTTAATAGTAGGGATGAGATAATATTATTAAAAATGTAATAGGTAAAAAATAATATTTTAAAATTATTCAAGTTTAAGGTAGAAACGCTTATTTGGAAAATATAAAAGAAATCAAAAAATTATATCAATCACCAACAATGGTGTTCCGGATGCAACTAGTTTTGTCAGAAATATCTCGTCATAATTTATTTCATTTTTAAAAATGGGTTAAACTTATTATTAATTATATAAACTCATTTAAAGCTTGGTAATTTATTTCTGATTTAGCATTTCGAAAATCTATTTCGTAATATTTTATTCCCTTAACAAGATCTCTTTAATTATAACCCAAGTGTGTTTAAAATGTTTTCCTTTTTAATAAATAATTTCGAGTTTTGCTGATAATTAATACATTCAGAATTCATGTAGATTCCATAAACGAACATCAATTAATAACGCTGGAATTAAATTCTTTATTCTTGAAATTTGATAACAGTTATAACATTCTTGTCTATATTTTTGGTTAAAAAAATGCTCGACTTCCAATATTTTTTAAATTCAAAATTTTTTAATTAAGACTTTTCAAAATAGGGAAGGTTTAAATTGTATATCTATAAAATCAAATATTTCCTCTTGTGAACAAATTTTCGAGTAATATATTATAAAAGTTCTATGTTTTACAATGATTAAAAATATTGCAATTTTGATGATTAACATTTAAAATTTTATTAAATTGGACTTTAGAATTGAAAACTCTTGACTTTTTATCTTCAAGCTCCTTACAATTTAATAATTGTTATTTATACATCTTTCAAAATTAAAGAGTTTTCAATTAAAAATCTTAAAAATTGAAGAGTTTTAGATTGCAAAGAATTGAAATTAAAAACTTTTCCATTGTTATTCTTCAAAATAGAACTGTTCCAAAAAATGTTTCAAATTACATGTCTTTAAAATATAATATTCTCTAAAATGGAATAATTTGTAATTCCATATTTTCTAAGTTTACGAATAATATTTTATCACTCCTCGCGAATTTCGGGAGGGCAATACTCTATGACAAAACAATTCTAAAAGAGTTCGCAAATCGAAATCCATAACTAAGAAAATTTATTTTTAGACCTACAATGGTCCAGCGGTACGATTTTAAAGGCTTTTTGAAACTTTGGTCTAATGAAAAATGTTACGAAAATTTAAAAAAGTTTTGAAGTTTTAGAAGTTTCCAAAATTAAAGTAGGAAAATATTAAAAGTTGAAAAAGTTTTAATTATAATAATTAATATAAAATTAACTTTAATTTTCAAACAAAATGTTTATTTTTCTAAACAAATATTTTTATTATTATTACACCATTAAGCCATTTCCCTTTCGGGGTAGGCGTGACTCACTCGGTAGGGGAAAGGAGTAGTGTGTGGAAGGGATAGAGATTTTTCAGATTGATCCAGAATTCTCGTGATATTTAAGTAAATAACACGTTCGTTCCGCAACACTGCTCCGACCTAGGTTGCTGATCAATCTCTCTAGCAATCACCCCAAGCGAAGAACCTCACGAAGCCGTTATGTAAGGTTCCCCACTTGGGTCCATTAGTATCCAAGGTCTTTGTTTCAGGCGTCATTCACTCTACTGACACTCTTTTTTATTAACTATTTGCCGCTATACTTTCCTGTCCTGGCATACTTCTCTAACTTCTTTTATGTTCATGCATTTTTTCATGCAGACTCTCGTGTTTCTGTGACTTCTTATATCTCTTCTAAGTAGGGTCTCATTCACACATTCTAACCATTCTTTCCGCGGTCTACCTCTGGCACGCTGTCATTTACTTTACCTTGATACATTTGTTTCGTCAGTCATTCATTTGGCATTCTCTCAACATGTCCGAGCCATCTTAACCGATTTCTTTCCCATTTGTCTACTAGCGTCTTTTCTGCACCATATTCTTTTAGAATTATCTTGTTACTTACTTTGTCCATCAGGGTTTTCCCGCTTATTATGCGCATGAATCTCATGTCAATTGCGTTAATTTTACTCTTATCTTTTTCATGATAAGTCCATGTCTCGCTACCGTATAGTACAGTCGGTACAAATAT
>NC_046663.1:35196135-35197396 GCF_010883055.1 Belonocnema kinseyi | reverse complement strand
TGATCCACGTGTACACCTAGTCAAAGATACAAGGGTCATGAGGGGTCCTGAATGCAATACTGATCATTACCTTCTGATCTCAAAAATTAACTTAGGTCGGGGATGGAGAAAAAAGAGACCCATGAAAGCAAAAAAAAACGCGAATCAAAATTGAGAACCTACAGAAACCGGAAGAGCGAAAAGATTTCCAAAATAAGATAATTGAAAGCATAAATAGGGCAACATGGGAGGACTGTATAAAAAACAAAGATATAGAGGGCGCCTGGACAATGTTACGGGATATCCTTGTTAGATGTACGATCAAAGTGTGTGGTGCCACAGTTGTAGGAAGAATTTCTGGTGATGCGTAGTGGAATGATGAAATTCAGACTGCCCAAAAAGCAGAAAGAGAAGCGTACAAGAGAACTTTGAACATCGCAGGTCTTAGCAATGAGGAAAGAAGTAGACGTAGAAATGATTATAGACGCGAAAACAGGATACGTAAACGATTAGTTAAAGAAAGTAAAGATACAATTAGAGCAAAAGAAGAGATAAAAATACAAAACGACTTTGAAGGAAGCAGGAAACTGCTTTATAAAAAAATGAATGGAAACAAAAGTACAGAAATTGTCAACATGAGAAATAGTAGGGAGGAAATGGTATATGATGCAGACGGAATACTAGAGGCTTTCAGAGACTATTTTAGGAGACAATTCGGAGATGAAGCTATAGGACACCACAACTGTGATATTGAACACGATGCGATGGAAAACTCAATTGAAAAAGTCTGTGTAACTGAGGTTAGGGATATAATTAAGAACTTGAAAAACGGTAAGGCTGCCGGGGTAGACGGTATTAATGCTGAAATGCTTAAACACGGTGGCGAGTACATACCATATAGAGTTTGCGAATTGATAAATTTATGTTTCGAGATGGGAGATGTCCCAGACGATTGGAAAGAAGCGATTATCGTACCAATATACAAGAGAAAGGAAGATAAAAGCGAGTGCAATAATTACAGAGGGATTAGCTTATTAAGCATCGTAAGTAAAATATATTCAAAAATACTTATTCGTAGGGCAATGAAAATAAAAGAAGCAAAGATTTGGGAAGTCTAAAGTGGGTTTATGCCAGGAAGGTCATGTACGGATCAAATATTTAGCTTAAGACAAATAACAAAAAAAAAGTTTGAGAGTAGGAAAAAAAGTTTTCTGTGCATTTGTTGACCTAGAAAAAGCTTTTGACAAGGTAGATAGAAGTAAACTTTGGGAAATCCTGAAAG
>NC_046663.1:35158589-35196035 GCF_010883055.1 Belonocnema kinseyi | reverse complement strand
TGCCCACCCAACCGTTCATGTCTCCTAGTAGAATTATTCTTTCCGCATGTTCGCAGATGTTTATTGTGTCATTTAAAGTGTCCCAGAAGGCGTCTTTTACTTCTCTAGTATCACTATCAACCGGCGCGTAGCATATTATGATAAATAGTCTTCTGATTCCTACTTTCATTCTAGCCCACAGCAGTCTGGGAGACACGAAACCATGGTCTCCGAGATGCTGCTTTGCTCTTTCATTCAAAATCAGACCTACTCCTTGTTTACCATGTGATTCACCGTCTACTCCTGACCATATTTCAAATCCGCCTTTCAACACGCCGATTTTCATGTCTTTAGTTTCGCTTCCCTTTTCCTTTGTTTCGGGCACACATAAAATATCTAGTTTCTTTACGTCCATAGTTTCACGCAATTCTTTTACCTTGAGATCATTTACTCCCCTAGCATTCAATTATTAAAAATAAATGAATTGATAGAGCCAACAAGCAAACCCAACGGTTTTGTTGAAATAATTTTTTTTTATTGAAAATTCACATGCTTTGTCAAAAAGTGACCTACTTTGTTGAAAATTGATTTTTTTGTTGGCGGATTTATTATTTTATTCAGAAATACAATCCAGTTGAAAATATAATGAGTTTGTTAAAAATCGTTTTTTAAAAATAAAAATTATTTTACAACTAAAAATTCAACTATTTCACATAAAAATCTATTTGGCTGACAATTAAACTATTTGGTTGAAACTGAAAATTTTTGTTAAAAATTAATATTTTCGGGTAATATTTTTATTCTACTTAAAAATACATTTTGTTGTTGTTAATAATTTAATTATTTTGCTGAAAATACATGTATTTTGTCTAAATTTCATCATTTTTCTTTGTAGAAAATTAATCTTCATAGTGGAAAATTTATCTTATTGCTATAAAGTTCATTAATTCGGTTGAGAATTTAACTACTTTGTTCAAAATTAATTTTTTATTTAAATTAATTTTTTTGCTGAAAATTTAATGATCCAATTCTTTATTAAAAGTTTATCTTTTTCATTAGAAAATTCTACTATTTACTTGAAAATACGTTGTTTTTTTTTGTAGAAATGTAATCTTCTTGATTGAATATCTATCTTGTTAGAAGACAAATCATTTTCCTGGTTGAAGATTTATAATTTTAGTTAAGAATTTATTTTTCTACTTTTAAATTCTTTAATTTCCTTAAAAATTGACTGTTCGCTTAAAGGTCATATTTTAGCGCTAGATATGTCATTATTATTTTGAAAATTCATATTTTCGGTTCAAAAATTTATCTCTTCTGATAGCATCTTTTTAAATTAAAAAACCATTGTATGTTCCTCTGTAAATTTGAATCACAAAACATCTTGTTTAACAAAATAGTTACAGTTTAAACGAAAAAAATAGATTTTAACTGAAACGACCAATTTCAAGTAAGGGATTTTAACTTTTAACCTAAAAGTAAAATATTCAACCAATTTTTTTCTGGCCAAGAAGATTAATTTTTGACAAAAAAGATGAATTATCAGGAAAATACATCGATTTTCTGCTATGAAAGATTATTCATGAAACAAATAGTTTAATATTAATTCAGAAAAGCTGAATTTTTCAAATCAAAATGGAATACTTTCTTTTTTACTTAAAGAAATGAATTTTCAACAAAAAATTAAGCAAATTTTCAACAAACTTATTAAATTATTAATCAATGAGATAAAAAAAAATTGAATGTAGTTCAAATTTCAACTTAGTAGGTCAATTCTTGACCAAAAAAGATAAAATAAACCATTTTTACAAAATAGTTGCATTGGCGTCTTTCTGGTTTAAAAATGCAGCTGTTTTGTTGGCAATTAATTTCTTTTCAGTCGAAAATGCAACTGCTTGGTTTCCTGTAAATTTCGATTTCAGTAAAAAAATTAATTCTAAAATAAAAACAACTATAAAAATAAAAAAAGACCTTTTCATCAAAAAGTTGCACTTTTTCCTTTTTCGTTGGAAAGTTCATATCTGTCAGTAGAAATTTCATATTTTTAAAATAAAAATTCAACTGTTTGGTTCTCTCTAAATTTTTAATTTGTTACTGAATTCTAGGTGTGAATCAGTTAATTTTTACTGATAAATCTTTTTTATTTCGAACTTTAACTATTTTGCTGAAAATTTGTCTTTTTGGTTCAAAAATTCATTTATTTTTGTAGAAATTTGACATTTTTTTTTAATGCAACTATTTGGTCCTTTATCAATTTCAATAAGAAATAATTAACGTTTGGCAAAATAGTTATATTTTAAACCAAAAATTTTTATTTTTAAATGAAAAATATAATTTTTTAACCAAATAGTAATATTTTTAACCAAAAATTACACGTTTTTTTCAACAAAATAGTTGAATTGTTTAGCAAAAAGATGCCTTTTCAACATAATATTTGCACTCTCCTTTCTCTGTTTATTAATTGACAGCTGGAATTAAAAAAATTGATTACACTGTTTTTGACTTAAGATGGAAATATTTGTTTCAATACCATGTATCACATTTTTCGTTGAAAATCGATATTCTTTAGTTGAAAATTCAATTAATCAGATAAAATATGAACTGCTTTGTTCAAAATTCATGTTTTTGGTTGCAGATTCATAGCTTTAGCTTGTAAATTCAAAATTCAGTGATTGGAATTTAACCACACTGTGAATTTTCTTCGACCATTAATATCATTAATGAGAGAATCTTTTTTATTCTGGTCATACGGTCCAATATAAATAAAAATGGATTCAGATGTCAATGAATCTTTATTCCTCAATTTTAATTGATATAACCAACGTACGCTTCATCCTAGCTGCAGGTCTTCTTCAAGGTAATACATCACAAAATCTAAAAATTTTCAACAATATGTAATACATTTGAAAGAATTAACAAATTTTATTTTTTTTAAATTGTATTGTGTATAAATTTACCTTAACAATTTTGATATTAAAATCCAAAACAAGCCATTTCAATTGTGCTTTATTCCTCAAAAAGGAGCATAATTTTGGAGTGAGCCCATTTTGCTTATTGTCGGAAGTTTAAAATTTTTTGTTTGTTCACATAATTTTAAATCTCCTTCTTTTAATATAAGACAAACATATCAAAACTTTAAGATTTAAAGCCTCAAAATTAAAATAGGCTCCAAAGGAAGTAATATTAACTACATTTTAAAATCAATTTTAACCACAACAGTTACTTATTGTTTGGACGGACAAACATGAACTAACGAATACATAAAAAATAAAGTCAATTTTACATGAGTAATTAAGAAAGGCCGATTTTAAAATGTAGAATTTAATAAAAAGTGCGCCAAAGTAAATTGAATTAAAAAATTTTTTTAATTGTGTAATAATTGATATATAAATCATTTTTTATAAAATAGTCTGATAAATTTTATTTACATTTATTATTTCAGTTTTCAAATTGATGGAATTTTCAATGAACTTATTTATGAAAATAGACAATAAATAATAACAATAAACCTTGTTTTGGATTTTACTATCAAAATTGTATAGGTAAATTTATACACAATACAATTTTTTAAAAATAAAATTTGTTTATTCTTTCAAATGTATTACATATTGTTAAAAAATTTTTAGATTAGATCATGTCAATTAAAATTGACGAATAAAGATTCCTGACATCTGAATCCATTTTTAATTATATTGGACCATATGACCAGAATAAAACACATTCTCTTATTAATGATATTAACGGTCGAAGAAATTTCTTAGTGTGGTTAAGCTCCAATCACTGAATTCTTAATAATAAAGAAGGTCAATCACGTTTTGGAACATTATGGGTTATTTAAATTACATACAAAGAAGGTATGGCGACACTACGATGCAACTTATGGGAAATTCGATACGCACCAATCAAACATTGGTTAATCTAAAGGAATAACGCACTTTTTTAATCAGATGTAGAAAAGAAGCTCTGATTCCAGCACATATTCAACATCAAACAGACAAATGTAATCTACATAATTTAAATTATAAATTAATTCCTTAATTTAAAAGAACTAAGTTAATTTTTCAACAAAAATGTTTAAATTACGAAATTAATAATTTGGTGAGAAAAATAAAAGATGTAGGAAATGAATCTAATCATTTAAAGTACCATTTTTCAAATATTGTGAAAGACATTTCAATTTTTACTTTTTTCAACTCATAAAATTTGAGTCTTAATAAATTAAAATATGAAAAAAGAAATAAATGTATACTAAAGTTTGACTTATTAAAAAAAAAGAAATTTGGAATCTCATACGAACTATACAGAGTTTCGTTTGAAAAAGTGCTTTAAAAATGTATTAAATATACAAATCCCAAATGAAATTGCTGAAAATTTGGCTTTAGGTAATAAACATGGTATTCCTTTCAATGTTAATAAAATTCCAAAAAATAACATCATTGCTAATATGGAAAATGGCATCAAAAATGTGAAAGATGAAGAACTAAAATTGAATATTAGAAAAACAACAACTCAAATAATCACAAAACACAATTTTTTAAATAAATTTAATAATACAAATGATTGTCGCTGCAAAGCGGAATGATTACATAACAACAGTTGACAATCTATTAAAAAATGACATTTTATACCAAAATATAAAAACTAGTCTTGTTCCAACTTTGGAGCAAAAATGTAATAATATTGCAATTAGGTGGGAAAAGAAAAGGTTTATAAATGAGTACATGGCTCATAAATTAAAAACAAATAAAAGTCTTTCTAAAGCATATGCTTTACCAAAAGTGCACAAAACAGATTTACATAAAATGGCGTTTGATTGTTTCCGCTGTAGGCTCACCAACTTATAATTTATTAAAATACATTGCAAATTGTTTAAAACCAATTTCTGGCAAAACTTAAGCTTTTATAAAGAATAGTTGGGAATTAAAAGAAGAACTGAAAAATGTTAAAGTTTCGGATTCACATTCTATGGTTTCATTGGATGTAGTATCAATGTTTGATAATATTCCAATGGACCTTGCATTAGATTGCATAGAAGAAAAATTTAATTTAAACCATAATTTAACAAAAATCTCCTAAAATGAATTTATTATTGCCACAAGGACAGTATTAAATAACACAGCTTTTTCTTTTAATAATAAATTTTTTAAACAAGTTTCAGGTTGTCCCATGGGCTCCCCATTATCCTCTATTGTATCATATTTAGTACTAGAAGATTTAGAGAGAAGGGCTCTGGATAGTTTAACTTTTACACCTATTCTTTATAAAAAATACGTAGGCGATATCCTAGAAACTGTTCCTACTGATAAAATGGATGAATTCATTTAAACTTTCAAGAATATGGAAAATTGAATTAACTTTACGATTAAAGAGGAGGAGAATAACTCTATTTCTTATCTAAATTTAGTAATTATTAAAACTTGAGAGGGAAATTTAATAACAAATTTATACAAATTTAAATCAACTAAAAATTACTCTTGTACAAAATAATTAACCACTCCAATTGGTAAACAAAATCATTAAAGAAAAAATCGATGAAATTTATAATAATTCATCTAAAAATAAAAAGTGGATTGAAACTTATAATAAATATGATCTAAAGGTTTCATTTCCATGTATTGAAGGTCTTTCTGAGCGTTTTAGAAGTGGTTTAAAAAAATATAACATTAATGTATATTTTACAAACAACCACACACTTAATAAGTTTTCTTTGTTTAAAAATAAAGACAAAGATAACAAAGAAAAATTATCTGGTTTAGTATATATGATAAATTGTAAAGGTTGTAATAAGATTTATATTGGTGAGACGGGTAGGAGATTAAAAACTCGTATTTATGATCACAAAAGGGATTGTGAATTAGGCAATCAAAATACTGGTTTGTCACAACATGCACGGCAATTTGATTACTATTTTGATTTGGAGATTGATAATATAAAAATTTTAGCTCGTGGAAACAATACTCAAAAAAGAAAAATATTAGAGTCTATTTTTATAAATAAGTTTATTAAAAACACCATCAATTGGAAAACTGAAATAATAAATGTAAATAAAATTTATCAGAATATTTTATAAAAAATGATTTATATATCAATTATTATACAATTTAAAAAAAAAATTTAATTTAATTTACTTTGGCGCACTTTTTATTAAATTCTCCATTTTAATTAAAAATCGGCCTTTCTTAATTACTCATGTAAAATTGAGTTTATTTCTTATGTATTCGTTAGTCCATGTTTGTCCTTCCAAACAATAAGTAACTGTTGTGGTTAAAATTAATTTTTAAATGTAGTTAATATTATTTAATTTGGAGCCTATTTTAATTTTGAGGCTTCAAATTTTAAGGTTTTGATATGTTTGTCTTATATTAAGAAAAAGGAAATTTCAAATTATGAATACAAAAAAAAAATTTTTACTTCTGAAAATTAGCAAAATGGGCTCACTCCAAAATTATGCTCCTTTATAAGGAATAAAGCACAATTGAAATGTCTTGTTTTGGATTTTAATATCAAAATTGTACAGGTAAATTTATGAACAATACAATTTTTTTAAAATAAAATTTGTTAATTATTTCAAATGTATTACATATTGTTTAAAATTTTTAGATTTTGTGATGTATTACCTTAAAGAAGACCTGCAGCTAGGTTGAAGCGTACGTTGGTTATATTAATTAAAGTTGAAATCATTGAAATCTGAATACATTTTTATTTATATTGGACAGTATGACCAGAATAAAACACATTCTCGCATTGTAAATTAAATTCTTCTGTTAAAAATGTAACTATTTTATTAAAAATTCAACTATTTTGTTGAAAATGAAATTTAAAGCGTGTCAAATTGAATTTAATCAATTGCAAAAGTTTCTAGCGTTTTTGAAATGCTGGGCTAATAAAATGTTTGATTGACTCAAATCTCGTCATAGCAGAACCCCTAAACAATTTTGTTTATTTCTTTACCAAAAGGAAGAAATTTATTAGGTAGCGTTTGCAAAATTTAAATTTTTTTACGCACCTCAGTGTTGAGTAAAAATATGCAAATCTAATTTAACCCATTGATACCTGAAAACCCCCTGGATTTATCAACAACATTTTTTTCCAATATTTTAGTAGACACCCTGGTTTTCAAAAAGTTAAAAAATCGCACTCTTGTCGAAATAAGATCGAAATTCGCGTAGTTCGTAAATTTGGTTACCGTGCTTTAGAGACTAAAGGCTGAAAGGTGTCGAAGCGAGTAAAAAACGCAGTCATTATTGAATATCTGCGTTGGATCGGAAACAATATATCACGAAAATCGTCGAGTCTGTACTTTTTCGAATATAAATTTTTGCGAATCGTGTGATCCGCTTTTGGTAAGCGAAATGTTATATGAGGTGGAGAGAAAAAGGGAGAGAAAAGGGGAGAGATTGTATTGGATTGAAAACTCAGTGAGTAAACGGTGGGGCAATGGGAAAACAGATTCCGAGCCGACCCACATTCCGTCGAATTTAATTTCATGCCTTATCTCCGGTAGTCCAAGTACAATGCCTCAACTGGGGCAGTCACTGAATCCGCCTTCACGGCACGGTTCTACCCTCTCTATAGAACTGAGCGTACGATGGTTGGTGTGTTAGTATCCGATGCTTGGAGTGTAAGTATACGATGGCTGGGGTGCGAGTACTCGATGGTTGGAGTGTGCGTGCACGATGGTCGGAGTGTGGGTGTCCGATGGTTGGAGTCTGCGTGCCCGACGGTTGGAGTGTGAGAGTCCGACGATAGTGGTGCGAGTATCCGATGGTGCAATGTACTACTCATGTCTATTATACAATAGTGGCTCATTGCTGGGACACACCGACATTCAGCCTGCACACATACGTAAAAGATAGTTGCAGCGGACAACGCGGCTGGACATGGCCCGTTTATGAATCGGCCTTCAAGATCCTTCGCCGATTTCCAGGAAAATGGCTGGACGGTTTCCGCGGTAGTACCGATGTCGAGTACAATAGCATGGAAGAGTAGAATACGTCGAAAGCACATGCAGTTGTTAAGTGCCTCGATTTTGTCAGTGACATGCACACACTACGAGATCTTTCTCCGCGTTTCGAATTTTCGAGAATTTCTAATCTGAACGTACGATTTCCATAGAAGATTCACGTGCAATTAGGAACCGTTCCAGAAATACGTCGCGATATTTTAGAAATGTTGCCTAACCTTCCTTTTTGCGAGCGTCCATATATTAGATGACAGATATCTGATTGGAAAATAAAATTTAATCCTGGGTCGAAAAAAAATTATTATTAGTTGCATTTTCGAAAAAATAGGGGCAACCGCTGTTCCTACACAATTTTATTCTACACAAGTATACTGATCATATTTTTCGGACACAAAATTTTTTTTACAGAAAATATTTCCTACATGGAATTTAATGTTGTTATATTTTTCCTACACTTATTTTTTTCTACGCATAATATTTCCCACACAGAATTTAATATTGTTTGATAGTTTTATTTTTTTTCTACACAAAATAGTTTCTGCGCAAAATATTTCCTACACATAATTTAGTACTGTTATATTTTTCGTACACAAAACTTTTTCTACACAGAATTTAATACTATTATATTTTTCCTACCCTAAATTTTTTCTACATATTTAATTTAAATCTTGTCGCTCCTATAAAACAAATATTCTGAGTGAAGATAAACAGGCATATTCTACACACAAGCAATAATTGTAAAATTTTTCCTACACAATTTAAAATATGTTTTGTGTAAAAGAAGGTTTAACACTAAATGTTTTGTAGTATACAAACTTTTGTGTGTGAAAAATATAACAGTATTAAACTCTTTGTACGAAATATATTGTGTAGAAAATATTTTGTGTAGGAAAAAATAAAACTATCAAACAATATTAAATTCTGTGTAGGAAATATTCTGTGTAGAAAAAATGTGGTGTAGGAAAAATATAACAGTAGTAGTCATTCTTTCGGGTTACACTCGTTCCTACACAATTTTTTTCTGAATAATAAATTTTTAACAGGATATTTAAATTTCCTGCCAAAACAAATTAATCTTAAAAAAGAGTTGAATTTTTTACCATTGCCATAAATTTGTAAGTTAATGGGATGATTTTTCAACGAAAAATATTAATTTTCTACCGAAAAACTACTGTTCAAGAAAATGAATAAATTTAAAAAAAATAGATTAATCTTTGATCAAAAAGATTAACTTTTACTAAGTAGTTTAATTTTCAACTAAATAAGATAAATTTTCAACAGAGTAGTTGAATTTTCAGCTAGAAAAGATACATTTTTACAAAAAAAGAGTTTTCAAGCAATATTGTAATAGTGGACTTTTCAACAAAAAAGAATTAACTCTAATCCAAAAATAGTTTAATTTTTAATTAAAAATGGTACATTTCTAACAAGGGATAAACTTACAGACCAGAAGACGAATTTTTTACAAAAAAAAAATCAATTTTTAATCAAGAAAAGTGAATTTTCAACTAAAAATGAAATCGTTAAATTTTTAATTTAAAAAAACGTATTTTCTGCAAAAAAAACTTGCAAATATTTTTTAATAGATTTTTTTCACCAAAGAAACAAATTTCCAACACCATAGTTAAATTTGGTTCATATCGTTTAATTTTAACCAAATGCATTTTAATTTTCAACTAGAACTATAAACGTCCAAACATAAAGTACAACAAAAATGATTTTAATTTTTCATAAAGCAGTTGAATTATAAAAAAAAAATTTTGAACATTGTGTTCCAATCTTTAACTAAAACAGATCAATTTTCAATCAAGCAGTTGCAGTTTTAACTGAAAAAGATTAATTTTCGGCCAAGAAGTACTTTTCTATCAAAAAGATGAATTTACAACAAAACTCCTGATTTTTAAACGAGAAAAAGTAAATTTCATTTTAAAAAAAGAATAAAAAATGAAATTGTTACATTTTCTATCACAGAAATTAATCTTAAAAAATATTATTTGCCCAATAGCAAATGATAAGAATGTAAAAAATAGATTTTCAAGGAAAGATTTCAGCATTCAACCAAACATGTTTTAAATAAAATTGGTAAATTTTTAACCTAAGAAATGAATCTTCAACGGAAATTTATTACGGTTACATATTTAACAAATAAAATAAATTTTCGAATAAAATGAAGAATATTCAGACAACAAGGGTCTTCAAAAAATTGGTTGAATTTTAAATCGTAAAGAATGAATTTTTCTGCAAAAAGTACTTTCATACCATAAAAGATGAAATTTAAAAAAAAAATTATTATTTACTAAGGAAATTAATTCTTTACAAAAAAGAGGAATTATCAACAAAATACATGAATTTTCAACAAATCACTTAAATTTTCTACCGATTAGTTGAAGTTTAAACTATTAAAAATAATTTTAGAAAAAATGGATTAGTTGCATCATCAGTTAAAAAATTAATTTTGAAAAAGACATAAAACGAATTTCCAGCACCATAGTTACATTTTGAACCAAGGAGATGAAAATTTAACTAAATTTTATTAATTTAATTAAATTTTTGACTAAAAAGATGAATTTTCGACTAAAATGACGAATCTTTAACCAAAACATAATTTTAACACAATTTTTTAATTTTCTATACAAAAGGAGAATTTTTAACCAGCTAATAATTTTTTAGCTACAATGGTGCATTTCAAAATTTAAAAAAAATTTAATTGTTACCAAATATTTCAACGAGGTAGTTGAACTGTCATCAAAGAAGATTAATTTTCTAGAAAAACATATGCACGTTTAACAAAATAAATTAATTTTTCATTAAATATTTTAATATTCAATTGAAACAAATAAACTGACAATAAAACATATTATGCACTATTTCCTGAGCGATAGTTCATTTTTAATTCACCCCTATTTTTGGAAAAAATTACTCACGCCTTTTTAAATAGGGGAAGAATTTTCTTAAATGCCTGAAAAGTTTGTGGTGATAAAAATGAACTAGGGAAATATCGCCAAGACCCAGGACTCAAAATTGGAAATAAAGTGAATTTAAACTTTTTTGTTTTAAGTATAGAATGAAATTATCGTTATAATTTGTGATTTCAACATTTTTATAAAAAATTTTATTGGTTTTGGAGCGAATTTTCAAACAACGGAATTTGGTGTTAAATGGAATTATTGTGTTCACATGTGGTTTTATTATTTTTTAAATATTTGTGGAATCTTCGATCCCACAAATGAAATACACTCGTAAAAATCGGGAATAATTGTTTCACACACTTTTTTTCGTAACAATTTTTTGCGGTTGATTTCCGAAGTAGTAAAAAAAATTACATACGCTTCTAAAAATTTTAAACCACAAGTTATAAAAATAATTTAATTGAACATCAAAATCCAAAATTTGAAAATTTGCTTTATTTCCAATTTTGCATTTTCGCTTCTTGGCGATTTTTTTCCTATTGCATTTTAGTCTCTAAAAATACATAGATTTAATTAAATTGCAGTGAAACATTTTAAGTTATTTAGTTACAACTTGAAATTGTTTGAAGTTGCAGACGAAGTAATGAAAGTCTTTTGACGAATAAATCATTTTTTAGATAGATCATAACAAAAGTAAAGCGTAAGCTAACATGCCACTTATTATTATCTAAAAATTATGCGTTATCGCGCAATGTTACGCGTAAGAATTGCGTTATTACGTATTATTGCGCTTATTACGCATTATTGTCCATAATTGCGCGATTATTATGCAATAAGCGAACGGAGTAATATGAGAGTTAATACCCCATTGATCATAATACTTGTTTTCATAGTAAATTTATTAAATCCGGAGAAAACACTAATAAATAAGAAATTTTTCTGAAAAGGAGAGATGAGATAATGTCTCGTTGAAACTTGAAACGCACTTTATCGAGAGATGCTCTGAAGTTTAACCGAAACACTCGTTGTAAGTACTTTATTTTAGTTTGATGGGATATGCTGGTTGCTTTCAGTAAAGAATTTATCAAAGCGATACTTGAGAACTTTGTAAATTGAGACGCGAAACCCATTCCTGAAACGTGCTATCCGCATTTATCGTATCCCTAATGGCACACTAAATTGGCTTTTACTACTGAGTCTCTTGCAATTTTGAACGTAGGTTGGGTTTCCTAGAACGGAAGCAAGCAATGTAAAAAAGAAGATGCATCGTCGCTTTATTACTGAAAATTTGTTCAGAGGTAATTGAGAATTCCTTAAAACCTGACTCCTGTCGAACTTTTAAATTGCATTCTTTTTCACACTCTTTTTTGACCAACAATTCTCTCTATAGATGACAAAAATCTTCTTTATTTTTTCGTAATGTTTTAATCTTCATTTAAAAATTAAAAAAAGTTTTACTGAAAAAGTCACTTTAAAAAGAAGAAGAAAAGTAGGTGACGATAAAAAGTTTTATAATAGTGCTCTGCGTTTGAGCAGTTAAAAGTTTACGATTAATGTGGGTACTGTATGTTCGATTTAATTTGGAACTCTTTAAATTCCTAACATTTTATGTGAATATATTACACTTTTAATCAAATAAATTAACTTTTAATAAAATAATTTAATGTTGTACTAAAACGTTGAATTAACAACCCAGAAAATTAATTCTTGGCCAAGAAAGTCAATTTTTTAACAAAATACATTCATTGTTAACAAAATTTATAAATTTTTAACCTAAAATCCCATAGTTAAATCTTTAGCAACAAAAATTAATTTTCATTACAAGAAACGAGGAAACTTTTAATAGAATAGTAAAATACTCAACTAAAACTGAATTTTTTAAATCAAATAGCTTTATTTTTCAAAGAGAATGATGTAATTTGACCGAAGGATGTAAATTATCATTCAGAAAGGAGGAATTAAAAAATTCATCCTTAATGAAATAGTTACTTTTTCACTAAATAGCTTCATTTTTTACCTACAACAATGAATTTTCAACAAATAAGGTTGAATTTTCTACAAATTATTTGGATTTACTTCGGAAGAGATGAATATTAAAAAAAAATCATTCTTATTATTTTAACCAGGTAGTTTAATTATCAATTAAAAAAGATTAATTGTAATTAACTTGAACTTTTAACATGAAATTATTCATTTTTAACAAAAAAGTTCATTTTCAACTAAATACTTAAATTTTAAACCAAAGGGATATATTTTCAACTAAAATGATGAATTAGAAGCAAACAAACGCATTTTTGACAAAGTTCTTTTTTTAAACAAAATAGTATAATTTTAGAATAAAAAATTTTAGTTTACTATCAAACAGATTTATTTTTACCAAAAAATGGAATTTAAAAATATATAGTCGAATTTTCAACTAAAGAAATGAATTTTCACATAAGAATTTAAGAAATTTTCACATAAGAATTTGATTAAATTATTATAAATTAAAGCTTCCCCCCCCCCCTTAAGGAATTTTCAAGGAATAATTCGCACCCAACAACTTTTAATGTTGACGCGCCCTGTAAAAAAACTTTTATCATTCGCTAATTGTCTCATTAACATGAGAAAAAAATTAGAAAAATTTGTTTAAACAATAAAAATGTTCCAAATAATTAACTTTTAAATATGTTAAGTTTGAAATATTAGTATTAAACTTCATCAACTGTATGATTTATCCCAAAAAATTACGAACTTTTACTTTTTACACGTAAGAAAAGAATTGTTTAAACAAACTGTAATTGTTTAAAAAATAATAATCAGTGAAAAAACTGGGAAATTTGAGACTTTTCACGAGCCATCGAAAAAGTTTCCACTTGTTCAGAAAAATACAATTTATTATGGTAAAAGAAAATTAATAAATTAAAGTTACTTTTTGGGGATTTGCAACGTTGAACTAATTCAAATACAAATATTAGATATGAAATGTGTATTGTTCAATCTGTCCTACATATCTTTCTTTTTTCAAAAAGTCAAGAAATTAAATTTTACTATTTTTAGTAAAATAACAAAGATTCTCAAAAGGATATCCCAAAACGTTACATGCCTGTACAATATATGAGTTTAACAATTTATGTCATATCTTGAATTTTAATACTTATTTTTATAAAAAATATTGATAAGAAAAAATATGTTTTTTAACATTTTTATACAGAATCGTCAATATTAGTTGAATCTAATTGAGGGTTGAATTAATTATGATCCTCAAATACTTAAAAAGTGGACAAAATATTAAATAATTAAGAAAAAAACAGAACTTTCTAGCATTATTTGAAAACAATATTATTTAAAATAATCCCTAATTGCATAAAAAATTATTTTTGTCTGCTTGAAATCATTATTAGCTCACACTAATTAAAAAGTTTAAAATAAGTTTAAAAATTCGGAAAAACCTGACTTTCAAGGTCTTCTAAAGCACATTGTAAACTATATTTAAAAAAGAATTTAAAGAAAGTCAAAAGTGGATTTTTTCAAAAATTTAGTCTTAACATTTGTTTGTGAAAAATATAACAAATTGTTAAAATGTTTGATTTAACTTCTTTTTAACTTCGTGTCACTATAAATAATTTAAAAAAAGACATCTTAGTATCTTTAAAATCACTAAAGTAAGGAAAGTTCAAAAAAATAAAAAATAGCACTCAAATAATGGAGAATATTTATTATACACTTTGCCTGGTATCCTCTGGGCATGATACATAATGCTTAGGCAATCTGTATAATAGAGAGCATTACCTACTTTGCCTGTAACATATATATATTTTATTTTTTTATTTTTCTTTATTTTTGTCGAAAGGGAGAAGTTTTTGTTTTCTTTTCTTTTTTAGGAAAAAAGGATTTTTTTCAGATTGCAATAGTAACATTTTATGGTAATTTTCCAAATTTGGTGGTTGGATTCTTGGTTTTATTTTCAGGAACTCTGCTCTTTAATTTCCCTAACTTTTTAATCGATTCCCAAATTTTGCGGGATAAAAAATAAGCAGAGTAGTTAATTGCAGAAGATAGAAAAAGATACACACAAAGATTCAAAATATTTAAGAGATAGAATGAAGTAAAGAAAAAAACAAAGTCTTTGGTTACGAAAAATAAAAAAAGAGATTGAAAAGAATTTTAATTCGTAATATATAGACTAAAGGCTGGAAAAGGATAAAATTGATTGGTCACGAAATGTAGAAAAAGTAATAGAAAATTATTTTAATTTTTGATAGGAAAAGATAGCGTTTTAGGAATGTAACGTTACCCACTCAGAGACGAAACTTGTGCACAAGGAAATTACGGAATTAATGAAATTCAAGGAATTCACGGAGTTTAACGAACTCAAGGAATTCACGAAATTTATTAAATTCACGAAATTCGCAACATTCATGGAATTCACAGAATTCATGGAAATAGAGCAATTTATGAAGTTCACAGAATCACGGAATTTGCAAGATTCATGAAATTCAAGAGTCTCACGAAAATAATTAAATTTACGGAATTTATGGCATTCAATGAATTCACAAAATAATAGATAGCAAGAAATTTAATAAGTTCATAAATATCACGGAATTCGCGGAGTCCATAGAATTACAGGAAATCGAGAAATTTATGGCATTCATGAAATTCACAGAATTAATGGAATTCAAGATATTTAAGGAATTCCAGGAATTCGCGAAATTCGTGGAATTTAATGAATTCGTCAAATTTATTTAATTGAAGAAATTAATAGAATTCATTTAACTGGAGGAATTCGAGAAATTCGCTGAAATCAAGGAGTTCACAGAAATTAAGGAACTCGCGTAATTCATCGAATTTACGGAATTCACGCAATTCAAGGAATTTATGGAATTCACGGTATACGCTTAATTTACGAAAGTAAATAAATTCACAGAATTATGCTATATTTACGGAATTCACGAAACTTACTGAATTTATATAATTCAGGGAATTCGCGGGATTTAAGGAATTCGCATGATTGACTGTAATAACGGAATTTACGGAATTCAAAGAAGAAATAAAATTCATATAATACCTGGAAATCACGGAATTCATGCAATACGCGGAATTCACGAAATTCATGAAATTAACGGAATTCTCAAAATTCATAGAAATAAAAGAATTCTCGAAATTCATGTAACACCCGGAATTCACGGAATTCATGAAATCCATTGGGTTCGCGGAATTCACGGAATTAATTGCATTGAAAAAATTCACGGAATTCACGAAATCCAAAGAATTTACGGAATTCCTTTTGTTAAATGAATTCCATCAATTCCTTTAATTCAATTAATTCCGTGAATTTTCTCAATCAAATGAATTTCATAAATTCGTTCCATTTATTGAATTCCATGATTTCCGGGAATCCATGTATTCTGCGAATCCTACGAATTCCATGAAATCCGTGAATTATGGGCGTTATAAATTTTGTCATTTCCACCAATTCCTTCAATGTCATGAATTCCCGAAATTCCATAAATACGCGCGTTACACACTATACATTAACGAAAGTTTTGGCTCTTAGAAAATTTATTTTTTTTTTTGCCAGGAAAAAGTGTTCTCAGAAATGATTTACATTTTTCGTTGTTGGAATTTTTCGCGTCAACAGTTGTCGAGATATCTTGCTACTAGAATTGTATTTTGAAATTCCAAGACATGTAAGGTAGCATACCAATTCAAGAATTTAGAAACTAAAACATTTTGTAGTGCAGCGTTAACTTTCGTTTCGGAAATAAACTTCCAATACGTGTAGCATAAGTTTCTAACAAAAATAATTAACAGTGTAGTTCTATCTTTTCCCATTCTCCAATTTATATCTTTTTTATATTTTTACTTCAAGTAGAAGTATTATCTTCGAGCACTTGCATATAATTATTAGTAATAATAATAATAATAAGTAAATTTGGACAACCACCACAAAATGTCCCCATTGGAATCTGAGAAAAGAGAACATTTTTCTCCCCTCCCTTCCCCTCAAAAAAGAAAGAAAAGAAAGGAAACTATTCTTCTTTGCTTTGGACAAAAGCAAAGAAGAATAGTTTTCTTTTCCTTTTTTCTTTTTTGAGGGGAAGAGAGGGGAGAAAAATTTTCTCTTTGTTTCAGATGCTAATGGAAACATTTTGTGATGGTTGTCCAAATCTAATCGTTAGATTCTTGATTTTATTTTCAGGAATTCTTCTCATCAATTTGATTATTGGACATTAAAAAAGGGTTTTAAATTGGATTGTTATCTTATTTAAATATGCTAAATTTTAATAATAAGTAATGATTGCTTTTTATTGTGAAAATATATTTTTACAAGCGTAGAAAAGAACAAACCTAAAATGTTATGGGTTGTCTCTTAGTTGAAGATAATTGCTAACGATATTTGAGAATATCGATCGCATATGCTTTTTAAAATGCATTAAAAGCGTGCATTTGACGTTATTTTCCTTTTTCTCTTTATAAATGACATTTCAGAGTTCTTCGAACACATCCGTTGCTTCTGAATGTTCAAGTACATTACGTGTTTTATAGATTACACAGCTGCCATGTAATGAGGACACATACTACGTACCATACTGAATCCACGTTATATGTAATATGAACAGATAAACCAATCATAAATCACGTCTTTACCGCATTGTATAATGTATGAACTCAACTTTGACCACAATTATTACTCTAGATACGGATATTCAATGTGGTTTCGTACACCATATATATATTTATGTAGCATAGTTTCTGGACCAAATAGTAGTCTGAAATTTAACGAAAAAACTTCTTTGGAAGTTCCATCATAAATGAGACCTCAATTTTGAATTCTTAATGAAAAACTTTAGAGACAAGATTTTTTTAAATAACATTTTTTAGTGTTTAAGACTTGAATGGTTAACTTTTCTACAATTCTTATAATTTCTTTATGTTTTTACGATTATACATTCAACCTATAAAAAAGTGTAATCGGTTTCAAATAAAAAAATTAATTTTCAGCCAAGAAGATTAAGATTCTCCCTAAAAGTAAAATTTTCAAACAAAAAAAAATAAAATAAATTTTTTTAAAATACTTGAATTTTCGACGAAAAAATATTTTATTGCAATCAAAAATTGAAAAGTTCAAAAAGAAATTTCCAACAAGGCAAAGAAATCTTGAACCAAAAAAAAAGAAACAGGTTTAATCAAACAGTTACGTTTTCAACCAAAAAACAGATGAAATTTGTAGAACAGATTAATTTCTAAACCAAAAAAATAAATTTTGAAATGTAAAAAATTCATTTTTCACTTAACTAGAATAGTTAAATTCTCTACCAAAGGGATGAATGTTCAAGCAAAAAAAGATTTTAAATGTGAAGTAATTTAGCTTCTAACCAACTAGTTAAATTATTAACCAAAAATCGATAAATTCCCAATTAAAAAATGTAATAGTTGACACTTCAACCAAAATCATTTTTTTTTATAATAAAAAGGGTTGAATTTATCAAAAAAATACGAATTGTTTTTTTTATTGAAAATGCATCCAATTGGTTACAAATTTAATTATTTTAATGAAAGATACACAATTTTAGTAAAAATGTATCCTTTTTGGTTAAAATTTGCCTATTTTTATAAAAAATCCAACAATTGTTTAAAAATTCATATTTTCGTGTCAAAAACCTAATTTTTTGTAGAAAATTTAACAATTTAGTTGAAGTTTGTTGTCTTTTTGGACTGAAAAATCTACTTTTGTCGAAAATTTAACTATTTTGGTATTAATTTCAAATTTTTTGTTTAAAAATGAAACTTTTGTTGAACATACTTGTAAATCTGATTTGTTTGACGATTTATCAATTTTGTAGAAAAATCAACTTTTTTGGTTCACTTCAACTTGTTAAGATTTAAAGTAATTTTTTGCAGAAATGACAACTATTACATTTATCTTAAAATATGAATTATTTTTTATGGAAACTAAGAAGTATTCAATTTAATTCAAGAAATTCGATTTTCTAGTAAAAACATCAACTACTTGGTTGCAAGTTTAAGGAATTTGTTGAAAGTTAATTTTTGGGGTAAACATTCATCATATTATTTGCAAATTTATCACGCTAGTTCAAAATTTAATTATTTTAAACAAAATTCGTGTTTTTTGATGAATTCAACTATTCTGAATTTAAAATAAAAATATTTTGTTGGTAAAAATGCAATTACTTTTTTTTATGGAGATAAGTTTTTTTTTAAATTTAACTATTCCATTTTTGTACGAAAATTCACTTTTTTAATTGGAATTAAAACTACTTGGCTGAAAATTGCAAAATTCTATTAAAAACTTTTTTTAGTTAAAGATTCATGGTAGTTGCAAATTTATCTGTCAGATCAACATTTTTTATTGAAAACTAATTTTTTTAATTGATAATTTAACTGTTAGAATTAAAGTCAAACTATTTTCTTAAAAATGTACGTTTTTGTTAAAAAATTGATAATTTCTAGTTAAAAATTCCAATATTTTGCAGGAAATTTACTTTTCAGGTTGGAAAATTCAACAATGGGATTGAGATTTTTTATTCTCCTTGACTAAGCAATCTTTTTTGTTTGAAAAATGAACTATTATTTCTTAAAATTAATTTTTTTATAAAAATTTTAATATTCCAGTTTTGGCTCCAAATTGAACTTTTTTAGTTGAAAATTCAACTACTTTGTTAAAGATATTTGAATACTATTGGGTTTTTAGCCGAAAATTATTCTTTTTTTTTATTTCAACTATTTGGTTTAAGGTGTAACTACTTTCTGAAAAACTTATTTTTTGGTTCAAAATTCACGATTTTAGTTCAAAATTTATCTTCTCGTTTAAAATGGAACTATTTGGTTAAAAATAAACTTTCCTAATGAAAATTCGTCATCTTGTAGGGAAAATTCAACTATTTTGTAGAACATATATTTTTTTGTTTGATCCAACTATAATGGACTTAAAAATGAAATGTTTTTTGGTAGAAATAACAATTATTACTTTCTTTCTGAAAAATTAATTTTTCTGTTTGACAATTTAACCATTCCATTTTTTGTTCCAAATTTCATTTATCTCGCAAAAATGTTAATAATTGATTAAAGGTGAACGTCTTTGTTAAATGTTAATTTTTTTGTTGAAGATTCGTCGTAGGTTAAAATTAAAATATTTTTTAAATTTCTTCTCTTTGGGTTTAAAATAAAATATTTTTGATTGAAAATAAAACTTCTATTTTTTGTTAAAAATTGTTCTTTTCTAGTTAAAAATTGAACTAAATGATTGAAAGTGGAACTATATTTTACTACAAATTTAGTTGTTTAAAAATTCATTA
The DNA here is from genome assembly GCF_010883055.1 of Belonocnema kinseyi. NCBI lineage: Eukaryota > Metazoa > Arthropoda > Insecta > Hymenoptera > Cynipidae > Belonocnema > Belonocnema kinseyi. Next base: position 35,175,885 of record NC_046663.1, on the reverse strand, counting down.
TTTTAGCTCAAAATGTATGTGTTTGATTTATAATTTAACTAGTTGGTTGTAAAAGTCCTGTTTTGATTGAAAATTCAAAAAATATATAATTTGGTTTCTTTCTTAATAATGTTGAAAATTTATCTTTTCAATTGAAAATTCAACTACTCAGTTAAAAATCAATCTTTCTTGTTGAAACCAAATTAAGCTATAAAAACTATTCTGAAATTTGTGAATAAATTGAAGAACCGACACGGAAATGTTACATCGAATGAAGATTCCTTTTTCACTTAAAGTGGGTTTAATAGAAATACTGACTGGCTAGTGCAACGAAGTTAAAAAGTTAGTCTGACATTTCAAAATTCCATTTTCAGAGGTAGTCAAGAAATTATGAATTCCATTCGAAAAGTTGAGAAATTATTCTAAAAAGCGTACATAACAATTTCCATTTATGAATATTAAAATCTGCGAGAAAAGTTATTTTGAAGAAGAGCTTATTTGAAGTGAAATATGCATATATCGACGAATACCTATGAGCAATTTGAAACCAATGATTTCGACTTATATGTCTCATACACTTTTATTAAATTAGAGACGATCAAAATTTAACTATTTTATTTTTGGGTGGAAATTAATATTTTTTAGTTAAAAATTTATTTAGCTTAAAGGGAACTACCTCGTTAAAAATGCATTTTTTTGCAAAAATTTATAGCTCTAGTTGAAAATTTATCCCCTTGGTTCAAAGTTAAACCATTTGTTTGCAAATGAACTTTTCCGTTGAAAATTCTATTTTTTCTTAGAAAAAAAATTTTTTCATAGTTGAAAATTCGACAATTGGGTTGAAATTTGTTTCCTTTCTTTACTGATAAATATTCTTTGTTTGAAAAATCAAATATTTTGTTGAAAATTCGTATATTTTTTATAAATTATTATCTTAAGTGTAAGCGATAAACTGATGCAATAAAATTTATTTCTGATTTACTATTTTATTTTAAATGTGAGCGAGTAAAAAATTAGAAGTTGAAGATTGTGTGTTTTATAAGAGAAACTGCTTTTCGTTTTAAAATAACCGGGGCGCTAAAAGGGTTAAGTACCTTTACGTTGGTGGTTTCCTCAGGGAAAGTAGCACAAAAGAAAGAATTGCGAACTTTTTTATATTAAAACAGAAAAAAACAGGATTTATGGGAGATAAAGTCACGCATCAAGGAAATTTTTCTTTTAACCTCGAGAAAACTTCATTTATGAAAGATTTGAAATAAAATTTTCTTTTTTAATTAAATAAATTTTAATAGCAGTATCAATCTACAGAAAAATCTTCTATAATTCTTTAATTAAATTTTTTTAATTCTCGCAAACTCTTATGATGAACATAAAAAAATAAAGTTTTCAATTCTCAAAAAAAAGATTTGAATCCTTACGAAATTTGAAAAAAAGGTTTTTTTTTTCTTACAGGTGAACAGTAAGAATAAAAATAATAAAGGTGGAAATGTATTTTTAGTGTAAAATACTATTTACTATAAAATTTTCATAATAAAATAATTTAGTTGAAAATGCATGTATTTTATTCAAAATGAATTTTTTTGGTAGAAAATTGAAATTTTTGATTAAAAATTAATTACCCTATTTGGCAATTTAACTATTAGATGGAATATTCCTTTAAAAACTCAAAATTTAATATTTAATATTTTTTTTAGCAAAATAATCGTTTAGATTAGAAAACCATTTTTTGCTTGAAATTTAGTTTTTTTAATGCAAACTTAATTTTTCAATTAAAAATTAAACTGTTCCATCTTTTGTCTGAAATTGAAATTTTTGACATACACTTTATCTTCTCAGTTGAAACTTATTCTCTTTTGCAAAGATTAATCTATTTCGATGAAAATTTATCTATTTTATTGAAAATTAATTCTTTAATTGAAAGTTTCATCCTTATATTTAAAAATACATTTTTTGGTTGCAAATATAACAATTTGGTTAAATATTCGTTTTTTAAATGGATTTTTTATTAAAAGTGTAGCTATTGCATTTTTGTTAAAAAAAACTAATATTTTTAGTTGGATATTAACCTACTTTTTTCGATAACTTATCAAGAACCAAATGAAATTCATTTTCATACAAAAAGTTGCAACAGTTAAACTTTCAACCGCGAAAATTAATTTTCCACTATGAAAGACAGGTGTTCGACAAATTACACAACTCAGCCAATTAGTTGAATATTAAAAAAAAGATCAACTACTAATCAAAAATAAAACACTTAAATTTTTATTAAAAGTCAATAATTTTGGATTCAGAAAAAAAAATTGTTCAAAACATTTAAATTTTTAAGCAAAAAGTTTAATTTATATCCAGATGGTAAATTTTTTAGTTGAAGCAAATATTTTCTAACATAAAAAGATGCACTTTAAAGAAAAAATGTAATATTTTGAATTGAAAAGTTTTCTTTTGAAAAAATAAAAATGTTTGATTTCCTATCCAAAAAGACGAGTTTTCGGAAAAGCAGTATCATTTTTAACAAAAATTATTATGAATTTTAAAAATTTTAATTTAAAAAATTAAAAAATTATGAATTTTTTACAAAAAAGACCGATTTTTGACCAATGACATACATTTTAATTTTCAATTTAAACAAAAAAAAACGAGCTTTTTACAAAACAGTTGAATTTGCAGCCAGAAAAGATTATAATTTAAAATAAAAAAATGAAGTTTTAATTGGAAGTTTATGGACGGTCCGCGAAACCACACATCCTCGGTAGCGTCACAATTTTATGTTTGTGTTTGTATTTAAGGTACTGAAAACTCTGTCCGTGACAAATTTAGTTTGGACGCATGGACGTGCGGTCCGTTAGACCGCACCATGATTCGTGCATATGGGTCCCTCCTCCCTCTAGTGTAAAATGTTATGATTAATAAAATATAATGAAATTTAATAATTTATTACTCGCTCCAATGTCCCTTCATTTGCTTGTAAAAGTTGTAGAACAAAATCTTCTTTTTTTAATTAAAAAAGATCAATTTTCCATAAAAATAGAATAGTTAAATTGTTATTTAAAAAAATTAATGCTAAAAAACGAATTTTTAACAAAATAGTTCAATCTTCAACAAAAGGGATAAATTTTTAACAAAAATGATAATTCTTGAAAAAATAAATGTTTAACAAGAATTCAACCTAAAAGATGATTTTATAACCTTGAACATTAATTTTCTAAAAATAGAACTATTTTTATTTGACTCAATTAGATGAATTTACAACGCAAAACTATAAAGCATTAACAAAGTAGTTCAACTGTGAGCCCAGTGGCTAAAATTTTTAAAACAAAAATTATTTTTCAACAAAATAGTTGCATATTGTCAAAGAATAATAAAATTTTTATTTAGATACTAGAATTTCTAACCAAGCGAGATCAATTTTAAACCAAAAATATATTAGTAGACTTTTTAACCAAAAGTAGTTCATTTTTCTTGTGTTTTATTAATCTAATTTGCATATAGGCGAAAAAACGAAATCCAGTTTAGACAATCACCACAACATTTTTCTATTGAAATTTGAAAAAAGATAATAATTTTCCTAAAAAAGAAGAGAATTTTTTTTACAAAAATATAAAAGCGGAAAAGAATGAGAAGGCAATCAACTAAATCATCGCCCTTTTCTTTTTTGTTTCATCTTTTTCATTTGCATTATTCTAAAATTACAACATAAAAACATTAGTAATAAATAATCACTAACGTTTTGGCATTCATTCAGCACCCTTATCAAGTCAAAATAAAAAACAATAATAAATAAGTAAAAAATACCCAGACAGGTAGGAACAGCAACAAAAACACAATGTTCTCCTTCTGACACGAAAGATTCAAAATCAATTCTCATTTTTCTTTCCTCTTTTTTATTTTTATTCAAAAAAGGAATTTTTTCATTTTCTTTTTTAGGAAATATTTTATCCTATTTCAAAATTCAATAGGAACATGTCATGTTGATTTTCCAAACTTGGTCGTTGCATTTTTGGTATTATTTTTAGTAATTCTGCACATTGTAATAATTGTTACAAATCTAATTGTAATATTAGAAAAAATAAATAATAAATTGCTAACAAAAAATAAACTATTCATGTTACAGAATAGCGCACTGCAAATGGAGGAGAAGAGGCCAAGAACGAAGATCTACGGTCGGTAGGAAGCTGCCTGCTGCAGCTGCAGCTGCGGCGACTGCTCGGCTGCAGCGGTCGCTGCATCTGCGGCCCAGTGCAGCGAATGCTTTGCTGAGAAAGCAATGCAGAACGTGTCTGGCGAATACTATCAGAGAGCGCCGAGATGTTGCCCGAATCGGTCCGCTTCCGTATCATCGGCCCCGGACAGGATCAAAGTTTCAACTTCGGTACGGGGAGCGGAATTGCTTTGCTGTTGTTGCAGCTGCAGCACCTCTCCTTCGACAAAAACGCCCGGGTTTCTTGCGAGCCTCGGAGTTTGCGTCCTCGTACTTGGTTACACGCTACTCGGCGCTTTTGCTTTCATGGCCCTCGAGGGGGGACTCAAGTCGGTGAGTGAGTCAGACTTCTTCCACTTCTTCTTCTCATCCTTCTTCATTCTCATTGATCTATTCATCCCCTTCCATCCCTACCCTACCCCCTCCTACATCACGACTCTGCTGTCTTTTTTTCCTCACCTCTGCTGCCCTTCTTTCCTCCTCCTCCTCCTCTTCTTCTTCTTCTTCTTCTTCTTCTTCTTCTTCTTCTTCTTCTTCTCCTTCTCCTTTACAGTGCCTGGCTCATTACTCTTTTTATTATTTCACCCCAACGAACTCTATCTCGTGTAATTTTGACGTAAAATGTTCGAGATGTCTATCGTAAGTCAGTATCTTGCACTCTCAAATGAAAAGACTTCAATTTTATGTATACCTATGTATATAGCTTAGTCTTCAATCCACAATTCACAGTTCACAATTCTGAGCGTAGCAATTCATTCTTTTGCAGAAATCGCGTTTAACAGCCGAAAGAACACCGCACGGTGGGAGAAATTTCACTTTTTTCATTAAAAATGTGAAAAGCCTTCAATTTTTATCCAATTTTGAATTTTTTTTACTTGAAGTTTATTAAATTCTGAAGAGCTTGAAGCTTCGAAATTTGGTCTCCTCTTTTTACATATTAATCATTTTTCCACTCAAAGTATGGAAAAACTAATATTTTTTACATAACAATTTTTTACGCATTAATAACTGATTAGGTAAGCTTTATGCTGTCTTAAATGAACGTATTTAATATAATAATATTTGATAAAATACAACAATTTAAAGTCTTATAAGAAAATTAGATAAACAAATTCAAAATTTTCAATATTTCGCATAGACATTTATTTTGGCATTGGAAATATTTTAAGCTGCTGGACGAATGCCTGCTAGTGACCAAAATATTTGAAAAGTCAATAATAACCATTTTTATAAATAATTTTCATGATAAAACATTTAAATTTAAGGTTTTATTACATTTTAATTGTCTTTAACCGCTAGATTGACTACGGATATTCTTAAACATGTATCTTTGGTAATATTTTGTAAAATATAACAACCTAAATGTTTATAAACAATTCATATAAACAAATTCCAAAAGTCTGTTAGTCCAATGCACATCTTTCTGAAAGAGAATATTGTAAAAACTGAAAGTTATTAAAACAAAACATAACTCTGGACACCATGGCTAGGGAAAAGAATTATATTTCTCAATTTTTCATTTGAAGGAAACAAATTTTTTGCTACGTGAAACTGTCGAAATTTGGAATTTTTTATCTTATTTGTTTATAAAGATTCAGATTGTTACATTTTACCAAATATTATCGAAGATATATTATTTTCATGAATATCTGTATCCATTCTGGCCATAAAGTAAATTTAAATTTGATAAAATCTTAAGTTTAAATATTTTGTCACCAGAATTGTTTAAAATAGTTGTTATGGTGAGCTTTTCTAATATTTTTGTGACTAGCAGTAATTCGTCCAATAGCTTAAAACATTTTCAAGGAAAAAACAAATTTTTGTGCAAAAACCCCAAACTTTTCAATTTGTTCATAAAAATTTAAATTGTTATATTTTATCGAATATTATTAAATATTTATTATTTTAAAGAATACCTGAAGTTTATCTGGCAGTTGAAGAAAATTATCATTTGAAAAAATCTCAAATTTTAATATTTTGCCAAATGAATTTTTTATAGCAATGATTGTTAGAAATTTCGCAATTAGTTTTGTGATTAAATGTCTTCCCTACATTAATATGAAGCATTTTAGCCAAAAAATTTTTAATCAGTGATAAGACTATTTTTCAATTTGTACATAAAATTTGTTCATAACAAATAAATCGAATAATAAGCAAATTATTTGTATTATGTGAGTCCCTAATCATTAATTTGAGACAATATAAAGTTTTCCTGATTATTTATTTAAGCGCAAAAAATTTGTATGTACAAAATTTTACTTTGCACATACTTTGAGTGAAAAAAATTATTATTAAATAATAGAGGAGACAAACGTTCAGAGCCTCAAGCTCTTCAGAATTTAATGAAATTTATCTTTAGTTAAAAAAAATTCAAAATCGGACCAAAATTGAAGGCTCTGGACATTTTGAATCGAAAAAGTGCATTTCTTCCCACTGTGCATCAATTCAAAGTAACGCATTTTTAAATAAATTAAATGATTTAAAAAATAAATTTTCAAATTTTTTAAGATTGAATAACTTTTTACAACGATTTAAAACATGTAAAAATGGCTTATTCAATCAATTTTACGACTTCTCCGGATTTTTTATATCGCCATAAATGGATTTTCCACGACCTAAGTACACACCCGGTCAACGAGTATTGACGACCCTGAGCGTAATTGGTCGAAATAAAAAGTTTTATACCTCCGTAAAAAATTAAGGGGTTTAAAAAAATCAAAAGTGGTTTTAAAGTCTGAGCCAATACCTTGCAAATGCGATTATCTTTGTTTAAAAAATTTGAAAATTAAGTTTTTTATATTAAAAAAACAATCACTTTTTCCCAATTTTTTTTTTTTGCTTAAAACAAACGTGTGTATTTTTTAAAGGAACTTGTACATTTAGAATAGTATAAATGAAATAGATGCGTCTTTGTATTTTCATTAGAATGAGTTTTTGTGAAGAAAAAGTAATTTTGAAAAAAATGGACTTGTTTTTTATTCTTACCATGTATTGTTTTTTTTTTAATTAATATTATATAACTTTTATGCATAAAAGTATATAGTTACAAAACTATAAAATTTATTCTGTTGTGTATACAAGTTATAAAAATGTGTTTAAACGGTAAAAAATAAACACATTCGTTTTTCAAAATTAGATTTTCTTCAAAAATACTTATTCTAATTGTAAAATTTCGAGATATTCAACGTTGAAAACAAGTTTTTTTTCATTCTAAATTTTTGAACTTTTACAACTTTTTATCTCGACCGATTTTTCTCAGGGTTGACAACACTCGTTGACCGCGAGTGTCTATCCAATTAAAAAAAATTAATTCTTTAACGGCAGAAATTATTGAAAAATCATTCATCATTACTTGAAAAAATGTCTCTCTATCTTGAAATGAAGGTTTTAAAATCGATCTTGAGGACCGAGAAACTAAAGGCAAACTAAAGTTTGCTTTCAAATCATTTTATAAATAGAAATTTACAAAAAACACGAAACTTAAAATAATACAAATTTTTTTTAAATGCAATGATAAAAATCAGACAAATCCAATTTTGTATTTCAAATAATAATTTTTTAAACTAAAAAAGGGAAGAGCGAAATTCTTGTGTACCCTATACCTTTCTCAGGTTTATGCTAAGTTAATATGAGTTAAGATTAAGTTTTCAATTTAAAAAAGTAATATTAACATTAAAAACATTAATAAAAATTAATGTTATTACAATGCCTATGAACCTCTGGAAAAATTATTATATTTGAAAATTTATGATCAAAACGTATTTTCTATTCATACATCAAATTTGATTTATGCCGATGAAAAAAGTTTTTCTGTTTAAAACAGATGGTGCAAATATTACGAATGAGCATAGCTTCCATAATAATCAAAGAATCTTTTTTATTATTGCATCAACTTTGAATTATATTAATGAAAAAAGTCTTACTATAAAAAAAAACTTTTGAAAATAAAATTAAGTGCTACAAAAAATCAATAAATATTTTTAGAAATCCACATACAATTTCATATACATATCCACACAAACACACATACGCACACATCCAGACAATTCCTTAGATCCATGAATTGGAAAATTTTAAATTTAAGAACCTTTAATTAATTTTATAAAAAAAAATTTTTTAATGTTACCATTACTGTACTTAACTATTTTTGTTAAAAATTATGTTTTTCTAAATTAATTTTTTTAACTGAACATTTAACGAGTATATTTTTGCTGGAAAATTTCTCGTTTTTAGTTGAAAATTTCTTGCAAGTTATTAAAAATTAATCTTTTTTGGTAGAAATTAATCTGTGAGGTTAATTTTTCAACTATCTTAGAAAAAAATTTCCAATTTTAGTTGAAAGTTGATTTTTTTTGGGATTCAAATTCAACGATTGCAGTTCAGGATTCATAATTTCAGTTGAATACTTAACAGCTGGATTTAAATTAATCTTTTTTATGTTAAAATATAAATATTCCATCTTTAGCCGAAAATTGATCTTCTATAATTCAAAATTCAACTATTTGGTTAAAAATCGATATATTTTAGTATAAAATTCAACTATTTGGTTTAACTTTTTTCAGTCTAAAATGCAAATATTTGTTTGAAAATTCATCTATTTTATTTAAAAATCGTCTTTTTGATAGAAAATGATTTTTCTTGTTGATAAACTGATCCTTTTATTCTAAAATTCGAGTATTTTAGTAAAACCTTCATCGAATTAGTTAAAAATTCTTCTTTCCAATGGAAAATAAAATTACTAGGTTAACTCTTTCACTTTGAACTCTTGTGTTAAAAAAAATATCTTTTTATTATATAATTTGTTTCTCTTTTGGTGGAAAAGTAATTTTCTTAACTAAATATTCAAGTTCCATTTTTCTTTGGAGACTAGTTCATTTGGACCAAAAAAGGTGAAATTTTAACAAAATAATTTCTTCCTCAACAAAAAACAGAAAAATAAACGACAGAGGTAAATTTTCATGGACATTTGTAATTTTAACCTAAATTTATTTTTTAGTCAATATAGAAAACAATTTTCATTCAAAATCTTAAATTTATTACCAAAAACGACGAGTGTTCTACAAACAGTGTAGTTTTCCACCAAAAATCTTAATTTCCTACCAAAGATGGCAGATTTCTGACAAAATACATACATTTTCAACCAAGAAGTTTAATTTCCAAACTTTAAAAGAACAACTATAAATAAAAAATGAAATATCTCAATTTTAGTTAAAAAAGAGCTCATTTTCAAATTAAAAAAGAATTTACAAAATAGTTCTATTTTCAAATTTAATATAAAAATTTTTATCTTTACAGTTGAACTTTTAAACCAAATAATTATATTTTAATTAAAACAATTAATTTGTGACATGAAAAAATACATTTGAAAAATAAGTTTAATAATTGATATATCAATCAAAATTGATTACAATTAAAATAACTTAATTGTTCAATTTTACCAATAAGCACAAATTTACAAACATATTGGTTAAATCCTTTACCAAAACAAAATTTTTTCAGACAAAAAGTGGTCTTTTTAACGAAAAAAGTGAGTTTCAATAAAAATAGATTAATTTTAATACAAATTACGAATTTTCCAAAAAAGTAAAAATTTTATGCAAGAAAGATTTTTCAGCCATTTTCACTTAAAATTTTTAACAAAAATGAAAGTCCAATAGTCGTTTAGACGAATTTTTAACCAAATACATAAATTTTCTATTCAAAATAAAAGTTTCATTCTAAAACTGAAATAGTTAAATTTTAATTTAAAAAATACTAAATTTCAAGCAAAAGTGAAAGAAAGTTCCAATGAAGAAGTTTATTTTTGATCAAATAAATTAATTTTTTAACTCAAATGATAAATCATCGACCAAAATATGAATGTCCAACAAAGTTGAGTTTTTAAGCAAACAACATTTTTTAGGCAAAAAAGAAAAATATTTAAATTGTTCAAATTTCACGTAAAGAAGACGAATTTTCAACAAAACAGTTGAATTTTTAACCAAATCAGATGACTTCATAACAAAATTGTTGCATCTGATAATGATTCAAGTTTTTTTAATAAGTAAATAATATTCAAAGATAATTGTTTCAAATTCTATTAAAAAATTTGAAACAGTACAGTTGTGAAGAATTTTTCCCTGGAATAACTAAGCCGTCATTTATTTTAATTTAACCATTTTTCAAAAACTGGAAAGAAGTGATATTAAGAAAGTATTCGATTTGAAAAATGTTTTTTATTTGACAAGACATCATCAATAATATAAGTTTGATTCTTAAAATCATAGAAAAAATATTTTTCTCTGACATTTCATTTTTGGGACTACAACTATACCTTCAATATAAAAAAAGTTCAATTTCTACCAAATTTTTGAGGCTTTTTTGTAGTATGTGAAATGCTTTTTTTAGTTTGAAAACTTCCCATTAAAAGGTTATTCTCGTTAAATGAAAATGCGTTTTTTTGTAAAAATAAAATGTAATATTACTTATTTAAAAGAGGAGTTGATATTTTCTTCTTGAATCACTTAAAACGTTTAAAAACTATTAGGAAGTTAGGAACAATAGAGAAAAGAAGAGGAAATTTTTTTTTAATAATGTTGATGACAAAATACCATTTTCTGTTAAACGAAATCAGTAATAGTATTTCCCCTTTGCAAATGATCAATAATTTTAAACACGTAAAACATAGAACTTTATCTTAATTATTTAAAAAAGTATCAAATTCTTTTTTCTCTATATATTTGACATGCTTAAACGCTATCCAAAATTAATAAGCATTAAAAAAAGAAAAGCGCAAAAATACTTTAATAAGCTTAGAGGCGTCCATAAATCACTATACTCTAATAGGGGGGGGGGGGGGGGGGGGGGGGGGGGGGACAAATATATCGTGTTTAAGCGCACGGGAGCATTGAAGGGTTCTTTAAATCAATCAAATGAGGGATGGAGGGTCGAAAATTAGCCGAAAAACGACCAAGTGATTTATGGACGCTCCTATTGATGACAAAAAACTACTTCCTGTAACACAAAAACCTTTATCCATCGCAGCGTCGATGTTTTAAACGATTATTTTCTCCAAGAACAAAAACGAATCTTACATTTAATTCTCAAGAAAAACGCAAGCTTTGACTAAATTTTTTTATGAAAAAGCCGTCCTTTTATAAAAGAGTCAAATTTATTTTTACCCTTAATTTTTGAAGGTCTAATATTTATTTAAAGAAAAATGTTTATATTAATTGAAAATGGTTTTAGGAGAATTTTTTAAACTTACTGAACAATATATTATTTTTAATTGCTATTAGAAGAGAGAACAAATAATATTTTTAAAAACTTCGTTTTAAGTACGTTGTGGACCGTTCAATTCTTAGATCAATTTTTTTGAGACAAGAAAATAGTGACCTATTGTGACAGATTCCAAATGAAGCAGAATTTTTTCGCTGTTCTTATATTTAAAGACGTAAATTATATTAATTGCCTAATTAATTGTGAACTTTGTCGTCAAAAAATATCACTCAGCATTCATCACTTCATTACAAATTTCAGAAAATAATAAGAAATTGCTTAAATGATAGCAAAATTGTCTTAAACAACTATTGACGTGCATCGACTGCGTGATTTAAAACTAAAAAATCATGTTTCACAAGGATAAAAAATAGCTTTTTAAAATTATAATTGTTTAAATATTTGAAAATTAGTTCAAAAATACTTGAACACCTGTCACTTACGGAATAAAAAAATAATTTATATAAAACACTTTTGTGAACCGTCTTTATCATAAATTATACATCAAACTGCTAGTTTACATTTTTTTGGCATTTTCCAAACATAATACAAGATGAGAGTGAGAAAGGCACAATTTTAAATTATTGGAAAATTATTCATTGAAAATTCCTTAAAAAGAGACTAAAAATGAATTTAAAAAAGGGAATAACAAGTACTTTCTTTGTCCATTTTTTCGAAAACTGCATTTCCCATTTTAAAATCTCATGCCTTTTTCTCTTTCGGTATTATTTTTGTTAAGTCTCAAATTTTAATTTCGAGAATATACAAAATACTTTTAAAAAGAATTTATTTTTGGTTAAAGGACAGAGGAGCGCTAGATAGAGTTTTAAACGTATTATTGAAATAAAATATGAAACAGACGAAATATGTATATTAAAATAGAAATGTATATAACTTGCAAAAAAGATGACCGATTGGTCAATAAGTGAAAAGTAATTTTCAACTCATCCCATCTCATACATTTTCCAAATTTTTATTAAGTTTTTTTCACATTGTCCTGACACTAGCTAGAGCTTTTCCCGGAAATTTTCTCGTTGTTTTTATTGCAATTTAAAATTAGGTATTTTCTCGCCTGTAAAATACAATACTCTGGCTATTATGTATGGTCGGCTGCAGTCTACCGGCCTGGATTCATTACTTACAAAAATCTACGAGTAAGGAAGTTTTCATTCGTGACCAGTGATGACTGACGTAGAGCTTAAAATAAATAATTCATTAAAGAAAAAAAATATAATCCTAAGCAGTTCTTCCCCCTCCGCTCCCTGAAAGAAGTGTTGCATTTCAAAGGCGCAGAGAACACTACATATTCGATTACAAAAAAAAATCGGAAAACCTCTATGTCAAGGCCAGTATAATTGTCTTTAGATTATGTAACAAAAATATCAAATTAAAAATGCATCCGTGCAAATGTATAATGGATATGACGAGAACCGCTGTCGCCTGAAGCACTTTAACACAAACCACCCTCTTAAAGTACGTTACACAATACTTAAATCACCCTACATAAAAGTTTCTTCCAGTGATCAATGTTTCAATGAGACAATCGTATTTCAAGCGACGCGAAGAATACATTATTCATGCAATTGGAATTTTATTAACCTCATAAATAATTTTTCATTGAAATTTGTATAGTTTCATAGAATGAACTTAATTGCTGTTTAAAAGCCAAATAATTAAATCATCTGGTATCATTGCATTTTAAAGCAAAATCTCCAAAAGAAAAGTAAAAGTAGAAAAATTTTTGCGAAAAAAAAGAAAGAAGTCTTTCATTTTCAATGGTTGCTGGGCAATGTCACTTTAAAGAAAAAAAAAAAAAATTACCAAAAATATGCTAAACAATCTAATTCTGCAGTTTGTTTCTGTAATTTGGAACCTGTAATTTTTCGAAAAAATTACAAAAATTTTATTTAAAGTAGACACATTTTAAAAATAATTCTGAAAAACAATGTTGACCATTTTGTACTTATTTTTTAGGATTAATTGAGCGTGTGGATTCCATAACGCCCTTAGCGCTCGGACTTGCTCTCCCAGTACGCTGTGCCTTGCGGAAACACGGAAAAATGTCTGAAAATTACCAATTTTGGAAATTCAATGCACAAAAAATATGACTATATGCAGCTCGACGAGCCGCGCAATTTTTCTAAAGAAACTTTTTTTTATTAAATTGATAGTTTTTTTTTTAAAATTAAAAACCGGAAATTTTCATTAAACCGAAATCAATTACTTTTAATCTAAACTCGCAAAAACTCGGCTTCTGTTCCACGAAATGATCTCGTTTTTTTTCTCCAAATAGAAAAAACTCCTTTTGATGCCAATTATATTTGAAAGTAGATTTATTTTTTATATGCGTAACATAAAAATTATTACAAATCATTACTATCAGGAATCGTTTTCTCAGAACTTGAGGAACAAAAGTCTGCAGGGAAGTATCGCGGACAGAGAACTTCCAGTGGCAAAGTTGTTCTTTAATATTTAAGGAACACTTTGACCAAATTTGAGCTTAATCTTTTTAATTTACTATTCATAATCGCCCGCAGGTCGTATTTTTTAACCGATTGCAAATTTTTTTTAGAAATGTTCAGCATTAAATTTTTAAGAGAATTTTGATTTGGGATTTTTAATTTGTTGTCACTGAGCAACAATATATAAACAATTAAAGTGAAAAAATTTGGCCATTTCAGCTTTGTGAATTATTATCTCATGAAAAAATACAGAAAAAGACTTATCATCCGCTGGAACTATTAAAAGTCAACACTTCTTTTTACAATGAGTTATAGAATACGAATAAAGTATTATTTTCAACATGCTATTTTTGGGTGCTAATTAGTATTTTTTTTACCTTTTTTTGATACAAATACGACCTGCTCATATATGAAATACTACTTAAATCTCATCATTAGATGCTTACGAAAATTGTTTAAACAATTTATTATTGTTTTCAGAAACTTTCTCTTAGAATAGAGATGAAAAGTTGCGTTTTTTTAAAAAATGTTCCACTTTTTGTCCAATTTCAAATTAAACTTAGACGATACTCAATTATTGTAAACAAAAAAAATTCTTTAAACAATTCATTATTATTGTGAATAATATTCAATTTCAATAATGCTAGAAAGTTGAGGTTTTATCTGAAATTTTTAACTGTTTTTCCAATTTAGAATTCGAGTAAGGTGTATAATTAATTAATGTCGAAAAATTAACTTTGTAAATAACTTAATATTATTGCTAAGGATACCTGATTTGAATAATGCTGGAAAGTTGCAGGTTTTTCTGAAATTCTCAACTTTTCATCTGTTTTTCACTTAGTATGGTAATAATCAATGTGAATTGAACGAAAATAGTTCTATAATTAATTTATTATTGTTTATAACTGTCTTTTCTTATGTAAGTGAAGAAATGTGCTGGTTTCTTCTTAAATGTTCAACTTCCCTCTGTTCTTTTCAACTAAATAACATTCCTTTTTTTAATTTATTTGTACATTTGATTTTAAGGTTATATAAATATTCTTGAAAAATTTTTAAAAAAAGGAACATCATACATATTATTATTATTGTTTGCAACTATCTTCTCTTAGATCAGTGCAAGAAAATTGTTGTTTTTTAAATGTTAAATTTTGCTTTGTATTTTTAGTAATGAAAAAGTAATAAATAAACCTAATAAAGAATCATATTTAAAACAATCTTTTTTTTCTGTTTATATTTCTTTCTGGAATAAAACCGATATTTGAAAAATACGCTTCAAATCTTCTCCATGGATCATGGTTGATAATAAAATATGTGCAATACCAAATTTTTTTATTACGCTTTGTAAAAAACTGCTTATTATAATTTAAAACAAAATGTTCACAATTCATTTACAGACCTAGTCCTTCCACCTACTCCTACAAGATCCGTCCAATCAGCGTCGCCACAAGGTAAATTATAAAATGAAATACGCAATATTTTTTTATTTATTTTTTTGCTAATTTTATGCTAAAAAATTTTTTTTTGCTTTTTAAACTTCGGAGAAAAGGGTAGCGGCGCTAGCAGGAAGGACACTCAGCGGTGCCACCTACGAAAATCCACTAAAATGATTATAATGCGATAAACGATAAGTGAAGATTCTTTGCTTTTTTCTTGCTTTATGATGACATATATTACCTTTCCCAAAAAACTACCCCTAAGTCTTACACAACTACCCCCTGTGATCACAAAGTTTTCAATATGGGAAAACTACCTTTAACAATGTAAATATCTTTTAGGGCTTCAAATTAATCACATGACACTTGAAAATTTCACCCTCTTTATAATTTCCGCAAAACTACCCTTCTACGTGAACGTATGCAGCAGAACATTTATATGTATGAAAAAAGCATAATAAATAATCAAACTTAGAAAACACTGGTAATCGATATTTTTTTGCTTTTTTTTTGCTTTTCAATAATATATAATACGTTACCCAAAAACTACCTCTAAGTTATGCATACCCTTCCCTCGTCATCATAAATGTTTTAAAAGTTGGAAAAGCAACCTGAACAATGTAAAAATGATTTAGAACTCCAAATTGATTACATCTTTCAGCAGAAGATGTTCTATTGCATACGTTCACGTGAAAGGGTAATTTGGGGTATATTATAATAAGAGGGAAATTCTTAAGTGTCATGTAATTAACTTGGAGTTCTAAATCATTTTTACATTGTTCAGGGTGGTTTTCCAACTTTTAAAACGTTTTTGATGACGCGGGGAGGGTATGTATGACTTTGGGATAGTTTTTAGTGAATGTATTATATATTATCAAAGAGCAAAAAATATCAATTAAGAGTTGCTTCTAAGTTTGACTATTTTTAATGCTTTTCTTATAAATATATATATATATATATATATGTGTGTGTGTGTGTGTGTGTGTGTTCTACTGCATACGTTAATGTGGACGGGTAGTTTTGCGCAAATTATAATGAGAGGAAATTTTCAAGTGGCATGTAATTAATTAGGAGTTCTAAATCATTTTTAAATTGTTCAAGGTGGTTTTACAACTAAGAGACCCACTGTGTTGGTTCTATCTCTAATTGTAGCCCTTCAAAAAAGAGTAATTTCGTAGTATAGTCCATTTTTTATTGGGCCAAACAGAGCTGCTATCTCATATTTGGGTACTCTCCTCTAATACGTTCCCAAAAAACTACCGCTAAGTCATATATACCTACCCCTCGTGATCAGAAACGGTTTAAAAGATGGAAAACTACCTTGAACAATGTGAACATGATTTAGAATAACAAATTAATTATATGATACTTGAAAATTTTTCCCTTGATTAAATTATATCTATTATATATATATAAATTATATATAAATATAAATATTAAATACACATGAGTGTATGCAGCGTAACATATATATGTATGAAAAAAGCATAAAAGTTAATAAAATTTAGAAAACAATGTTAGTCGATATTTTTTCTTCTTTTTTGTTCTCTGATAATATATAATGCGTTTCCAAAAAACTACACCTAAATCATACATACATACATACCCCTCGTGAACAAAAACTTTTTAAGAGTTGAAAAACCACCTTAAAAAATGTAGACGTGCTTTAGAGCACGTTTGTTATGTTTTTTCTCCGATATATATGTTCTGCTGCCCACAATCACGTAGAAGGGTAGTTTTTTGAGGAAATGATAATGAGGGGGAAATTTTGAAATGTAACGTAATTAATTTTCAGCTTTAAAGCATGTCTACATTTTAAAAGGTAGTTTTTCAACTCTTAAAACGTTTTTAATCACGAGGATAGGGTATAAGTATGACTTAGGGGTAGTTTTTCAGTAACGTACCATATATTATCAGGAAGAAAAAAAAGAGCAAAAAAGTATTAACCGACTTTTTTTTCTAAGTAT